>NC_056751.1:379888400-380015900 GCF_019279795.1 Protopterus annectens | reverse complement strand
ATCACTGAGTACAATGCATCCTTCAGCATGTACTCAACTTGAGAGACCACAGACAGTAAAACAAGTCCTATGCAGATTATCTCAAAGCTCTATCCATTTACTTGGACTTCTACAGACTGGTGCATGACAGTCTGTGCCTAGCCAACAAGGCATATTTGGCATCTACGTCTCAGAGGCCCAAGCAAAGGCAAAAGGCCTGTGGCTGACCAACTTTGCGGACGACTGTAAGTTGGGTGCTGTCATTAACTCCCCAAATGATGTTAACATACTTCAAGAGGGTCTCACAGCAACAAATGACTGGTGCCAAAGTCATGGCTTTAAGTTAAATGCAAAAATATGTATTATCATACCATTTGGCAAAAACACGACCCTACTGATTACCACATTAGTGGCAGCCCCCTAAACACACAACCTGTGGTGAGAGACCCGAGTACACACGTTGACAACAATCTCACATTTAACCATCATGTAACGGCAGTGGTCAGAAAAGCCTTTTACTTGATTCATCTCATAAGTAAAGGGATTGCATCCAAAAAAAGGAGGTCATTACCTCTCTGCACTCCTCCCCCTTTAGGCCAATAATTCAGTACGACATCCCATTTTGTATGTACCTCTCCAAACATCTACAGCAACTGGAAAGGCCACAGAAATACCTCACAAAGAGAATTCATGGCCTGAAACACCTGTCCTATGTGGACAGGCTGAAATCACTATCACTCTACTCCTCCACTCTGTATCGTACAGATTGCTCTGAGGTGACCTGGTCTAATCTACAAGGCAATCTCAGACCCTGCTCTACTACAGATGCTCCACATCCATAAGTCTAACACCTCACTTAGCACCTAATTGAAAGGCTTAAATCTAATATCTGAAATTAACAAAACCTGCTGGAGAGACAGGTTTGTCTTCCAGAGGCTGCTCCGTCTCTGGAATAGACTCCCCATACACGTCAAACAAAGTACGTCGCTGACCCTCTTTAAGCACAACATTGATGAGTGGATGGGCAATCACAAATTTGTCCCAGGAGTACCATCTGTGTCCCTCATTGACAGGTGCTGACTGTGGTTTCTTTTCTGGGGATAAACTCATGGCTAGGCTTGTAAGGGTCCCAGAGCCATTAGCCTAGTAATCTCCTATGATCCTTTACTGACAGATTTGTTGCACATCTGCAAAACAAGTAGCATCTGAAAGTGCTGTGTAAGTAAACTTACCTTAACAGTAGATCCTTGAATAGATCACTGCTGCAATAGCCTAAGCTATATGGGTTATATCCTGCATAAGACAGAACAGCCAACAGGATGGAAAGTAGAAAGGAGGGGATAGGGTTGTTGATAGAGGGTAGAAATGGGCAATGCAGGCAGAAAGAGTAGTGATGACCTTTTGGGCAAGTGTTTTTGTTGTAGATGGGTTAAATACATTTCAGAGCTAAAGGATAATAGTGAGGTTATGAAGGACAGATGAAGATAATTGTACTGTTGTAACATATGAAATTAAAGGTGTGGGAAGCAGAAAACCTTTGGACTCACGGACCTAATATAGTACTGAAATAGTGTAAAGGGGGAAGAATAATAAGCTAGTGGTCTTGTCAGGACAGGTCTTTGGTCAACTGACACCCTAAGAAAAAGGTCTCCACAGTGCCCTCGCCAACACCACCCTGGTCTACCTACACCATCCAGATTACTGGAAAAGTTCCCCTGATAGAGCGGTGCCCTAGACAGCTGCCTAGTTGGCCTATGCCTAAGGCCAGTTATGGTTCTTGTCTTGTAAGAGATGGAGGCAGAATGCAAGTGGTGAAGCATGAGCTGTGTAAGTAGGTGTCACTGAGGAAAGGATGAGGAAATCTGAGTGATATGGGGCTAATGGATAAAATAATGATGAAGAGGACAGACATCCAAGATGGCTACACACCGATCAACAGACTGAGTTAATTTCTCCCTGTGTAAAAACAGAAACTGTGAAAAAAGGGACCCCAAAACTGTCAGCATGAGTAAACATCAGTCCCTTGTTAGTAATTACACTTCTTGGATGCTAGCAAAGAGGATTTTTGAAGAACCTGAGAGAAAATCAACTGCAGAGAGAGAGAAGAAAACTCTGTCTGGGAAGAATCTCGCAGACATTCAGCAAAAAGCAGTTAAATTTACCTTTCGTACAGGAAATGACTTCTAGATATTTAGAGTTAAAAATAAATCAAGTATACTTAAATGTGTTAAAATAAGTGAAACACTGAAGAAATATCTAAACTGAAATAATAAAAGAATGGAAAAGTAGAAGTTGTTTTAACTAGCTATTCAGCTGAACTAATGAAACTATAAAAATCAGAGGTTGAAATGAAGCAAAGCCTGGCTGAGTATGAGGCCCTTTTTATAATTTCCTGCACATTACAATCTACACACACAAAAACACACACACACACACACACACACACACACACACACACACACACACACACACACACGCACATTTGTCAAATTGTATCATGTTAACTAAAACACTGACTCAAATAATAATGAAAAAAAAATAGCCACAACTGCGGCGGTGGTGCTGCGGTAGTGTTGTCGCCTCACAGTAAGATGCTGTCCGATTCGATTCTCAGCTAGAGCGTCTTCTGCGTGGAGACATGCGTGAATGGGCGTACCTTCGTTGAAGGTTGTGCATCAGAGCTGGCAACTCGGCACGTAAAAATCTACTGCCACTCATTAGCGGACTGGAGTTCCGCTGTGGCGACCCCTAACTGGGAAAAGCCTAAAGACACAACAACATTCTAGTCATACTCTTGGCATAGTATATGGCAAGGGGTGTTTGACTAAATTAATTTGCATGTGAATTACTCTAAGCTTGCTTTAATCACTCTTAACAGTTCTTGGTCTTGGACAAGAGAGGTGAATAATGGATAGTGCTGAGGCGAAAATGTCCATATTCATTTTGAGACGCTAAATATACTGTTGTCTGACTTAATTTTTAAAATGTACAAATTTAATCTGAAGTTTAAAATTATTTATTCATCAGTGTATTTGTGTATTTGAATTTTTTAACAAGAATGTAATGTACTAATCACAAAGCAGTGATTTTTAGGCCTTAGCAGGTTGCAGTCTGTTGTGAAAAAGGATACTTCGATATTTTTTTTGACTGGTTAGGTATGTTCTTGTATGAGGTGAGGTATGTTTCTTAACTTCTATGGACTTTAGCTTAGTTTTCAATTCAGACATAGAAAGGACAAGAAAGGACAATTTATCAAAATCTTTATAATTTTTTTTAAGAATGCTTAGTTTTGCTGGCAACTGACAAAGGACAGTTTATTTATCATTTAGGCTTAGTAGGTTTCATAAAAGGAGAATTTCAAAACTTCTGAACTTGATTCCAGTTGAGTCAAGTGTTATAAGATACTGTCTATGTTTGCTTGGGCAGTGGACACTTTTTGTAGAGGGTAAAAATCAATCAGCTTAGTTGAGGAAGGTAACTGCTAGCCATGCTTTGTAAACATAGCTGCTGGACATTACAGGTAAGTGTATATTTTTATGTTTCAGAGATTCTTATTCCAGCTTTGAATTAATAATATTGGATGTAATTGACATAGTAAGCAAGAATGATGTATTTATTGCACTTTTTGTTAACATATGTTATATTTGTGAGGTTATGCTTTGTATTCGGAAATTTATATTTACAGTTTGCCAGTTTTTACTGCACTTAGTGTGGGCAGTTTTTATTTCAGGTGTATATTTTGGCTATGTTAGGGAGGGTAGTTTCTTTCTAATAAGTTGGATTTGTCTTAAGCTTTGTACTTATTTGAAAGCCAGTCATTCTATCTCACTTTTCATGAAGCTTGGACAAGCATTTGCTCATTTCAGCAGTTATATAAGATTTTACATTTGTGTTTGTCCTGTGTTATATGTATGTCTGTGTATGTATAAATAAGTGTGTATTTGTGTATGTTAATGTTGCTACCAGAATCTCTTTTGTTGAATTGTAGTTTATTGTGGTGATGTTTATGATATTAAACTGTTTAATGTATACTATCAAATTTTAAAGGGAAAGTGTCAAAGATCCAAAGTTTAGGAAATGGTGCTTTTTTGTAACAGTGCATGGTCCTTTTACTGAAAAATGTACATGTTTTAGATTTCTTCTTTAATTTCAAGGCAGTTGAGTCTTGTGATGTTTTATGCCTTGCCAGTACCCACCCCTTTGGCTGCACCCCTTTTCTAAGAAGATTACACTAGTCAAGCCCAGAGTGAATTTATGGGTGCCCATTCAATCACCTAGGACTTGTTTCAAGGATGATAGTATATCACACTGTTTAACTGGCAGGGGACAGTCTGTCTCAAAGGTGGAGGAAGTGATGTGTGATGAATCTGTGTCTCTCCATCACGTTTTATTTAACTGTTGGTGAAAATTTAGGTACCTTCTTCTGGCATTTGTGGAACTAGTAAGCTTGTGGAGATATAAAAGATCTAGGACAACTGTATCTCTCATGCCACAGAAAGAAGGCATCGATCTTCCATCAAGAGTCTAATAAAGGGGCAGTGCTTCCAGTCTCTTTCAGGAACTCGGGGTCATTATGGCAGTGATCTTAGGAACTTATGGGTTTCTCTGTAGTTGTTTGATATGTCTGGTGAGGTACATCCTGAAAAGGGCATTGTATTAATTGGCCTAATAAATGCTGACTGTAAAGTGACACTGCCCTCTTTAGATCTGAATGAAATTCTCCTAGCCATTAGAAGGTGTTGGTTTCAACTTTCGTTTTATGTTTCATTTGTGAAGATTTTTAGTTATCCAGTTTTATTCTTTGGTTGTGGTTTTTAGAAGTTGGCCAAGATCATTTACATGGAGGGCATTTCACAGGATGTGCTTTTGGATCTATCTACCCATCCAGTGCCTGACAATTTCAGTTAGTTTTCCGAACAGATTAAAGCTGTTATTTCTACTGCTATCAGTGGAGGGTTCGAAAGAGCGGGCATTTCAAATACGTTGTTGAACAACAATCCGGGTCCTGTAAAGGAACAACGTAATGGTTTGGTTGAGACCAGATGAAGACACCCAGTCGGAGAGAGTTTCTGAACAAAATAATAACATTTTGGAACATGTTTTTCAAACTCAAGACAACCCCTTTGTGGGCACAGAGGATGCATTGGACAATGATTCTGTAAGTACTGACAAGACGTCTAACACGGCATTTGAACAGAATCAATGTAAAAAATGAATTTATGACTTGGAGAAATTGACTTTGAGATATATTATGCTTAGTGTCGAGATCAGTTATTTAGTAGAGTGTATTAGGCGGAAGTGTGTACCACAGGATTTGCGGTTTATAAAATTACGAAATTGTGCTAATAATGGGGATTCTTGATTTAACCGCTTAACTGAACTGTTTAAAGAATCTGGCATCAGACTGATGCAGATTTTAGTAGAACACTATCAACAACAAATTGAAGAAGTAAAGGTGGCAATGAATGATTTGGACACTAAGATTAAGACTTTTGCATGTTTTAACATTTTGAACCGTTTATACTATAGTATTGCTGCAAAGGCTGATAGATATAGGGTGACTATTGTAAGTAGAAAACAGGGCAAACTAAGGAGGGACATTTTGTCCTATTCAAATAAAACAGCCTATGCAGTATGTGAATACAACAGTAATGTTTCCATTGAAAGCAATGGAAACATATAGAGTGATATGGTAAATGGCAACGTTAGTGCACATATCAATGAAATTGCCATTGAAAATAATGGTTTGGGTAATAGTTGTGATGTTTCTAATACTTCTAACAATTCCACTATGACAAACAATGACAACTTTAAGGTGATGCATAATGAGAATCAGGGTACTACTGTACAGGAAGGAAATGGTTCTTGTCCCACACAGAATTTGGGTCCTTTTATAGTGGACAATCAGGGAAACAAAAAGACACCCACTTGGTCCAAAGTAGTACAGAACAAAGGGAAGGGGAGGGGCAGGAACAACAAAAAGAAATGGTAGTACATTCTGATAGTTCACAGTTTGGTATAGTAGTTTTGAACCTTTCAGATGTACATTTGTCAGAACATGTCTATAATGTACTGAAAAAGAGCCTTTCTTTTATACCGGGAAACTCTGTTAACACTGCCAAAGTAATTGTTGATTTCAGACTATTTTTGAGAAAGTTAAATCTGAGTTACATATTGAATGGCATTAAAGTAGACAGTCTTGCTCTGGATAGTAAGATTCCCAAGAAAAATAGTACATATAATCCTCCACTTTTGGGGACACTTCAAGTCTTCCAGAATATCTGTGAGTCTGACTTTAGATGTTTAAAGTTTGACAATAATGTGTACAATTTGACATATTTTGTGGAAGAAGCATTGAAATACTTGTGTAACAACAAACAGTTAAGAGTTATGAAAGCTGATAAGGGGGGCAAAATAGAGATTATGGATCAAAAAGATTATATTTTGTCCCTGGAAAGATTGTTAGAAGATGAAAGAATTCACAAAAGAGTGGATTCATTGTTTATAAAAATTATTTAAAATTGGACACTTTATTGTTTGACATGTCTTGTCAGGGGGAGATAGATCATCAGACTTTTTGGGATTCCAAAAGTACAAAAGAATTGTCACAATCCCCCTTTCAGACCGGTTATTTTAGAATCAAAATCAAAGACTGAAACATTGTCTGTTTGGTTGGATTATATTTTGAATCCTGTAACGCATAATTCAAAATACTATTTAAAAGATTCATGGCACTTACTTGAAATTTTGAGGGATTTTCGACTTGATGAATGTAGTTTTCTTTTTGCTTCTCTAGATGTAGTTTCACTTTACACAAGTATAGACCAGAAAGTGGGACTGTAATATCTGAGAGAATATTTAAGTACCTCCACTGATTTCAATTGCACTAAAATCAATACTATATGTGCACTTATGGACATAGTATTGGACAATAATTTTTTCTATTCGATAACAAATTTTATAAACAATCTTCTGGTGTGGAGATGGAGGCAAGGGTAGCACCTGCCTTTGCCAATTTAGTAATGGCCAACTGGTAGAATAAATATTTGGTTATACAAGTTGGCTGACAAAGTTTTGGTATACAATCATTACATTGAGGATTTGTTTTTCTTGTGGAAGGGTAACTACGATGAATTTGCTAGTTGTGTTTCTGACTTAAATAGTTCCATTAACTTCTTGAAATTTGTTATTAGTGGGTTTGGACAAAGTATTGATTTTTTGGATTTGCATCTTACTTATGATTTTCATGGTAGGAACTTTGTTAGTAGTATTTACAGAAAATTAGTATTTGCTAACCAATATTTACATAGAGACAGCCTTCATCCACCTCATATGAAAACGGGAGTGGTAAAGGGACAACTGATTAGGTTACGTAGAGTAACCTCTAGTGATGCAATGTTTTTAAATGAAGTAGATACTTTAAGATTTTTTTTGAAGCTAAAGGTTATAAAAAGGTATGGTTACAAAGGATAGAAAAAGAGGTGTTATTATTAAGAAGTGGAAAAGCTGGTCCAATTTTGAAAGGTTGCACTGGACAGGTTGTACAAGGTGATGAACATAGTAATACTACAGTGGTAGGTTCTGTTCAAAAGTATTGTTGCTCATTTCCACTACCAATAACCAATGAGATGTGGTTTATAAAGGACATCATAATAGAAAATTGGAAGTTTCTTTTAGGAAATTCTGATTTGGTTAAGATAATTGGTTTACGACCATCTTTTACCTATAAGAAAGTTATAAATATGATAAGTTTGTTGGAACAAGGATCAAATGATAGGAGTAACACTAACATGAAGTTAATACAAAAGAAAGGTAGTTATGCGTGCAACAACTGTAAGTGTAGGTATATTAGTAATACATTCTTGTTTTTTTTCAGTCACAATAAAAACATTTTTTGGACCAATGGTTATTATACGTGTAATAGTGAAATGGTAGTTTATGTGGCACAGTGCCTCTCATGTCCATGTTATTATACTGGAAAAAATACCAGGTGTCTGAAAAGATGGATTTATGAACATCTGTTAGCAATAAGGAAAGGAGAACAACACAATGCCTTGGCTAGACATGCTGCTGTTTGTAATCATAAAGCCTTCTTTAGCTATGTTAGAAACCTGGGTGGAAACTCCCAGATATGCTCAGAATTAGTCCAAAATGATAAAAAAATCACTGAACCCACAGACATTGCCAACATACTTGCAGACAGGTTCAGTGCAAATTTCTCTCCCCCCCCCAAAAGGAGAAATATCTATCCCACCAGAGTCTAGCCTCCCAAACATCTCAGATGCCCAGGTGAGAGCTGCTCTCTCTAAAGCAAAAAACACAGCATCAATGGGACCGGACGGTGTCCCTGGCTGTGTGCTACACGAACTCAGTGAGGAACTAAACCCACACATAAGGCTGCTGTTTAATCTTAGCCTTACTACAGGATACGTACCCAAAGAATGGCATACGGCAACTGTGGTCCCACTCCACAAAGGCGGTGCTTCTACGGACCCTGGAAATTACCGCCCCATAAGCTTGACGAGCCTTGTCTGCAAAGCTATGGAGAGGATCATAATGGAACTCATAAATAAAGACATTGGGGACCTACAGACACTGGATCCTACCCAATTTGGCTTTGTCAAGGGCAGATCCTGCCTCTTGAACTTGGTCGACTTTTTCGAAACAGTCACTAAGGCCATTGATGAGGGTAAGGCAGTTCACACAGCCTACCTTGACCTAGCAAAAGCGTTCGACACAATACCCCACTCGGGCATCATAGAAAAGCTCACCAGCTTAGATGTAAACCCATATGTCACAAGATGGGTTGCAAACTGGCTCAATTACAGAACACACAGGGTTAGAGTTGCTGGTGCCATGTCAGACTCTAAGCCGGTCACGAGCGGTGCCCACAGGGCTCAGTCCTGGGCCCCCTCTTGTTCGGCATTTATTTTTCTGAAGTGCAGGCAAACATAGGGGGATTGTGGCTGACAAAATTTGCAGATGACTGCAAACTGAGAATTTGCAGATGACTGCAAACTGGGCACCATAATTGACACTCCATCAGACACAGACATCCTCCAGAAAGGTCTCATAGAAATGGATAACTGGTGCCAGAGCCATGGCCTTAAGCTAAATGCCAAAAAATGTATAGTCATACCCTTTGGGAAAAACAAGGTAACCCCTAATTACCACATAGGTGGTAATCCATTAAACACGGAAGAAGTTATCAGGGACCTGGGGACCCAAGTTGACAGTAACCTCTCTTTTGACACTCACATTGCCAAAGTGGTTAGGAAGACCTTCTACATTGCCCACCTGATCATGAAGGGATTCACATCCAGATCAGGAGAGGTCATTGTACCCCTGTACTCTTCACTTATCAGACCAATGATTGAGTACAACGCCCCATTCGGAATGTACCTTACCCGACACCTGCAGCAGTTGGAAAGACCCCAAAAGTTCCTCACCAAAAGGATAAAGGGGCTCAAACATATGTCATACGATGCCCGACTGAAGAAACTCCAGCTCTATTCAGTTGCATACCGTCTGCTCAGAGGTGATCTGTGCCTGACATACAAGGCCATGTCCAACCCGGAATTAATGGACATGCTCCACCTCAAAAAATCCAAATCCACCAGAGCCACGAGAGCAAGAGATTTAAACCTCAACACGGATATAAATAGGACGTGCTGGAGGGACAGATTCATCACCCAGAGACTCCCTACACTATGGAACAGAATCCCAGTCCATGTGAGGCAGAGCCCCTCACTGACTCTGTTCAAGAGAAATCTTGACGAGTGGATGGGAGATCATAGGTTTACCCCGGGAATCATCTCTGTATCACTGCTGGACAGAGGCACAGCAAACTAATGGGTATAGTATTCTCATCCTAAGGGGTGGTGAAAGCCACACACACTCTGGCTAGGCTTATAAATGCCCTAGGGCAGATAGCCTAGTATGAACCTATGAACCTATAATAGTTTTAAGAAATTAGTTTTTTTGGTGTTGGATAGTGTCAGTTCAGAGAAGTTTTCAGGGGACTATAAGACGTGGCTAGAATGTAAAGAAAGTTTATGACAAATACGTTTAGGTGCTGATAGCGCGCCAGGACTTAATGACATTATCAACATAAAATGTTTTTTACAATATATGTAAATTATTTTATGTAAATATTTTATTTAAATGTGTTTCAGAAAGTTTTGTGTACAGTATATATATATATATATATATATATATATATATATATATATATATATATATATATTGTTTTATTTTATTCAACATTAGTAATGTTTGAAGTTTAATTAATTACATGACTAATCAATTAATTAATTAAGTGCATTTGTGAGGGTAGATGGATGTTTTTCTGAGGAAGTTCACAGTCATTAAAGTGAATGAAAGCTAAATTACGGTGTCCATGCTTTTCTGGGACGTGGTGTTGGTTTCAACTTTCGTTTTATGTTTCATTTAAGTAGATAAACTTCTTTTTTTTAATTTTAAGTCTGATGACCGGGGAAAGGATGTAGTTCATACAGCTAATTAAACATATACAGATAAGTCCTATGATATTTGCAATTAGCTTGTCACAATGTTACAAAAAATGAAAAGACATATAATTCAATGCAGAAATTTCAACATTTACATAAAGTGAATATTTTTGTTATAAACTCAATTGTAGGTTTAACATTTCAAAATATATGGCTGTTAGCCATTAGTAGGTTAGGAAAATATTATGCATGGAGAGGGTAATAGTATAACTGAGATTGGAGAGTATAGTACAATAGATATTAGAGAGAAAATTAGTTTTTGGTGGGGAGGGATTGTTTTGGGTGGGGTGAAGTAATAGCAGAGGTAGCTGGATGAGTCAGCATTCTTAAAAATATTAGCCTCTTCACACCTGTTTGCTTTAAGTGTTATCCTCCTTACAAGCTGCGAGGCTGACATATAAAGTACTTTAGCCATCCAGCTATACTTTTGTGTGTGTGCATGCGTGCACGTTACTAGATAAAATATGGGTATGAATGACAGACTGAACAAATGCCCATTCTTTTTCCTTAATAACCAATTGATTATTAAAAAGAAAGAATTTATCATACAAGTACTACCATACTCACTCTTTAAAGTTTCATTCTTTGATGCGACCAATGGGAAGCAAATATACAGCAAGGATGTTACTCTCTCCAAATTCGTGCTCCTTAGATTGTGTATTCCAACTATAACTACATCATATACATTAAGTATATATGCGGCAGATACACCTAGATATACAAATAATTTTCAGAAAGGAAAGCATATAAATTCAACTGCTACAACTATCACATAAGTGTCAGGGTCCACAGAGAGCTAACAAAGTAGTTTTACAAAATCTTCTTCTTCTTTCAGCTTTTCCCAGTTAGGGGTCGCCACAGCGGATCTTCTCTCTGCTCATGATTGGCAGTGGAGTTTTACAGTGTCGAGTTGCCAGCCCAGTGTCCAACCTTCCACAGAAGGCACACACATGCACACACTCACACCTAGGGCCAATTTAGAGTGTCCAATCCACCTACTGCATGTCTTTGGGAGGTGGGAGGAAACCGGAGCACCCGGAGGAAACCCACGCGACCACAGGGAGGACATGCAGACTCCGCACAGAAGGCACCCCAGCCGAGAATCGAACTGAAGAACCTCTTGCTGTGAGGCAGCAATGCTAACTGCTGCACCACCATGGCCGCCCAAAGTAGTAGTATTACAAAATAAGAACTTCAAACTGAATTTGTATGACTCAGAACTACTGCAGATAATCCATTCATAGATACATATGTGATAAAGGCAGCAGAGTTTTAAGAAGTGGGTGATAAATGTATAACAGCCTATACCATTCCATTGAACTTGTAGGTGTTTTTTTTTCCCACAAAGATATTTTAAAGAATTTATTATAAATAAGTGAGGTAAACAACTAAAATTGTTGGATTACAGAATGTTTCAGCAAGTACCACTTTGGAATTTTTGATGAGCTGAAATTAAGAGATAAAATTAATTACTGTAAGTTACTGTAAGATACAGTGACAGCAAACATGTATGCACATGCACACACACTCGTATACATGCACCCTGACATCTATCATTTTAGTTGAAAGCAAAACAACCATATGGCGAATATCAGATAGGATTATTATTTAGGAATGATCTGATTCCTTATATTTGTACAGTTCAACAAATACTCCATAGTTCCCGAGGTTTTATGTTTTATACCATGGGAGAGAGAACAAACACATCAGAATCTGCACTATGCCTTGGGGGACACAATATTTCATCTCATTTGACAGATCTGTTACTGACACTTAGTGTGATGGGAAACAGCAGCCAGTTCCACAAATACAGTATATACTTCCTTTTCAAAAGTAGCCTACCTTTTGACCTGTGCAGTATAATTTCTGAGAAAAAACATGTGGATATATCTGTCAAAGGACAATAAGATGTGAAAAGTAAATACTGCAGTGCTTAACAGGAAATAACTGCAATGACTTGCTGAAACCCTGTGAATGATGCGGTCAGGGCACCATCTCCAGAATGCAGCTAAACTATGAATCACTCATCACCAGTAGTGATGGGCATTATTAATAACAATGGAGAAAATCTACTCTGCTGATCATGTCAAAGGTTCATAAAACCTATTACACGTTTAACTAAAGTGTATACTTAATTTTTTTTTGGTTCACATGAAATTAAACAACTGAGTATCTTTATGTGTTAAGCAATTAACTCAATGATATGGTAAAGTTATCTGGGAGAGGCGCTTTTGTATGTCCAATTCACCTCATATGTGTCAAATTGGTAAACAAAAAAAAATGGAAGAGAGTGAGATAAAATGTGCTTATTTAAACTGGCAATTGTTTGTTTGTGTCTTTCGGCTTTTCCCAGTTAGGGGTTGCCACAGCAGAACTCCGGTCCGCTAATGATTAGCAGTAGAGTCTTACGTGCTGGCTTGCCGGGCCTAACGCACAACCTTCAATGAAGAAACGCCCATTCACGCATGTCGCCACACAGAAGACACTCTAACTGAGAATTGAATGGGCAATGTCTGTGAGGCGACAACGCAACCGCAGCACCACCACCGCAGTGCTTATTTAAACTGGCAATAATTAAGCATTAATTAAAATACTTTTGTGCCATACTTTGAACTCTAAATGCAAAAAAATAGAACTAGATATCGTGGAAAGTATAACTTCCCAGTACTGTGTTACAGAATACTACACTGAGACAAGTTTTCTGCTGTTAACCCCCATTTCTTGCTGCTTTAAGGACACCAGATTACCATGAAAGTGTAAAAGTGACAGTGTTCTATTCTTTGCTGTCAAATTGTTGGAAGACAAGTTCTCTACCTTTTAAGGTGAAGTCATCTTAAATCACTGTATTTGTATATAATTTAGTCTGGCAACTCTGCTCCTCCAGTTGTTAGTGGTAACAGCAATTTGGCACAGAGACTACATTCTGATAAATATGCTGTTCTCATCTAGGGGCAGTAGATGATTGTGAATTCCATGTCTGTGTGCAGACACCCACTGATCTCATCTGAATCCTACTTATGAACTTCCAACTCATTCACAAAAATAATACCATAATCACCTGCTCAAAAGATCTTAACTTCAACAGAGTGTAATTAGGACCAGATGATGAGCCAGATATATATCCCAAAGAATCCCTCTTTTATTGAATAGACTTCCTTTGGATATAAAGCAAACAAGCTCCTTGACCCTCTTTAAGCACAACTTGTGCCAATGTATGAGCAATTGTAAATACAGCCTGGGTCTGGGTCCCTCATGCCCTCATTGAAAGGAGTCAAAACTAGGTATAAATCAGTCATGTCAATGGATACCATTGATATAGGACATTGCAGCTTAGTCTACTAATGGTTCTTTGGATCAACAGCCTACTATTAACCTATGAACCTAAGCCCAATGTCTGACTGCTGTAACCGCCACAAATCTATCTGATTAGCTAAAATATCTGATTTCTCTTTAATGCCAACTGTTTGCTAAAATGTAAGGGGCATTAAGTGAGAAATGCAGACATCTTAGGATTGCCTTGACAAACTGTGTTGATTAGAATTCGTGTGAACATGCCCAATGCATTTCTTGCTGCCAATCCATATTTACTGCTAGAAGCCTGGCATATGTAATTTGGTCCTGATTATGTTGCAGGTGACCTGAACTGGACTACGCTGTGGGGCAGTGGTGGGACTAGCTGGGGAGTGATAAGAGTGAGTGGTCAATGCTGCCCTATATATCTTGGGATGAAGGTGTGGGTGACGTTCCACTGCAAATACACCATCTAGGGGTAGATCCCAAATTGCAGATTGCATGACATGGATATCTGGGGATGGTGCACCCACCTAACAGTGCACAGAAGTCTATTTGAGCTTCATGATATATAGAAGCAAAGCTGTAAAACAACCACCTACTACTACCCATTTTATACTAGAAAACAAGAAACCTAGGGAAAGAAAGAAAAGGTTTCAGGCACAAACTAATAAAGTGTAAAACATCTTCCTCTTTAATAAATAAAAACAAAGATACTGTACATATTTACCCACAGAAAAGTTCAGCTCATAAGATTGTGACAGCATTATTAGTTATCTGGATAGACAAGTTACAGGTAACAATAAAATGCCTTTACCTAGTACTACTGCTGTTGCCCAAGATCACTTGAATTTGCTTAACAGTGACTAGGAATACAATCAGGTTAGCGTAAATAGAAAGGCTATAAAATAACTCAGACTGGTTTCCTCACTATGTACCTGTACCGCAGCTCAAGATAATTTTACTTCTCGTAATAACACCAGCATCATTCTGTATCCTAAAGCTGTTGTCAGTCACAATAGTGGGGGATTAATATACTATTCAGTGACCTTGATCACCACATTTTATCCACAAGTAAAGAACCTAACAATCTGACTCAATGAAACTGGAATTGAAGGTACTCAATTAACACTCAGTGACACAAACAGTAAGCTCTTAGGTGGTGACATCTTTGATTTAAATATTTGTGACATTCATGCTACAAAAAAAGAAAGTGGTTACTCAGGACAATTCAGTCACTCCTGCTGAGTTTACCCTATGTAATAAATTCAGTAATACAGGCAAATTAAAATTTAAGACTCAGTTCTAAAACCATTGGCTGGCAGACACTGTGGTTTGTATAAGAAGAATCACAAAATATCAGCCTTCTAGTCTTGAGACTGACTGATGTACCTAAGTCTCCTACCAAGACTGATGTCAGAAACACTTAGTTAAGATATACTTGTTCTTCATGCAGGAACTAATGCTTTGAGACACACCTCTCCTACCCTTATGAAAATGTCATCCTAGATATGATAGAGTATCGACAAAATTTAAATGGAGAGTATATCCTTAGTGAAATCATATCAACCTTGTACACTAACTACTTATCTAGTAAAGCACATAACTTTGACAACTGGTTAACTCTAAGTAATTTAGGACTTAGTAACCACCTACGAACCTCCAACTCCTTTGCAAACACTCATTCAAAAGATCTTAACTTCCACTGATGCATAAATCTGCTGGTGAGATAGACATATTAACACTTGTCTAACCTTTCTATAACATCAAGCTTATTACTTACTGGCAGGAACGTATTTATGACTGTAGAATGTTAGGGGATGGATTATATCTTTATCTGTATGGTGCCAGTTACATGGTAGGTAAACTTATGGAAAGGATTCATTCATTTTTCTTTATATATACAATGAAATACTAAACTAGACAAAAGTAGCAGACTGCTCGATGGAACTACAAAATGTTTACCTTGTAACGTAAGAAGCATGAGGAAGACATTTAACAGACTTACTGGCGTAATAGCTAAAGACAATACTGTATTGCTGAATCGTGGATTTTATCTTACTATCATTAAAAACATTTATCAAATATGAATGCCTAAAGATAAATTTTAATGCTAGAAGAATGACTTTTATGGGTCCACAAAACTTTGTTTTCATGTCATGTAAAAGTTATAAAGCTTTATATGAAACTATTTTTATCAAAATACTTGATACTTATCACAATAACAATATTTTAACAGTTATTAGCTATCCTACTTCAACTATGTCTAGTATGGAGCATTTTGATTACTTGATAAATTTTGCAAATTTCTTTGAGAATAAGAAAAGTATTTTACTTTTGGGTGACTTTAATTACACTGGGATAAAGTAGAACTCCGTGTCAATTAACTCATGTTTTGAAAAATAATTTAACATTATTTCTTTTTATGGACTAAAAGAATTAACTATCAGCCTATCACTAATATGGAAGGTAATATTTTAGAACTAATTGCAACTAATATTTCAAAATAACACAATTTAAGAGTAACATGTTCTGTGTTTGTTATACAACAACATTTCAGATGGAACTACATATAAGCAGATCATTTCATGTTAAAACTTGTATATCAAACAGATTATAGCAAACATTTTACTCAAATTTCCAAGAAAGTCTCATCTTATCCATTAAATTTCTTGGAGTATCAATATGGGTACTCTGCTTTGGATAAACTGTTGATCAGCTGTGTTAATGAATCTCTTCATTTGGAAAATGCTAACTATTCATTTCCTACATGGTGGAATACATTCATTATAAAGTTATACAGAAAGAAAAAAGATACTACAACATCCTAACAAGATTTGTCTACTAATGTAAATAAGAAAATGTTTAACTAAGCTTGTAAAAAATTAAAATCAGAAATAAAATGGATCGATATAAACTATGAAAACAAATTGATTAGTAAATCCACAAATTAATAAGCATCTTACAAATATATTAACTCATTTGATACAAGGGCATTATCTGTTGAAGTTAGTTTCAATAATGATGCAATACTAATGGATGCTTATACTATAGCTTGTGAGTTTTATTCTGCTATAAGTCATGATCTTAGTGGTTCTGGTCCCATTCCAGATCAGATAACTGCCTCGGGCCCTTGTCCTTTTTTTTCAGATTACATTATTGTGAATGCCTTCTCCAAATTTAATAATATGCAATCTGTGTGTCCAGATAAAATAACTAATGTCTCTTTAAATAACCAAAACTTCTGCAGCACTGGGAAAGTGGCAAAGTAACAAAATTCCATCAAACACCTTTAATAAAAATGGGCTAAGCACTTTTGTTCCTTCTTATCTTAATGGAACTTCATCAGGACTACAATATCGCATAAAACATTCATTAAAATAAATTTCAAGAGCCATCGCATGACCCTTCTGATTCAACAGCAACTAACTATTTATTTAATTAATTTAATGTATGTAATCACTGTCCTAACAAATCAGGCAGTAAGATGCTTTAACTTCAACACAAAAGAAACATAAACAAAATCATACAAACTGGGGTAATTTGTGGCATCCAATCTCAACTGCCACTTTAGTTCACTTTTAAATAAAACCATAGAGATCTTTCAATATTTGTTCTAAAACTGTAAAATTAAAAACATTTTCTTTATTCTCTACAATATGTCTATAAACAACATTGGTCCTTTTACAGTTTTTAATGTCTGTAATATGCTCATATATTCTGCATCTTAGCTTTCTACTAGTCATTCCGACAAAGTGTAGGACATGACTCACAGCTTGCCAAGTAAACTATTGGGCAAGTATAACAGGAAAAATGACCTGTAACCTTAAAAGATGTCCCTTTTACCATAAAACTGTCACTATTTTAATATATTTACATTGGCTACAGTGGCCACATTTGAACATACCTGCCTTTTTAGACAATTTCTTTTTTATATCCGTGTTCCAATAAGTTTTTAAAACTCTGATCCTTTATAAATATAATTTGTGGCTTACCCCTCAATTTTTTTCCTCCAAATTTTCCATCAAGGAGATATCAGATTGAAAAATATTCCAGTTTCTAATAAGACATGCTACTTTGATTTTACTATCCACCATAACATTTTTTATAAATAAGCTCTTATTGTTATACAACTCATTTTTTCCTATTAGATACCTCCAGTTGACCAACTTCACAATAATTACTGTTTTTCCTTAAAATATGACTAAAAATGTCATTATGTTTCTTTGTTGCAACCTCATACGTAATTTCTTGTAACGTTGTAGAATATTCCCTTTTACAAAACATATCAATAACCATTTCACATTTGGTAACCATCCATGCCAACCAAACCATTTACCATTTTACAACAACTTTTTTCTGGTGGTACAGATGCCAACTGTCATAATGAAAATAACTGTTCAAAAAGGTACTTTTACGAAAAATACTAGACGTGAAACAAAATGCCACTAAGTCATTCTAGGATCTCCTACAGTGCAGAAATTAATATTTGCCATTTATTATTTAAATTTTCATATTTCTGTTCATATGCTCATAACGGACAGGATTATATTTTATTTAAATGTGACAGACAGAACAATTCAATGAAAATATTGCTAGTTGGTTGTTAATAATTATTTATATAGGCAATATTTCCAAATATACCTAACACTTCATAGACCAAGTCATTTGCAAATTGTTGCATGCAAGTCATTTACAAATTGTTGCATATTAGTTGAAATCTTAGAGATGTTGAAGAAAATTATCTTTGATATCTGCACTTAAGTTGCACATCTTGATTTGCATTTCTAATTATACAATTAAACATATGTTTTCATATTTCTGCAAATATCCCAATACACACGTGCTTATCAAGGATATTTTTTGCCATATAAAAGCTCATGCCTGGTTAACTATAGAGATATATATATATATATATATATATATATATATATATATATAGATAGATAGATATGTGTCTAGGCTGTATAGTTTAAGATACAAAAATTTGTGAAAGTTTAGAAAAAATACAATTTGGGATTTGTGTGCGTTGTAATATATACAAAAAAGGAATCAGCGAGGACACAAAAAACAGTGTTTAATCCAAATGTTGTATGTGCTTTTGTCAGTTGTAATACACCAACTTCTTCAGACAAACTTCAAGTCTCAACATACTATGCCTTAAATAGTACTAAATCATATAATTAACCAAGTAAATACATAGTTAAGAATTAAAGATGTACCATCATACATATACAATGAAACTAACTTGCTTTGAATTTAAAAACTACAAATAAAAGAAATACCAAATAAAAATAATAATAACATTAGAAGTATTAATGCTTCTAAACTTCACAGTCAACCAAGAAAATAACTAATTAATTAGGTACAATGTAGACCAACTAACATTATGACCATAAGAACTTTATAAACTAAAGTTTTGCAAATATTTAGATAGATATAAAATTTTTTATATGTATATTTACCTACTAAAAGTGTTGTGCCCATTGAAAACTGAACCCAAATTCATGTTGAACGGATGACCAAGACCAATCAGATTCTTAGCGTTTAAAAATATTATAAAAATAACTACAAGACTATTTATGAAAAGAATTAAATATGTAAGTGGGCACAACACTTTTAGTAGGTAAATGTACATATAAATTTTTTTTATATCTAAATATATGCAAAACTTTAGTTTATAAAGTTCTTATAGTCATGATGTTAGTTGGTCTACAGTGCACCTAATTAATTAATTAGTTATTTTCTTGGTTTGATGATTTTTAGAAGCATTATACTACTAATAATACTTTATTTTTTTTTTTTTGGTTTTTTTTTATTTGTAGTTTTAAATTCAAAAAGTGTTAGTTTATTGTATATGTGATGTGGTACATCTTTTAATTTACTATACTATTAATTTAATTAGTTATTTATATGATTTAATACTCAAAGGCTTAGTATGTTGAGAGACTCTGAAGAAGTTGGTGTATTACGACTGGCAATTGGGTGCTTACAACATTTGCTTTTTTTGTGTCCTCGCTGCTTCCTGCTTATGTATTTAATTGCTTTTTTATTTGGAAGGAGTTTATGTAAGAAATGAATACAGTATTTATAGAAAAGAATAGATAGAACTACTAGCACTGACTACTGCTATACTAATAACACTTAACATTGCTATTGTTACAAAGCTTTTAGTGTTATTAAATTAATAAAAAGATTAAAGTATGTTACTTGTAGTATGTTTTTTCAAAAAAAAAATTTTGCCAAAAAAAATAGGTTGTGGTGGTATGCCTGTGCCCCAAATGCTAGGTGTGTACATATGATAAAAATGAGTATTACCAAATTTGTGTTTGATTCCAGTTTCATGTCATAAAAGTTTTCCAAAAAAAAAACCAAGTAACTAAAAAAAAGTGTAAGTAACTAAGTAGCTCCAAACTACCACAACTGCAGCCACTACAAAACCTAACTACAGATTAAAATGACTAGAGACAACAGAGACTCCCATGCTTTGTAGCTATGGAGACTCCCATCTTAGGGACAAAAACACTAACTACACACAAAAGAGACAACTCACTAACACAGAGCCCAGATCACACACACCCCTGAGATGGAAATACAACCTCATCAGAAAAATGGTCCCTGGATCACTTGTCAAAGTCTGTTGGCGGAGTTAAAGTACTTCTCAGGCTTGGCTAGGTTAGCTCTGGCAGATAGCTACCTGCCAGTAAATGCCATGCAGATGTTTCCTAGCCTGTACCTTTTTCTCGTTGTCTAATGGACTGAATCAATGGACTGAATATTTCTGAGCCAGGTAAGCATGTTGCAAATTAGCTAATGGTATACCAATCTGTTCTCACATCACACTGTAGACCACTACCACCATATACCAGTCACTGTACATTTTAGCTAATATTAGTCATTTTAGTTGTTGTATAAAAATAAATTTATTGTAATGCACACATTTTTTTTAATTTTTTTTATTGAGTTTATGAGTCTTCTGCTAATCTAATTGTGTTTATGAGTTTTGCTTGTTCGGGGCTCTGACTTTACTGATTTGTACATATATGAATGCTATATGTCTGCTGTGAATTAAGTTGTTTTTTTGTTTCATTTTGCATTTGTGTATTATTTATTATTTATGTAGGTGCTGTGCTGTTGTTTGCTTCTTGCACTGTGTCTGATGATTTATTTATCATTTATTCATGTGTGTTGAAGCTTTTCAAAAAGCAGACTTTGTGATCTAAAAAAGTTATTATCTGTTGTTCAATAACTGTTCTTCAAAGTTCTTGCAAATTCATATTCATTGTTTCCATAAATGTCTATATCCAACTTAGCCCCTACTACTCTTTTTTTTTCATATTTGATCTTTCTACTTTCACCTTCATCAACAGGCTCTTCAGCCATTACAGTAGTATTATCTGTGTATCTGAAAATGTTCATATTACTCCTAGCTATTTTAATTCCAGCAATGGACTGACCTAACACAGCACTTTGCATGATATAGTCAGCAGTGAAATGTAATAAGTAGACTGACAATATACGGTTATGTCTTACTCCTTTAAACCAGCACAAAACCAGAAACCAAGGACACCAAAGGATGGCAGCAACAATAGAAAATTCACATCTGAAAGTTGCAGTCCACTTTATTAAAAATCGACGACCAGTGTTTATGTCTTACTCCTTTCCCAGTCGTGAACCAATTGATTATTCCTTATACAAGTCTAATTGTTGATTCTTGTTCTAAATACAGACTCCACAAAAAGCAAATAAGGTTACCTGGTATCCTAACTACTGTAAGAATTTGCCACAGTTTGTTATGGTCCACACAGTGCAGCACTTTAGAGCTGTAAATCAAGCAAAGGTAAATATTATTCTTAAATTCCCTTCTTTTCTCTATTACCCATTGATTGCCAGCAATATGATATTAAGTGATAATGCCTTTTTTAAAACCAGCCTGTACATCTGACACCGCTCACGTTATGCGTTGCTGCAGCCTATATTGCAGTATCCTGCACATTACCTTGCTAGCATGCTACAAAAGTGCAACCTCTTTGGTAATTTGAATGCTCTTTAGCACTGCCCTTTTTTGTGCTTGGAATGTAGCATTTAAGTACCATCTAAATTTTCTAAAAATCATTATTTGACTTTGCCCCCATGTCATGCAAGGTGCTATTTTCTACCAATCAACTAAGCTGGTTGAACAAATAGACAAAAATAAATCAAGACAAGAGACGAACAGTTTCACAAAGCGTGTTTTGTTTCTAAAACATCTACATCCTCAGCATTTATCATTTTTTTTCAAAGGAAGTTTAATGTAGAATCAAGTCAGATTGAGTGAAGAAGAAATTCATTATGTTCCTGTTCATTCTATGCATATCTCTAGAAGTCATTATACCAATAAATCATACACTAAAACATGTCGTGCGTGTGTGTGTGTGTGTGGGTGATCTGAATTAGCTGTACCACAGCCTAAATCCTAAAGGCTTGAAACGACTCAGAGTAGAACTTCAGAAAAAGGATATTAAAAAGATGCTGCAGCTGGACTACAACTTCCAGAAGCCAATGGCACTGCTATGCTTATCTCAACAGATAGTTAAAGAGAAGAACTACATGCAATAAGATGTGAAGTTCTGATGTAATCCCAAAAATAAAAACAACTCAAAACCCATCAAAATGTTATATTTTTGTCACATTTTCTCACAAAAGTAGAACCCAGAGCCCTTGAAGATGTAACGTATGAAAAATCTTTTTGTAGCAGATAAACATAATACAGATGATAAAGAAACTAGATTAAAAGTAAATGGCAGGATAAAAATGTTCTCATGCTACAGGGAAGTCAAAGTTATCATGCATTATACAGAGATAAAGAGAGGAGGAAGGAAACATAGTAAATGACAGACAGATTCAGCTGTGAGTGGTGGGGGTGGGGGGATGAGAATTAAGTAAAATTAGCCTTGTCTTAGGAGAGTTTAACTGTCTGCAAGGATACATTCTCCCATAATTACAGTACTAAAAGCACTGAAGCTCTGCACATCCAGTATAAACTTACCTTCCCTGAAGGCGTACAGTAAAATGATTAACTTTCGTGTAAGAAGTGCTTTAAACTCAAAGAATGTGAATCTTTTTTTGTTTACATCTTTTTTTTCTTTTTTACATTGTATTGCAACATTTGTTCCATTTGTACTTATTCCACCATTTACTTTATTCCTCTGTACTTGCTTGGGTACTGTTTTGCTCCTACTTGTGTCTTACGAATTAGCATTGTCAAAATGTTACTTGTTAGCCGGAACTCAAGCAACTAGAAAAAAAAATTGAAGAAATACAGTACAATTTTCATGTGTTGCACTTTCTGTCCCCCCCCACCACCCCGCAGAAACATATTATGTTTTTAGAGTTTTAAAAAGGAAGATAGGAATAAATTCCCTCTTTCCCCAACCTAAGAACAAGTCAAACCAAACAAATAGTATAGTACAGTATTAGTCAGACTTATTTTTAATAGTAACTCTCAAGCAACCAGAAACTACAGTTATCCAGCATATACCAATCCCCATGGGTGCTGGTTAACCAAGAGTTTAATGTACTTATATGACTCAGCATTGTTTTATTACTCATAATGTACAGTTGTTTTCAGTGCTATTCTTTAAACATAATATGAACAGTATAATTGTTTATGCATTTTGCCTGTACATTTGAGGAAAATGTCTTTAATTCTACTTAATGCCTTTTTGTCCCGAGCTGTACCTGGATAGGTTCTTCATACCAGTGTACCAACAATGGTAGGCAAATAAATGTAAAGACAGATTCTATAGCATGTGCTTACTGTCAGATTAAACTTTTTTTCAGGGGGTAAGAGAGAGAGTTAAGGAGTCTAGCATATCATAATAGTGTAATTTTTCTCAAACTTGTACACTTTGGGAAAAGATACAGGAATGCAATGAAAGCTGTAACTAGTAGACAGGATGGTGTGTGGAATGTTAGATGCCAAGAGTGTGTGTGTGTCAGTGAGTAGTAGCTTGTGAACAGCCACGGTTTGTCATACTGACAACTGCACACAAACAAAGCCATGCTCATTTATAGAAATGATCTATGAACTTCACATTTTCAAACATTAGCACACACTGTGGGATACCATCAAGCAATCAAACCCTTTGATTTTTGTCCTTTTATTTTGATGTGCCAACACCAACTCCTCTGCTATTGAAAAAGTATTTTTTTCATTTAGTCTCTGTGCTCAGCAGCAGTTTCCTTGCTTCTGTTAATCATAGCAGTCACATACCATCTTCCATAGGAAACTTAAAAAAAATCTTGCCAGTAAATACACACTGCATCTGTTCTGAATTAAATTGAAACTATGCATGTCTATGATCTGTTGTTCCATGCCCCCAGACATATATATGTCTCCTGGATGAATTTAGTTTCTGTGTCTTCATGAGGCTACAGGATCCCCAAATTACATATTGCATTTATTTGCTGAGCACAGACAGCCTTAGATAATTTTAGGCACATATCTAAACATACAACAATATCATTATTTTAATGTCTGCCCATTTACAGCTCATTTACTTTATTACATATTTAATCATTAGCTCTGTCTCAGAGGTGACCTCACTATGTCTGTAATCAAACCTTTCAAATGCTATGATTTAGGCATAACACATACGTTTGCACTCAAGGTTACATTTGTTTTGCATTGATTTGCAGATGTTCTTAAGAATACAAGGGCTATTTATAGCTGCATGAGTTATTAAATTACTGAACTATGTGTATGCAAAGATTCTTTATGACTAACTACAGTGGGTATATATTGTACGTAGCACTAAGGCTGTCTAAAACAAGAAAGGGTTCCCCTTCCTGGCTCTGTTCTATGATTTCTTAAGGTCAGTGCTAAGACTATTTAATTCTCTTGGGTCACAAAGTGCAAATGTAACCAATTGCTGTAACAGCTAATTTTGTACTCGGATCTTAACAGTTCAACTTTGCCTCTGCAGACACTCCATATGAGTACACGTCTCAGGCAATGTTTCTGTCGACATATTTTACTTATAAAATTTGTCACATAATCTCAGATAAGGATGGAAACACCTGACTACATTTGGTCTTCACGCTTGGCAATAAAAGATGAACAAGTAGAGTTACTATGGACTCTGATATGACATTAAATGAACTAATAAAATGTAAGTTAAATAAATGATGAAAGGAATATAGATCTTGCATAGGACCAAAGGAGACATGTTTTGCAGAAAGTGTGGCTTACACTTAATTCAGAATGTTTCATCTATATAAGAAGGCTAATATCCCAAAATTAATTCTTTAAGGGGGTTATGACAGATTAGGAAAATGGAACTTCTGTATCCCAGTCTGTGTATTGGTATGCACTTGCCTTGATGACTATATTATCTAGCAAGAACTTCCACAAACTAGTAAATACTGAAAGTATGGACCTTGGAGGACAGCTTAATATAACCACCCAGGGCATTATTGCAGGAAAAAAGAACTATATAAACTAAGCAAATCATTTATTTTCCTTTCACGCAGAACAACTCTGGGAAGTATTACATATTTGTATTGTGTGGAGCACCATGTTTACACCCTCAAATCAGGAAAAAGACAGGCTTTTTAAATATCTTCCTGAGGTCAGAAGAGTATTTAGCATGCGTTTGTTGTGCTGTGGTTTCATGCTAAGCATTAATTGCAGCGAGCAGCTGAATAATACACTATCCCTCTTACCTGTCTTAAGAAATAAGAATGTTAAGAAATGAGTTTACATGGCATAGGTTTTATGAAAACCTTTTATAATTATATGTTTTAGCATGTTATTGAACTTGTATTTTATGTTAAATTGATTCATTATATGAATGAACAATGGTTTTAAATATTTATGTACCTTTAAATATTTTGGAGGGAAACTGGTTTGTGTTGATAAGGTATGGTATAAAAACTGAGTCTTTTATTAAGTGTTATGATGTGTCTGAGGAAGTAATTTTTTACGAAAGCGCTTGCACACTACATTTTTGTGGAAATGGAATAATAAACAGACTTGTGGAATCTTTAATAGTGTGCCTGTCTCCATACCTTGGGATTTTTTTCTGATTTATATTTTTGGATTTTGCTCACTTTGGTTTGGGACTTTTTTTACTTATATATATATATATATATATATATTCACTGAGACAGATATATATATATATATATATATATGCCATATATTCACTGAGTGTCATCCCCTTTGGTAAAAATTCTGTACCCATGAACTACCACATAGCTGGTAGTCTACTGAATGCCGAAAATGTGATGAGACCTTGGGACACAGGTGGAAAGTAGTCTCTCCTTTGATAATCACATTGCCATAGTGGTCAGGAAATCCTTCTACGTGGCTCATCTCATCACAAAAGGATTCTCATCCAGGAAAAAAGAGGTCATTGTTCCCTCTACTCATCACTCATTAGACCCATTATAAAGTACAATGCCCCTTTTGGTATGTACCTCACAAGACATCTACAACAACTGGAAAGACCACAGAAATACCTCACAAAGAGGATTACTGGCCTCAAACAGATGCCCTATGCAGACCATCTCAAAAAACTACAGCTTTACTCCATTGCATATCGCCTACTCAGGGGCGATCTCTGCCTAACATACAAAGCTATGTCAAACCCAGAGCTGTTGGACATGCTCCACTTAAAGAAATCCCAATCCCTCCAAGCTACAGGCTCTAGGGACCTTAACCTTGTCATCACAATAAACAGAACATGCTGGAGGGATAGATTCCTGTCCCAGAGACTTCCCATACTCTGGAACAGACTACCTATCTATGTCAAACAGAGCTCCTCATTAGCACTCTTCAAGAAAAATCTTGATGATTGGATGGGAAATGGGAAATTCACCCCAGGGATCACTTCTGTGGCTCTGCTCGACAGAGGCACAGGAAAATAATTTTCTTGGGTGGTGAAAGCCAGGGTACATTTTTTGGCTAGGGTTGTATGGGCTCTAGGGCCAATAGCCTAGTACCTACCTATGAACCTATATATATATATATATATATATATATATATATATATATATATATATATATATATATATATATATATATATATATATATATATATATATATATATATAGGAGCACTACATAATCCTGAAAGACCAAAATCCTGAAAACGCACAGGATACCAACACTTCATATATTCCAGCACAGGTACATACAGAAACATATTACCCTTCAACTATACACAGGGGAGCAAGCCCCCCCCTGCTTATACTTGGAGAAGAGTAATATGGTTTGTGTTTTATTGTTTCTGTATGTACTTGTGCTGGAATATAGTAAGTGCTGGTATTCTGTGTGTTTTCCGGATTTTGGGCTTTCAGAATTCTGTAGCGCTCCTATATATATATATATATATATATATATATATATATATATATATATCTATATACACACATACATACATATACACACACAAAACTGCAAAAAAAAAAATAGCAAAGCTAGAGTTAGCATTGTGTGAGACCTTAAACTTCCTGTAAATAATCCCTTAAGGACAGCAACTGTTTTAGCTATATGGTTTAAAGTATCACACAGTGAAAACTCTAGCTTGGCTAGGTTTTTCTTGTAGTTTTTACTAATTGGTTTGCCTGTGTGACCTTTTCACTCTTAGGTTTCAATGTTAGTTGGCAAAAAGTCATGGACACAAACTATTTCTCAATAACCACTGGTTATGCTCCTGTACCAACCTTGACTAACTTTTATCCTTAACTCTTATTTTCAGGCTACATCCACTACAATCCTCACTACAATGCCTCTATATACTATGTTTTGCATATAAATCTATGTTTCCATATATATTATTTTATTGTTCACTTTAAGTAGTATAATTATGCACATCTTTTGAAAAAAAATGTTTAGTTTTTAATTAATTTTTGTTATAATGTTTATGTAACAATGGCTGCTTTTTACTTTTTAAGCTTTATTAATTTTTGCATGTTTTCCTGGAGCTTTTCTCCCCGGGCCTCTACTGAAAATGGACATGTATCCAGTTAGACTAGCCCGGTCAACAAATGCAAAATAAATAAATAAATAAAATATTTTGCAGACACCTTAATGGTTATGCACATCAGCTGGGTTTGAAGACCTTGTGTTTCTAAAGTATAGCCAAACGGTCCATTTATGCTGTGATGACAAGGTCATAAGAAGGCTGAAACACACCTGCCCACAGCTAGTTGGGCTTGGCTTTATTGGCCTGACTGTATCTGTAAAGAATTAAAAAAAAAAAGTAAAAAGTAATGGACATTCAAAAACCATACAGCTAAAACACCTGATGTCCTTAAGAGGCCATTTGCATATATCCCATGGGCCTCTTTTACAGGAGGTTTAAGGTATCACACAGTGATAATTCTAGCTTGATTAGGTTTTTCTTGTAATTTTTATTAATTAGATTGTGTGCGTGACGTTTTTATACACACACACACACACACAAATTTATAATATATACATATATAAAACAGCATCAGGAAGTACTAAAATGTTTAATAAAATGTTAAACACTTGACCCAATTAAATGCCAAAATGTTTCTAAAGGTCTGTGCACTTCTTGCTACTGTTGCTTGGTGGCTAGCATCTGTGTAGCAGCTGTTGTTCAGGTTTCAAAGCTGTAAAATGCCCATCACTCCTACATTTTCTTTCTTTATTCTGCAACATGAGATCAAGTTAAACTTCATTCACAACAAAGAATTATGATATGGACGTCCTGAACATATCCATGCTTGTTACCTGTATGAAAGATGAATATTCATATTCACCTATATAATAGGGTGAACTTCCTGACATCCCTGCCTCAAACATAGAAAAAGCTGTTTATAACTGGAAAGACCCAGTCATGATCTTCTATGTACAAGAATTTTATTAGAAAACAAAATAAGGCCAGATTCTCCCCAATTATAAGAAGACAGCTAGGACAACATGTAGAAAATACGCATCCCCATGTCTCATTCACAGAACCATATAACTTACAACAGTACACATAAAAGTAGATCAAAGAACCATAGTAGCCAGGCTAGACAAATCATTCCACATATTAGTCCAGTGAGCATGTAAGGGATTTATCTGAAGGCAATTCACTAGTCATCACCTATAAAAATGTCCTGACAGCGTTAATATTGTCTATAGACAAAGAAATCCTTAGCTAACACTGAATGAGCTTATCTGTCACAAATTCTGCCCTTTTTTGATTAGTTATTGCAACTGGGGCCCTGTTCCTAGAGATGGAGTAAATATTGCCATGTATGGTTTAGAACTAATATGGGATTTATCCTTTCCAATGCAGTTCCACAGACAAACACCATCTTGTCTCACTAATGCTTCTCCTACTGACAATAAAGCCACTGCTTAAGGGTAACACAAAATTACTACTTAACTAAGGGGTGCATCCCAGAGACATCTGGTAAGTGGACCGGAACGGTAAATTATCTATAAATGTATGTGTGTAGTACAGTAAAACTCTACAGATTGTGGCAGGTCTTCATGGAGTCACTATATAAGATGGCTGTGTCTCATTAAATGATGCACTGAACAAGCTGCATATGCCCTCAGTAACGGCTGTCTAGATGATTATTATTTTTTATCAGCTGCAGGATTTCCCAAATAACTGGGCACAAACTAGTTAAATGAACAAAGCAGATGGTAGCCACACATTTAATGTAGTATAGGCAGAAATCAAGATAGTACACTGAATTCATAAAATCTGTATGTGTATGGCAAGGTTTCCATAAAAAGAAAACACTCCAAATGTAGTGTGTGTGTGTGTGTGTGTGTGTGTGTGTGTGTGTACATGCACCAAACTGCCCCATGTACTTTTTTTTTTTTTATATATATTTTCTTTTGGGGGAAGTAAAGACCTTAAGTGACAGAGTTGAGCTGAAAATGAAGGAATTTCCCAAGCTTAGTATTAGCGGACCCACTGTGGCGACCCCTAACCGGGAAAAGCCGAAAGACACAAACAAACAGTTAAGAATTAAAGCTGTACTTCACTTGACAGATATTCCCAAAGGCAGCTGATGATAGTCAGAGTCATATTTACTATTATGGGAATTACAGTTCAATAAAAAAGTTAAGCAATTAGTGTGGAAAGTTACTAGTGCACTCAGATTTAAAAGTGTTGTATATCCAAGTTACTAATCAAAATGACAATAATTGCAGAATGTCTGCAATGTTTTGGCACAAGCCTAATTATTATACCACTCAAATGCCCACATTTCTGTCTCTTATTTTTGGACTGTAAATCATAAAATGTGTTTTTCTGGCAAGTGACAGAGGACTGAAGTCATGAAATAATGATAGACATTTAAGTTTCAGACTTCATTTCCTTCTGAAAATGCATGATAATGCAAAATCTGTTATTCTAGCAACTTTGCTTATAACAACAATTTATTTTGGGGCTTTTGCCCCCCCCCCCCACGTGTTTACTTCATCCCTGATTTTTCAGATGTGCTAACTACAAAGTAGAAGAGAAACCTTGCTGACAAAAGAACTGACTGAAATGAATAAATTAAGGAGTCATAAAAAATATGAAATCATATCACATAAGGAATTATGGACATATTAATCACATATGTAAAATAAACACTAATAACGCACAGTAGAAACACACTATGGGGTGTTTTAATTTAAAAAATGGCAATCTTTATAGTTGATAAAATCTTTACAGACCAGTGTTGGGAGTGCTTGGAAGTATTTAATGGCATACAAAGAAATTTGATTGCAACTTCGATTAAATTGTCACTGTTCATCCACAAAGTAATGAAAATATCCCTATTTCCAGTTTTAAACCTAAAGTCTGTATGTATGAATTAGATTTTTAGTCCATTACAAGCCAATCAAATATGTATAGAAATATATTATGGCTCTATGTTTTTGTGCTATCAATTTTTAAATTAATATTTCTGTGGTTTGACTGGTGCAAAGTCGTCATGTGATGTATTAGCGTTGTTTTAAGAGAGGTGGAAGTTTTGATGAAGTCCGTTATTATGAATAACAAAAGCTCTCAACCGAACATAAAACTACTTGTTTCTTGTGAAGAAACTGAAAATAAATCTTTTTGGTACTTGTGAAGATATTTGCGATGCTGTTTTTTGGCTCATTTAATTGCGTTTCCAGACTGAAATGGACAACCATATTTCCAAAAGTTGACTTCTGATTAGAATCTTATCCCTGACATTGCTGTATTTCAAGAGTGGAAACAAATGAAAAACGACATAGCATCATACAAGTAGAGAAAGACAGAAAGCAGAAGACTGAGGGTGACCTATAGTGAATGGTGATTGACAGCAAAAACAACACACCGGTCAAGGAAAACAGAAAACCTCCTGAATGAATTACGAAATGTGCTCAAGTGCTGAACGTGCACCACATTAAATGCATATTTGGTAGTAAAGGACAAGCAGGAATTTTATAGACACAAAATTGCTCATCTTTTTAGGAATGTGTATTATTGAATGCAAGTCCTAAGAAAGATGGAATATAAGCTGTAAGCCAAGTACACTATAGAAACAAAATCCACAGGATGACTGCCATGGCTGCTTACAAAACAAGCTGGCTTCCTTTTGGTGGTGTTGTCTTGTCTACACATTTAGCAGTATACAGTAAAAATAGTAACTTATAGTCTGTCACTGACTGTTGTAGAAACAGTTATAGAAACAGTTAAAGCAGATATATCAAGCCAGCACTCTATGCCATAGGTTCATAATTGGTGGGCCTACTGTGCCAGAATCCATCCTGTAATTATCTATCTGCATCTTTGCTGGGTGCACCAGCTTACTTCCATATCCAAAGACTGGACACAAATAAACTGTCAATCCTACATGTTGCTTATGTTTCCATCCTGGGTGTGCATTATATGATAAACTGGTATTCTATTCAGGATTAATTTCTTTTACTTCCGTCCAGTAAGTGCTGGTACAGGTTCAGGACCCCTTGTGATGTAGTCAATAAAGTGGCTAACTGGAACAAGAATAATGTTAATGAATAAATTGAATATGGTTACTGTAACTGTCATCAGTAAGAAATGTAATGAAAGATGCTTTCTTTCAGTAAAATGGGTCATAATTACTGCAACATACATTAAAACAATTATAGGATTCAAAACTAAAAGGAAAGATATACAAACAAAGAAGAGGTTTACATAAGAAAAGGCTAAAGGGCTTGCTAAACTGTGCTGTACTTGTATGGTTATGGAGAATACGGTTAACTAGAAATGGATTTAATACTTTTTGGGGCGGTATTTATACTTCTGGGAGCCAATGATTAATGCTGCTGCATTTCTATCAATAATGAAAGCACAGCATATAGTAGCATTTTATTACGCACTAAGGATGAATCCTTTTAAAGAATATTATTTTACAGGCAGGGTCTCATAGTTTTAAAAGTACAGACAGATGTAATAATGAGGGGTCAATCAACAGAAAGATTATAAAATGCTTAGGATGACTGAAAATAAAATGACTAATGTAATGATGGGCTAAGGCAGCTGCATTAGAGACCAAATCTCACAACATTCATTCTTCCATCAACACATTTAGAGTTTTTAAATAAATTGCATATTCTAAACTCTGTGACAATAACATTAATTAAAAAAATCAACAGAAATCTATTACAGCAGGAAACAATTACAACAGTTATTAGATGATTACAATCTGGCTACCATGAAACTTTGAGCATTGATACATCAGACAGTGTGTGAAATGCTTCAAAGATGGAAGGGGATGAGGCAGAATTTTCTTAGCAGTTCATATGTTTGTTTACTTTTTAAATATCAAAACAGTTCAGATATTTTGTGGTCTTCCCTGTAGTGAAACCTAGAGCAAATACATATTAAGTTGGCATATTCACAGGAATGCTGGAAGCAGAATGAGGCAAGTAATACAGAACCTCAAGCACTAAAAAGAACAAAAATGTTTACTGGATAATAACTGGTATAACTTTTAAAAGTTATATCTGAAGCAAGTTTAAAGAATGTTTTCAACCCATGCTGTTGCAGTGCAGATGTGGGTGCACATGACAATGTAGGTGCTTCTATGTGATGGCATGCTACTAAAAATATCCATACTCCTAATATGTAATCTACAAGAATGGCACATCATTAAAAGTAACAAAATCCTGCTAAATCTGTCATAGAAATGCTGCTTGCTAAACTCAAAGTATACATTTTTAAGTTAAAAACATAGACACTCACCCCTCCATAAAACACCTAGCAGAATTAAAGAAAATCCCAAAACCCAAGTCTACATCTAGCTTCATACGTTTATACTATGCAACCTTAGCCAACAATGCTGTAGGAGAGGAACCACTGAAGGCTAAGAGCTCAAAAATGACAGCGGGGCATCAACTTAAGTCAACAGAGAGAGAATATTTGCAGCTTGGTTTATAATACTGGGAAGATGAGCAGGGATAAGCTGGAGAAAAGGGAGAACCAGAGAAGCAGAAAATGAATAGGAAGGATCGATATGTGATCGTGTTTTACCATGGCATAATTAAAGGTTATAGGCAGAGACTCCTGAAAAGTATGTAAGTGATGTAAACAAAGTCTGAATGTCACTAGAGTTTTATACTAATATGTAGGGGAAGCTTGTTCAATAAGTAAAGGAACTGCTAGCTGACGAATTTACCCCTGTATATGAACTTAGACATTTATGTGTAAAACTATTCTCTGGAATGTATAGTAAATTGAAGAGTCAAACAGGGACTACATTTCAAATTAACTATGTTTAAAAATATACTCTACACACATATCCCCTAAAAAACAACAGTACCCATGTACATTGAGTCCCAGATATGAAATACATATATATTACAATGAAAAAGTTAAAATAAACAAAAAAAAACACTAACCAAAACAAACAAAATGAAAATGACTTTACCAGTGAAATATATTTATATATGTATATACAGATAACATGCCATTTGTAGTAAGACAAAGAAGCTCTAAACCCACATGATCTAAAATAACTGATTTAAATATACTTCATTTCTCTCAGCATAATTCAAAAACAACAAGATACAAAAATGAGAAAAACATGCTTTCTGTAGGGCAGGAAGCCCCCTGCAGCCCACATATTCTGACTTAAGCTGTGCACTACCATCTGGCACCATCTAGCATACTGTTATAAAGTAATCTGCAATAGTTCTTCTAAATCTCTAAGAAAGCTAACCCCAGTGATCAAAAAATGACAATCTTTCCTTACAATATGAGTTATATCTGGTAATATTTATTACAGACTCCCATAAGATCAACTGTAATTAGATCACGTTTAGACAACTTCTGATAAATTTGAATGGAACCAAGATATATTTTTTATACACACACATACATATACACACACACAAACATATATATATATATATATATATATATATATATATATATATATATATACACACATACATATATTTGTGTCTGTATATATATATATATATATATATATATATATATATATATATATATATATATATATGGGTCTACTTTTAAATCTTGAAAGACTGAAAAAAGACCAACTTTCAATATCTCGAGACTTGAACACTGAACACACAATGCCCACTATACCAAAATATTAAAAAAACGAATGTCACTATACCAAAAATTCATAATACCAAATTTTCAGTGAGCGAAGTTCAGTTTTTTAATATAACCTCCGCCAAATCACAAACACCACCTCCCCCTGCCAAACCTTAACTAAGACACTAAACACTCACACCTACAAAACCTATGCATAAGCAGGGGGGCAAGCCCGCATGTGCCCCCAAACCCCCCGACACTTATATACCAACTCCGAGGTCGCACTACCATGAAATTAAAAAAAACTACTGTTACACACCCTGTACTTACTTCGCACACATCACACATACATGCAAAAAACAAACATACTACACATTCAAAAAACACACTGCATTCAACACAGTCACACACACACACACTCAGCCATCTATCCCATCCAACTCCCAAAACTTCCCAGAAAACAAAAAACCCTACCCAAACCCTTAAACACTTGCAACCTACCTGAATCTCTGTACACAGCCACCATTGTCCACCATATCTAACTCCCAGACCGCAATGCCCCGCAAGCACAAACCACAACACACCACACCAACAGCAGGTTTGGTAATAATAAAACTCGGTTAAGTACAGTTTCGATTAATTACACTTTTGATATTTTAGTCTGGAGATACTGAAAGTTGATCTTTCTCTATTTGAAGATTTAAAAGGGATTAAGTACACATATATATTTACACATGCATCTATTTATCTATATATATATATATATATATATATATATATATATATATATATATATATATATATATATATATATGTTTGTTTACAAGGGTAGTGCAGTGATCAATACTGACTAATTTTAGGCTCAGCCTGGATCAAATACAAAACATTTCACAGATACAAAATGGAGGAATGCAAGCAATAACAGATTATACAATGACCCCCCCCATCAATATTCCAAAATGTGAATGCTGATTGGTCAGCATGCCCATTGTAAATCAGACTTATACTAATGGAAAAAAGTCCGGTTGCCTGGACTTTTAGTATGTTTTTTTTTTTTTTTTTTGACAGCAACGGAGAACGGAAGAGCTCTGTTGCTGTAATCTTGCTTTAACGGGTTTAACATAGCGAGATAGCTTAAAAAAAACAAAGAAACAGAGATTTTCCTTTCTCTGTTGCTTTTTTTAAAGCTGTCTCGATATGTTAAACATCGCCCTCATGACCAAATCACACCAACTGTGGGTAAATCCATCATTACCCACACCCAGGCATGGATTATTGCTTAAGTAGTTAATATTAATTACATAGACAAAACAATATATAGTGTAAAGCACAATATTTATATTATTTTTTAAAGTGGGTGGACCTCTAGTAATTCTCTGAGAGGAGAAGTGGAAAGGAGGTAGGGATGCATGTTAGGTGATATGTCTTGGTTTAAGCAGAAGCATTGTCTTCGACGAAGGAGTGCTTTTCTAACTTGCAGTCTATATTTAGATCAAGTGTTGATTTCCTTAAGGTACTTGGGAAGAGGTGCCTGACAGAAGAATGCAAATGCAGTGCTGTGGAATTTTGCTCTATGAGTAAGGAGTGTTGGAGTTGAGTAGTACCTCAGGGTGTATGAAGAATTTTTTTTCACGAAGGTTAACTGCAAGGGGAGTAAATGTCTAGAGTTGGTATAGTTTGTAGAGTTGGAATCCTAACAGTAGCTTAGGTCTTTGTTTTATGGGTAGCCATTTTGGTTTTTATGGTGATACCATGATATCCATGAAAGGGTGACTCTGGAATGAATCATCAGATGCTTTTGGAGATTGTCTGGAATGTGGTGATGCTTTTCTTGGAGGTGGATGCAAAAATGAAAAGAAAACATCACCAAACACCATCAAAAAAGATTAACATTTAACTAAGAATCTACAGTAGAAAACAATTAAGCCACTCATGAGACAAAAATGTTGAGGAATCGGTCACTTTTTCTTCTGCAACTGAAATCTTATTATTTACTGCCTCTGAAACACGTCTAAAGCTACATGTGCATTAGAATCATGCCTATCTCTATATAACAATATGCAGACTTTAAACAGTTTTCAGTAAATATCATTAAAAAAAATTAAGCAAGTTTTATGATAAAGATGGCATTAAACAAATTTGATAGAGGCATTTAGTAAACAGGACTGCATCTGCAAATAAATCACCACTTTGTAAGTAGACTATGCAAATAAAGGGTGATGCTGTTGAAGAAGGCTAGGACAATGACTAATCTACATAAGGGATAATCAATTAAGTTTCTGAAAACTGTTAAAAGTATTCATTTATACATTTGACTCAAGATCACTGTGCCCAAAATAAAATGTCAACAGCAGAAAGAAGGGGCCTATGTCGAAAACAAGCTGTGCTGAAGTGATGGAAGAAAAGGACAACCTTATTAAATGTCAGGCACTTACTAAGAGAATCCCAGCATTCTCAACATCCCCACAAGGAAGAGCATTATTGGCTGCTCTAGGCCATGAGACCAGCCACTCCCTTAGAGATGTGTAACTGCGATTTAGGCTCCAACCATCATTCACAGCAATTTACTGAAAGTGCCACAGTAGTGCCTTACCAGTGGTAAATGCAAGGAAAACATTTCTACAAGAGTGCATTTTTTAGAAACCATTCCAAACAGATACTGCTATGCTCTGCTTTAAATAAATGCACAAAACAATGATATTTACAGGTAGAGAAACATGCTGCAAGCAACCAAATAATTTGTGCCTAAAGTAAACAGAACAAGGCTTGCATTTCTAATTTACTAAACAAGAAAACCAATAGAAAACTGACATTATGGTTAAGTACATATAAACTGAAGCTTTAATTAAACAAGCATTTCTAATATGAGGTATCATGCTAGTAAAGTAACACAGTAAGATCACAGTTGGAATGTACTTTAATAATCTTTCATGATATCGCTGACTTTAGTCTACCTGTCAAAGCAGCAGTCTTGCCAAGCTTTGCACTGAGATTGCTAGCTTTCCAGCTTTAAAATGTTGGAAATGATTGAATACAGTATCTACATAAAGATGGAAAATGTGACTGGTTACACTAAAAGGTCAGAAGAATCACAGCATGGTTATTGATAGTGCTCAGTGCAATATAAATAATTTACTTAAGTTATTATTTCTTTGCCCTAACAGCTCTGGTTGATCGGGGCCCCAGTGGCACTCATGTAAGTTGTTCACCTGTGCAGCCATTCAGAATGTAAGTGGTTCAGACAAATGGAATGAATGAGGTTCTATGTTCACAGTTCTGCTTGCCTATGACAAGGACGAGAGAAGCATCTCTCTAACAGACCAGTCTGCCCTACTGTTAGTATGTGTCCATAAATACTATGACATAATGACTGATCCTAAATGGCAAACAGGGATATTTTCTGCTGCTTATGCAACAACTGGGACAGTGTTTTGTGGGGACAGGTTACTGTGGGGAAATACAGAGCATTTCCTAGCTCAGAAGCAGCAACTCCCAGAAAACTAATTGGGAGCTGTCTGCCTTGAACTGAAAATTAGAAGCAATGCACAGAGTCAAATTTGAGATTCCTGTGGATTACATAAGAAGTCTCAACTATGACACCCAGGCAAAGAAATGTAACTGCATTAGTCCAAAGGAACTTTCCAGCCTGAACAGGATGGAGAAGGGTTTTTTTGAGCTAAAGAAAGAAGCCTTTTACTACCATTAACCTAGACAGAGAGAAAGCAACTGTTTCATCAGTGTTCTCTGGTATGCTGTCTCTGAGATGAAAAGACTCTTGGATTGTTTCCCTGCACAGCTAACATTAACAATGTTGTGGTTGTAAATACTAAATGTTGGTCAGCTAGAATTTAGCTATTGTGCCTGGAAGAATAACCGTGTAATGTAATAATAGTGAACTGTGAACTTCTGGGGATCTGCTAGCTTTATGTTTCTTTCCTCAAGATCTTGAAGTAAAGTAGACGGAATAACCATTTCACAGTGCTGTCAACAAAGTTATTAAATGCACAAAATTAATTGAAGGGAAGGAAGTGCTAAGGTTGTTAAACTCAGACACTATGCTTATACTAGTTAAATCCCAATGAGTGTGTAAGTACAAAGCAATTAACAATTCAAATATTGGTGCTATGCATATACATACAAAGAAGAAATTCTACCTGATGGTACCAGTAGAAATGCAAACTATTCTAGACAAAGTATTAATTTATTGCGTAATCTAACACACACAGTGTCATACTTTAGAATTTCCTGAGGACTTCCACAATTTAATGAACTATGTAAAATGATGGTCGGGACAAAGTACAGTTGTGTAAAATCTTGCAACAGTAGGTGTCCTTCTCTTCAATGTTGCAGTATTCATTACATAGGGGATCTCCTGCCAAGGATAGCCAAATCTCCAGCCAGTATACCAAAGCCTTTAGGTATTAAAGATGTATGTCACACGTATGCTCCCCGAGTAAGGCATAGGACATAAAGGTGACATATGGATGCAACAATACAGAACTGAAAAGCCCTAGCAGTAACTTAACACCCTAAGGGACAGAGGAAGATAGCTACAGCCAGTAGGAAAAAGGTCAGAAAGAAAGGAAAAAGTATGTTTCAGTTAGGAAGGCAACAGAAATACAGTGCAACAGAGGGGGAAGGAGGGAGGGACCGAATACTACAACACTGAAAAGAAGGACATCTACTGTTATGGTAAGGTTTTACACAACCATTCTATGTCCTTTCATATCTCTTTTACAGTATTCTTTACATAATGGAGAGTACAAAAGCTAAGAGGAAGCTTGGGAGGAGGAAAGCACAGAAAAGCCCTCTGCAAACACATGAAGGATAGCCCTCCCTGGCCCTGGAAATAACTTGATACTCGTAATGTTTAGTGAAAGTATGAACAGAGGACAAAGTAGCAGTATCAAGAATTGCGTTAGAATCCAAACCCTTGAAAAAGGCACCAAAAGAGGTAACTGTCCTATTAGAATGTACCTTAACAGATGAGGAAAGACAATGGCCATTAAAAGAAGTACAAAAGGAAATGAACTTAGAAATCCAGGAAGTGATGGTCTGCTTGGAAACAGCCAAACTCAAAGTCCTGGGATGAAAAGAAACAAAAAGCTGCTCATATTTGCAGATAGCTTTAGTTTTATCTAAATAATACCCGGGCTGTCTGTGCAAATCTATGAAGCATCCATTAATGAGCTTGTTTTCTGGATCTGCTCAAACAGTCTGCCATGAGATCATGCTCTGAGGGAACATAAACCACCCGAAGTGTCACTCGATACTGGACAGCTAGATTCCAGGCTTTAAGAGCTAGTCTGCAAAGGAGACTGGACCTCGTACCCCCCCTTGTTGACATACACCACCACTATGGCATTGTCTGTGAAGACTTTGAGGGGCCTGGGACAAAACAATTAATGAAAAGTTTGTAGAGCCAGAAGCAGAGCTCTCATCTACTTTTACATTAATATGGTTTGACCTCTGATGAGGAGACCAAAGACACTGGACCTTTAGGCAGCCACAATAAGGTCACCACACCTCATGTCTGAGGTGACTGTGAACAGTTCCAGAGAAGGAACTGGAACCTGAAGCCCTGGATTGAGTGAGTTGGTGAATTCACCATTGAAGCTCAAGCTTGAGACAAGGAAGAAAATGAAAAGGAACTCCAGGGGAGCCACACAACTCTGAGTTACCACTGAAATGTCCTCATGTGGAGCCTTGCAAGAGGTAGCATGTGAATGGTGGTGACTATAAATCCCATAACCATGAGAAATTCCCTGGCCATGACAGAGGAATAAGAGACTGGAAAAAAGTTGCCAGGGACAGAGCCTTGGCAGCAGGGAGGGATGCCAGCATGGGAACAGTGTAAGGCCTGCACCTGAGGAAAACATGTTCCTGGGAAGGCATTAAGACTGATTTCTGAAGGTATATGGTGGCCCAGACTGCAGAAAAGACAAATGGTAAATTGGAGATCCTGCAACAGACTGCTGGGAGAAGCAGCTTGAATAAGTAAGTCATCTAGGTAGGGAAAAATCAGTAACCCTGAAGCCTGCAAAAAGCAAAGACAGGAGTGAGGCATTTTGTGAATACCCTTGAACCAGTAGAAAGGCCAAAGGGCAAAGCAGAGAACTGAAAATACAAGGAAGAAACAGAAAAACAGAGATTCCCTGAACAACAGGTGAATGGGTTGTGAAAGTATGCATCCTTGAGACAGAGAGAAACCGTAAAGTCCTGGGGAAGAAGAGGAGGCAACAATGTCTGAAAGGACAACTTCCAAAAAGAAGGAATCTTGAGAAAGGTGTTGAGCAGAGAAACATCCAGAAATGGTCTCTATCCTCCTTTCAAGGAACAAAAAACATTCTGGAGTAAAACCCCTTCTCTTAGCTGGGCAGAATGAGCTGAATGGTGCCCTGATCCAAAAGGGATTGCAGAATCTCTGGAAAATGAGGAGGCTGTTCTTGGAGAGGTTTGGGAATGTCTGAAAAGAGAGGAAGGGAATTTCTAACCATGAAATATCCTTGAAAGATAATACACAGCACTCAAGAGCCTGTGGTAATCCAATGCCAATTTGGAAGAGAAACAGAACGACAGAGAGACTAGGGGACCAGGCCAAGAGAAGGGATGGCCAAACATCAAGTAGAAACAGGCTTGTCCTGAAAAGAAGGTTTCTAGGAAGGAGGAGTCTGAGTAGACTTGGCAGGAGGAACATACCTAGAACCCTTCTTACCTTTAGGAGGAGGGTGAGTCTGTCTATATGGCAAACTTAGAAGAATAACTTCTCTGGAGTTTGGGGATAGGGGAGACAAAAATATGTCTGGGTTCCTGCAAGGCCTTACCCTTACCCTGGAGGGACTTAAATAAGTCAGGAGCAGCTGTCCCAAAAATATTTTTGTTATCTAGAGAAGCATCCAAAAGCTGCCTTTAATATCACTAAGCAAAGTCTGAAGACATAGCCAAGAATAATGCCTCATCACCAAACAAAATGCAGCAAGCCTCGAAGAGGCACCATCTACATTATGGCTGCACTTTGAGTGACATGTTGAACTTTACTGAGTGACAGGCAACCTAAGAAGTGGACCCCAGTAGGGAAAGAGCAAAAACCTTCCCATCATAATGAGGTAGGTAAGACACCACCTTAAATACTCGAGAATGGGCAGCCAAAACATACCTGGCCATATTTTTCTGGTAATTAATGTCCCTGAAAGACAGGGTGACAGCAGTATAAACTTTCTTTCCCAACCTTTCCATGGCTGGACTACCCTTATCAGAAGGAAACAGCTTAGTAGATGGCAACAACTTAGAGGGATTGTCAGAAGAAACTGAAACCACTGAAGGATCAGCAGAACAATACTTATAGAAAAACTTGCAATCCTCTGGCACCTTAAAGAACATATCAGGTTTCTTTGGTGCAGGAGGCTGACAGTCATGGGCTACAGAGGCAGCAGTAAAGCTGTCCAAACGAGCAGCAAAACAGGAGGGCCAGCTGAAGGTTTGGGAGACTGCATTTGTAGGAGCTCATAGTACCTTTTTTTAAATGTCAGAGATCTGGGGACAGTCCCGCTTAAAATATTCCATCATAAGGGCAACAGTATCCCCAAAAGATAACACTTCCAATGAGGAGTCTGGACTCAAGGAATCCTCTTCCTCTGAGCTATAGTCCAGAGGGAAAATAATCTAGAAAGAATAAGCTAGGAACTGTTCTCCATAGTCCAAATCTTCATCCAAGGAATCCAATTCCCCAGTCCTCTTAAAAGGAATGGAAGACCAGGGTGGCAGGGAGAGACATCCCTTGAGGAGGCTTCAAGGCCATTAAAGCATTAAACACACCCTGAGTAAAATGTTGTCAATTCAGGCTGGGGATCTTAGCAGCAGAAATATGTTTAGTTTTCTGCTTCTTTTTCTGCGGGACATCTACCCTAAAAACCCTTGGAGGTTTATACCCTTGCTGAGAGTCAATGATGGTGGTAGGTACTTCCTCCCTTACTAAAATCTGAGGAATCCCCCTCTGTTCTTCATATATTATCAGATGTGGTACCCCTTCAACATCAGGTGCATTGATACTGTGATTCCACCAGGGTGGCTTGTCTTTCATGTTTGTCTTATTTTGATACAAATGGGCATAGCATGCTCTATACAACTATCAATGTGGCTGTACAGAGATTTTGTAAACAGCTCAGTGTATTCTATGTTTTTTGCTGGGTTTGCAGTTGCTTGGAATTTAGCCAAGGTGTTGCTTAGTAAAGTTCAATTAGCCTTGGAATAGTTTTTAAAGGATTTTGGTTTCACTGGATCCCCTGATTTTATTCTTATTTAAAGGACAACAAAGGGATTCTATTATGAAATGCTAAAGTTCTGCATCCTTTTTCTCCCTATTTACAGTCCTTGCTATGAATAAACAACAATACAGCATTTAAAATATTTTAAATTGATTGTTTCTCTCCACTAGAACAGTACCTTACTGTACTGTGGTGGTTTCACTTTCAAAAAACATTTATTCCACCCTGAAAAAGTCTCCAATTCATTGATGTCATCAAGGCCACTGAATACAGGTAGTTTTCTTGTCAATTTCCTCCCAAACTGACATCATCATGACTGTCCTAAAAACCCACTCATGATGTGATGTCACAGCTCCCTGGTGCTTCCCCTACCCATACAGAAAGTAAAGGCTAGAACAAGGAAACAGTACGAGTCAAGTTTCCTGCTGTGAGTGGTCAATCACAGCAGGCAGCAGCTCAAATTAGCCTTATCACTATGACAGCTAGAGAAGTTAGGTGTGAAGGGGGATGGGAGATGAGACAAAGTAGTACAATTCAGGCTTCAGAAAAGACTGCAGTTTAGCCATTCTAAAAAGAAGCAGCAGTAAAACATACTTTGAAAGTCTGTTCTGTGGCATTTGCACTGTTTGTGTTTTAAGTAGTCACTGAATGGCATGGAATGTTACTTAAACTAACTGATTGAAAGACAGCAGTGTATGCATGTAAAAATCAATGCAGTGACAGGCGCTTTAAGAAGAAAGTGCCCTGCATGATGTAACTTTTTACAGACGAGCACTGCATTGTGGGATACCTAGAGGCAGACTAAATGATCAGAATTACTTCAAGATGCCAGACCCCATCTGGTCAAACTCAGAAATTACATGTAAAATATTTCAAAATCTGTCAATAGTCCCAGAGTGGTGTTAAAATGTAGGAAACCCCAAACCATGATGAAATAAACATGTTTTTTGAGTCTGTGGGTACGGTTCTCCTTTAAAGCAATACTGCCTTATGATCAGATTGGACAAGCAAAACTATTACATTGTGTGAGGAACATTGTCCCCCCCCCCATGTTCCTGAGTACAAGGTCAAGGATGTTTACACCCCTGGTAGGAGAATGGACCAACTGTTCCAGGATGTTGATATTAAAATTTAGGAATCACTGGCCTTGCGCATTACAAGTGGGGTAGGACTCCCAGTCTACAGAGGGGTAGTAGAGATCCCCCATGAATATCATATTGGGTTGAATGGTGAATGGACTCTAGTACATTGAGATAGGTAATGTAGTTTTCAAGGGACATTGAGGTGGACCTATATGTTGCACGAATATGGTACAACACCCTGTTTATGGTGAGTTGCACATGCATGAGTTCCAGTGGGTCATACACTTTAACTAGTCTGGATGTGAGATTGAACATTACCACCGTCAGACATTCTTTTATAGGTTCAGTTAAGAAGGTAGGTTTATCAGTTTGACATTGCCTAAAAATGGCAATGTAGGGGTGGAAAAGGTCTTTGACAATATCCAAAAGCCTTGAGGGGATAAGAGCAAACCATCCCTGGCAAAGCAGCATGGTCTGTCGACCATGTCCTCCCAAGCCATCAAATATTGTACCCCCCTGGACTGACATGAGAAGTTAAGCCAGTTGTTAAAATCAATCATTTATTGTTGGTAACATGGCATCATTCTTGGAGAAAGTAGTATGCTGCTCAGTGCAAGGCTCATACATGCCTGAGACACAACCCGTGATCTCAATCAAGTCTCAGTTAATATAGTTAAGGGAGGTATATTGGTCATTAATGTCCACATGGACTATGACAGAGTCATACTAGTACCTGTGGTTCAATGACCTGATTTGTCTGTCTGACTTGACAGAGCCTAGTCCTGGAAAGGCAGCCAACAATGACTCTCTCCTTACTCAGTCTGGTGAGGGGGACATTGACATGATGAGGAAATTTGGCTGTGTGCTGGTTTGACTTAGAGCTTAGCACTGGAGACATTGGATACAGTGTTACTATGTGTAGCTGTGGGTGGTGTTGCAACAGAGTATTTGCATTTTACATGACTGCTAAGGACCCTTTCTTTGATTACGCATGCAGGAGGTCTTTGTGTTTTAGGAAGTTACCTGTAAGTGCCTCAGCATAAGTAGTTTTATGCATAGGGTCTTTACTCTGTGCCATAGGCGTATAGCAAGTGTCAATGACAACCTGTATAGGATTAGTCCTGCCTGTATGAGAAAGATTTGTCTCCAGCATTGAAATATATTTATACCTCTTACATACTTTATTTACTAAAAATAAGTGGGTTGCCAGTGTACATGAGGTAATTGCTACAAGGTCTCAGAATACCCATCTCAACCAGACCAGCCACAGAAAGAGAGTCAGGAATTGCATATCCATGGCCACTAATCTACTAGAGAGGACTGAGGAAAACTTAAATATTGAACAAGTCAATAAGACAAGCAACTTGATGAACAACACTTCGCTATGAACTAGATGCTCTAGTAATTACAAAACCTGTCTAGACAGTAATGCCGCAAGAGTTCAAACCACAGACAAGAACAAACACGTGGAATAACAGCCACAATAAGCTATCACCAGCAATTCCCAGCTCAGAAGGGTGGAGGCTACCCTCTCCACTCACAAGGGTATAGACCACAAACCTTTTTTATGTAAAATAACTGGTTTGAAGTCCAAGTAATTAAACCACAACTAAGACACTTTTAGAATAACAGACACAATAAGCCTTCAGCCAGCAATTCCCGACTCAGAAAGGTGTAAGCTACCTCCTCTGCCACATGAGTGTAGACAACTAAGATAACTAGTTTGAAGTTGAAGTGCTTGAATCAAAATTAAAAAGCTTAGTATCAGTTACAATTTAATCAGGCTATTAACAAGCAGTAATAAATGTATCAGATTAAATGCAACTGATTACTTAAACAATATGCAGCAAAGGCTAAATAAACTAATAAAGTGGGAAGAAGCACAGATACAGTAAAAGCAGCTGAAAAAATGTGCAATTTTTATAAGTAAGTGAGAAGGGAGGAAACAGAAGATACTGTACTCAGTAGAATAAACTGATGAGATGTTATTAGCTGTATTAGCAACACTGTAGAGCTAGAAGAATCCAAGTGCACCGAGACTCCAGTAGTCAAAAGTACACAAGAAATCAGTATGGGAGTCAACATCACTGGATCTATGGTTACAGGAAAAGAAGTTAAAGGAACTCAGGAAGGCTCTGTCTGCTATACCTGTACAGACAGTCAAACAGATCCCAAAGAAAGAATAATAAACTAGACAAAGAGAAAAAGTCCACATTCCAAGCACAGGAAAACTACTCTCATGAGTTGCTCTTTGTAATGGAAGACTTAGATGAATGGAAAAAAGCTTTATCTGCCTTTGTTGGAAGAAGCTACATCTTCCACTTGACTTCACAATCTTGAGGAAAGAAGCATCAACATAGTAAATCTCCAGATAAGTGAATTTAAGTTTAAGAAGGCCCAGAGGGAGGACAGCATGCTCAGCAGGGCTACAGAGAATAATGAAACAACTGACTGGAACAGACCAAACTTACATCCTTACTAAGAGCTTAGAAATGATTTGTTGCACAAGGTGACCAAAGAAAGGGGACAAATACTAAGCCAGTTGCTAGTGCCAAAGACTTTCAGAACACTTGTGATAAAGACATCACATAGCCATTTTCTGGAGGGATATTTGGAGATGGAGAGAAGAAAATAATGTTCCACCTGACCAGAATGTGAAAAGGAAGCATCAAAACCAGGTTTTAGGCACTATTTGACACCACTTCCTACACTAGAAGTCCTATTTGAGCATATAGCGAATTATATCATAGGTCCATTTGTACAAACCACTAATGGTCACTGATATATACTGGTGATCACTTACTACTCTATTAAACTGCCTAAAGTGGTACCCTTATAGACAGAGAGAATGCCAAAGCTATAGCAATAGAATTAGCACTGCTAATTTCTATAGCAGCAGTAATCTGAGAAATAAATACTGGGCTAGGACACTCCCTTAATGTCTAAAACTAAGTCAGCTCTTTAATGTGAAACTGTTAAGGACCTCTGTATACCATCAAAGAGATAAGAGAGTATAATATCTTAACAGAACCTTAAAAACAGAATATGGAGGAAAGCTATAAAACAGCATAGGGGAAAAAAAGGACCTCAAGCATTAAGTGGGTTCACACCATTCAAACTGTCATCTGGCAGATACACATAAGGCTCACTTTATACATTAAAAGAAACATGGATAGATTAAAAACACTCAGAGTTAAAGACTATTAAGAGAGCATGTGGAAAATAGGACAGGAAGCATAACAAATAGCATATAACAAAAATGCTCATCTTAGTGAATTCAAAGTAGGGGACACGTTTTTTGTGTTCATTGCTAAGAACAAGATTTTAGCAAAATGTCATGGTCTATTTCAAGTTATAGAGAAGCTAAGTGAACTATAAAGTGAGACAAGTAGAGGAAAGAAAACCAGAACATGTAGACCACATGAATGTTCTAATGTCTCGGAAAGTAGCTGAGGTTTCTATAGTGAGAAAGTCTGCAGAAGAAACCAAGGCTACTATAGCAGGTCCTGAAGTCACAATAGATAAAAGATTTTCAGTACTCCAAAAAACAGTGGTTAAGGTATCTGACTGCAAAAATGGAGATATTCTAAGAGCTAACTGGCAGGACAATTTTAATCCAGCACAGTATTGACACAATGCCTGGTGAAAAAGCCATATGAGATACCAAAGTCCCAATGCCAAGCAATTAAGGAAGAGGTACAGAAAATACTTAAACTTGGGGTTATAGAATAATCCCTGACTAAAAAGAATAACCCTAAAGTCTGATGGGTCTATAAGGTTCTGTAATTAATTCAGAAAACTAAACAGATCTATCTAAATTTGATTCCTAGCCTATGCCTTCAGTAGACAAACCACTTGAAAGACTAAATAATTCAAGCTATCTGTCCATATTGGACTTTGAAAGTAATAATGTTAAACTCCATCAGTCATTGAAGACAAAGAGAAAATGTTATTCTCCCTACCAGATGTCCTCTTTAACTATAAGGATATGTAATTTGGGTTTTATGGAACACCAGCAATCTTCCAGTGGCCAACAGGCAGGGCACAAACTGAACTCCAGGTACTCAGTGGCCTACTTAATGATGTAGTGTTCGCCTGAGAGAACTGGGATGTTACCTCTCAAAAGTCCACCTAGCTCTAGATTCCTTATGTAAGACTGGGCTTATGGCCAACCCAGTGAAATGTAATTTAGGGCTGTCAGAAACAAGTTATTTGGGATGCATAATAGGACAAAGGAGAGTAAAGCAACCTACTAACAAGAGAAAGGGCATATAGTTAAATGAAAATCCAATAATTTTTTTTTTCTTATATCAGCTTTCCCCGGATTAGGCAACTGTTATTATATTACGTTTATCCCACACTATCTCTTCAAAGCTTTCTCCCTTAATGGGCTTCCAAAGGTAGATCCGGGGGGGGGGGGGCAACCACTTATTTGGAGAAGCCTGCTGAAATATTAGAAACATTAGTACTGCAGTGAATCCTATGCAGTGGACTACTGAAGTCCCAACTAAAACACTTGGGTAGAGAAGTATAACTGCTGAAGTCAAATGGAACTGTCACGTCAGGAAAGAGCCCTATTGGATAACTAATCTTAGATTAGCTACAGAATGAAAACTCCATCCTTCAGATGAGACGTTAAACAGAGGTTACAGAATGGGCGACCTGTACATCGGCATCCTGACTGGAGAACAAACATTCTCCAGCAGGGTGCTAATCTACCAATAATGCCTGCTGATAAACATGTCTGCCACTTCATGGCAGCATATCAAACTGCCATGGAGCTTGGACTGAAAAAGAAAGCTAATGGCTGCCATTATTTTAAGCTTGCTAAGCAGCACTTTTGCTATGTGTATGTGTTTATGTCTGCATGTAAGTGTGACACATCAATCCAGACATCATTTTACACTCGCTAACCAGTGCTTTTGCCATTTAGCCAGTGAAAAAAATTAAAACAGAATAAAAGTGTGTGTGTGTGTGTGTGTGTGTGTGTGTGTGTGTATGTGTTTATATTTCTGTCTGCATATGAGTGAATGTATGCATAAAAGCAGAAGAGATTGTGTGTGTGTGTGTGTGTGTGTGTGTGTGAGAGAGAAGAGAGAATGAGAGTGATGCAGTGATCCCTAGCAGCAGCAGTTAGAGGTCTGCATACCTCTTGATCTCTTAGCTCAAGATATCGGGATAATCGTAAAATAAACAAGGGACAAAAGCTTAAAATAGAAACATATTTTTAATGCTGCTGTTACAAAAATCGCAAAGTTCCCTGAATATTAAGATTTGTGTTACCATACATTTTCTGAAGCAGAGGTGTGTGTGTGTGTGTGTGTGTGTGTGAGAGAGGGAGTGAGTGAGTGAGTGAGTGAGATCGACCTCTCCCATTAGCAGCAGCAGTAAAGAGGTTGGCATACCTCTGGATCTTTCAGCTGAACTAATCCGGATAAAGCTGAAAATAGAGAGGGAACAAAGGCTCAGAAATAGGAACAGATTTAAATTATTGCTCTTATAAAATTACAAACTCGCATAAATAAAAGGATTTCTGTTAGCATAAATTTTCTGAAGGAAATAAAAGTCTGAAACTCAAATTTATGTCAGTAATTAGTAACTTCAATCTCTGATGTAAGGTTTTAGGAGTAAGGCATCAAAAAATAAAGTAAATACCTGGATATTTTTTTAAAGTGTTACAGTTTGGATGTAAAATGCTTCCTCCAATATCGTTAACATATACTACAGCAAGTTTGAAACATTAGGCAGTGGAACTATTTTACATCAAAAATATATAAAAAAATATAGTTATAAGAAAACAAATAAGTAAAACAATTTTTACAGATAGCCCATTCTCTAAGCACAATAATGCCCTCCATGATGTGTGTTTTTGTGGAAATAATGCCCTTCCAGGGGTTTAGAGGCTCCTCCACCTGTGGCGTCAGGCCTCAGAACACCCCTGGGTGGGCATTATTTTCACAATAATGCACACCCTGTTGGGCACTATTGCTAGCATACAATCTGCCTGAGTGAGTGGTAGCTCAGGTGGATATAAAATATCCTGTAGCACCTATCGGAGAGAGTAGGGGAAGTTATCTGGGTCTCCTCTAAAAAGAGGTCATTGGCCTAGTGAGACTAACCCAGTCAGCAAAGTGTAAATAAATATAAAAAAAAATCCTGGCCTCAAGAAAGAATCCTGTTATTACCATTAATGCTTAGAGATTGGAAAGATCTATTTCAACAGTGTGTTTGTGTGCTACTATCTCTAACCTGGATAGATTATTGAATTATGGTTTACTACTGAAATCTGGAAACTGCATGAGTTGCCCGGTCACATGTTCGACCTGAAACCCTGAATCTAGAACAGTGAAATTCCGGCCAGGTCAAAACTGAATACATCAACACCTGTAGTTCGATGTATTCGACATAGCAGGAGGTGACGTCAGTCACCCATGCTATGCACCAACATGTACCATGACATTCCATAGTCCATGGAACATGTATTTTACTATTTTGCAGGGGAGCAAGCCCCCGGTGCCCTGCACACCCCCTGCAACTTATATATACCAACTCCAAGATCGCACTACAGTGAGAAAATGTGCTAATTCAATGTTCCTCACTGAACCGCGATCTTGGTGCACAATGCTGAACTCAGATACTTGAACTACACTATCTATTCGCTGTAGTGTAGTCAATGTATTTTGAGTCAGCATTCTTCCCATTTGAAAACTGCCTTTTGACAGCAGTGACTGTGTATTTAATTGTAAACCTTGAATTATTATCCTCTGCATCTTCTTAATTTTCTATTTTTTTCTTTTGGAACTGCACTGGTGCACAGACTAGTGCCATAAAGAAGTACCTCCACCAAGCCTAAAGGCAAATTATTTCTTCTTTACTGTTGATGTATGAAGTAATGCCAATTTTAGCCTTAAAAACTGGTTCCCAGGATTGTTTTATTTCTTATACCAGTTTACTTTTGACGTGTAACATACATCTCTCATTACTTATTACTGGTGTGAACACAGCATCCCACATACATCTCTCCTTTACTGGATGGATGAGTGAAGTTCCCCACCAATAACCCTCCTTCTCCACTGCTGGCATACATCTCTCCTTGTCTACTGTTAGTGTGGACGCAGCATCACACATACAGCTATCCTTCTCTATTGTTATACTAAGCATAGGTAAAGCATCTGACATCCCCTTCACCTTACATACTGTGACAGCAGGTCAGTCAGCCCTCCTTTCTTACTGTGAATGTGGGCACAACATCTCACAGTTTTCCATTTCTGTTCTGTATGTTGTGTCAGTTCAGTTCCACTAAGACATGAAGCATTCCATGTTTACCTTTCCTTATGTACTGTGACAGCTGGTGCTGTACCCCCACTGGCAGTCCTGCTTCTCTGTTCTTTTAGTGCTGGCATAGCATCCAACATGCATCTCTACCCACCTACTGTGAAAGGATACACAGTCTGACAGAGCAGCTGTCCTCCTGCAGGATAAGAACAGGCACTGTGCTGACTAACTGCAGTGATGAGAATGCAGTCATTGCCCACCACAGTACTCAGCATCACCCAAGTAATGTAAAGGAACGATCGCTTGACCAGCTGAAACCACCGTAGATCTAGCATGTCAACTACTCCTTTGGGCTTAATCCCAGATAACCTGATGAGAACTCAGCTCCTCTCACTGACTGAGTGCCCAGATCTGGTGAACTCTTACGGGGTGCCTCATTACATGATGCGTAATTAAATAAGGTTACAAAGGATCAGTAATGGGACAAAGTAATGAAGCAGACATTGGAATACATCAGGAATTCAACCACATAATCTCATGTCTTGCATTTTCATGTGGATGCTCCGGCCACCCAAAGTTGTGTTTTAATTGCATATGATATGATGATATGGATATTATGCCTTAAACAACAAACATGGTAATGGCAACAGATGCCTGGAAACACGGTATTATGCCTATTATTTACATAATTCATAAGGAAATTCAGCAAATTATAACAGAGGTTCTACATTTCAATAAGTACTGCAGAAATTATAACTGGAATTAATGAAACCAGAGAGACAAATCAGCATCTAATGTTCACAAGCAAGACAATTTTTAAACCAAGAAAAATTATAAAATACTCTCAAACAACCGTCTGCAATGCATATCAGGCTAATTAATAAATGCAGTTTGCATCTCTAATAGCATCTCTGTATTAAAAGAACAAAAAAAAAGACAAATCGAGTGCAGTTCTTAAGTCTACACACTTTATCTGTGTGTCGATTAATGTTGCTCCACACGTCTGATCACATTTACGTTCATACTGTGCTAAGTGGACATAAATGCAATTGGCTGTTACACAGATGGACATTATGCAAAGTATAGGGTATGCGCTTAAGCCTGCGCCGCTTTACATTTTATGGAATAAACATGTTTTATTTTTGGCTCATTCTTTAGATACTTCTATCCTAGTCACTGTTGTGATTTCTTATTTTATAATACACAAATTAGTGCTCATTCTAATAAATCTCAGTATCTGTGAAAATATACTTTTTATTTCAATGTCTGTCCTTCTGTGGTATGTTAACATTGTACATTTTCTTATTTCAGAATGCTTTTGTTTTTTAATCTTACAAATTACAGGAATGGAATTTGTCTGTGTGTATGGGGGGTGTACAAGTAGAAATATTTTTCTGAAAAGTATTTGCAAGACCACAATGACAGGAAGTGCCTGCAGCTGGAAAGTAAACAATCCACCTAATGCATGAGAAGTGTGTGCTAGACCCCCCCCCCCCCCGAGAGGTCAGGGAAGCATGACATAGTCATATAATCTACCAAAGTGATAAAGGAAATGAGCAAGAGACCATGTGTTATCAAACGTGTACAACTGCATTACACAAAACCACACATTCAGGCAATAACTAATTGGAAAGAAGTGATTAGGAAGAGCTACTAACAAGCAATTATGTCCTGTTTACCAGACTGCATTTTGTTTCGCAGGCATACCCCACATTTGAAATGAAGATGCACTGTTATACCATAGGTTTAAGAATAAATAAACATCTATACATTGTCACCCACTGCTTGCTTTAATGTAAAGTGTTTAAACTACAAGTTTAAAAATGTAGTTTTTTCAGATTATATGCATCTAGGGTAGAAAAAAAGGGCTACCTCATGGACAAAATGCAAGGCAGTTGTTTTCACTGTACAAGTAACAGCAGTGATGCACAGAAAGCTCAACATACTAGTCTTAGGACAGATCATGGAAAAAGAATAGGTTCCCAGGCAAACACAGAATACGGTGCTTAACCTGTATCAGAAGCTTTACAAGAAATGACTTGGAGAACTAGACGTATTTCTGACAGAGTAAGGTTACAGGAAATGAAGGTAGGATGTATAACTTTGTACGTTGGCTATGAGGTATCAACAAGGTGCAGCAAGAATGAACAAAGAACAGGAGAAATATTCAAAAACTGAGTACTACAGGCACAAAAACAAGTACTCTCTGCAATCACATTTTCAGATATAAACATTATTGTCAATGTCTTCTTTAGGCATGCCTATTGTACAATTTTTTAGTTGCATATCTTCGAATGCAGCTTTCTATCTCTCAGGTGAAGCCTCTGGTTAAGTAAAGGCAATGGCTTCTTCCTCCATGGACCTCCACTTAGGACTTCTTCTGGATTCATTATAGTAACAAATTAGTGAGAACAGTAACAAATTACAACAAGGTCTTTGTGAAGCTAAACAAATCAAAGTGTATGGAAAACATATTATTATGCAGTTTATTAACTAATACACATTCTGTGTTACTCTTTCACATCAGTTGCATTCCTCTTATTCAGTTTTGTTTCCATTAATCCTTTAGTGTTTGCTGCATACACATACATGGAAGTAGACTTATGTTCACGTGGAAATGTAAGCATGTTAGTGTCAATGGCAGAGTAAAAGTATCTCTTTTCACATCTTGGTATCATCACCAATGAATAAAATAAAGACAACTGACCCATAACCAACCCAGCTGCAGTGTGTGTGTATGTGTGTGTGTGTGTGATTAAAAGTCAGCTAAAAGATATACAGTGAAATATTGTACCATTTTTATTTAGAATGACTTTTCAGCTGTTATGCATCAAAGGAAGACACCAGTTTTCACAAGTGATCTCAGAGTACAGGCATAGAAAAATACAATTTTGGCTGGTCTACTCAGTCTTATTCAGGTCTTTCAGGTGTGGGGGGCAACTTCACTGAAGCAAATGATATGCTACATTATTTACAGGACTGTCTCTTAAGGTACAGGTGGCAAGGGTCAATGTCTGTAACTTAAAAGGGCATAACTGAATCCAGAAGAAGCTCCAAGTGGAGGTCCATGGAGGAAAAAAAAACATTGCCTTACTTAAGCAAAGGCTTCACCTGAGAGAGAGAAACCTACATTTGAAGAATTGCAACTGAAGAATTGTACAATGGGCATGCCTAAAGACAGTGACAATAATGTTTATATCTGAAAATGTGATTGCAGACAGCACATTTTTTTTCTAAATGTTGCAATTTGCTGTATTAAATGGGGTTGATTTGTGATTTTGAAATTGAACAATTACAAAGTCTGTTCTTGCCTTGCATGGGCTATATTGAGCTGAAAACATTGCTGCTGTTGTGTATAATGTCACATTATAACTGGGAGCCAGTTAGTCAAAGGTTTGTATAATGAAGGGGGAAATCATTGCAGCTTTATTACATTTTGACAACTATTACAAGTTTGAAGTGGATAAGGGTGAGATCTTAACAATATCTACTGAATGGAACTGAAGTCTTTCAGTTTCCTTATTTTTTGGAATCTGTGTGGTTGTTTTTTGTCCTTCTCAGAGAAAAAAATACAACACATGACTAAAGGTGCAACCAACTTGTTATAGCAGACTCATACAAATGCTCTAAGTACACAAGATACTAACACTATAGTTTGACATTCAAACAATCTCATTTTCAAGGAGGGCTTTTTAAAGTGATATCAGATGTTCAGATCAGTTGGTTGACAGTTTGTTATAGTACAGTATATTCTTTATGTTTGGTTTGGCAATCAGTGACACAGTGGAAGAACCTAATGTCTAATAATGCAGGCAAAGCTATGACTGAAAGCAGGGCTTTGTTCAGGATGCTGAAGAGGGGAAAATTTCCTCATTTCTTAGAAGCATGAAATACTTCATACCTGATTTATTGTTTTTAGCAGTTTTTGTTTGTTGAATTGTTTTTGCTCTTCACTGTTAATATAATTGGGGTCTATATCACAAAATCGACATCTGAAAATGTCGACTCACATTTGTTCAACACGAAAATGTTGAACTCCAACATACTCGAACGGCCAAATCACAGATTTCTTTCCAATGGAAAGAAATCAGTTGGCTGTTTTGTTACACCTGCCTTTCCCTGATTGTAGTGTGGTCTCGGAGTTAGAATATTTAGTTGAGGGGGCAAAGCCCCCCACTTAAATGTGTTTGTTTTTGTATGGCTTTGGTGTTTGGCCAACCGATTTCTTTCCGTTGGATTTGGCCGTTCCAGTATGTTGGAGTTTGACATTTTCGTGTTGAACAAATGTGAGTCGACATTTTCAAATGTCGATTTTGTGATACAGACCCATATAATTGACCATGGGTTGTTTAGTTACTGGATAAATGCTGCTAGAATGTTCTTTTCAATTATTATATACAAAGTGTGGGAGGATTTATTAAACAAGTGTGGTTTAAATACTATTCGAATTTTTAAATAAGCATATAGGTGAATTGCCTAGATATTTCAGAAATGGCCCTAATACTACTGAACAATCATTTTATATAGAATGCCTTACATAGTTTGTGGTAACAGATTAATTTATGTGAAATGAGCATTGATTTCTAACTTGTCTTGAAATGTTAATGGTTTATCCTATCCTGGGGTGGCAGTTATATCTGAGTATGTTTCACAGTATCATGTATAATTACCAGCCCTACTGGCAACCAATTCAAATGCACTGGAACATCAAACATTAATGTGAGGGTTTTGTGATATAGTGGTACCAGCAGGGTATACTAGAGTTAGGAAAAGATCAGTGATAATTTTACTATTTAAAACTTCCCGATACAGATTTTTAGATACAATAGAAGACCCACAAGAATGCATCATGGCTAGTAAGGGCCTAATGCTTGGAAGGAATGTATTTTTATGTGTACTTTTTCCCAGGTTTTTAATACATAAAACTTATGACTGTGATAAAACTGTCTGCCATTTAAGAGAGGTTGTCATCCAACACAGGGGTATGGAATTCTGTGATATGTCAGGAGGAACGAACAAGACTGTTCAAGATCCTGAAAACAAGACACTAATTTCCTTGGTATGTGAAGACAATAAGTTTATCTGACATGGCAATACAGTTAAATACAAAACAGGATTACCTTGTGATCAAGGTAAATGTGGGTCACGGGTTGTGGTTGGACAGGATTTACATTTAACTTACTCTCAGCTACTGCCAGTACCTTTAGGGATGTGTGCATATTTATGGCACACTTGTGCAGTTTGATTTCCATCCAAGAGATTGAGGAAATAACTGCATGGTACTGCCTGTTGGTGCTAGGGACAGTCTTGCAGAAGTGAGAGGCAGTCCAGTTCTGATGCCCACTGCACACCACCTCCAAAGGGTATTAGTGAGAATGCACATGAGGTGGGATATGTTAGATAAAGCAGGATGATGCTGCCACTGGTACTTCAATCTCTTCATCTGGGATAGAGTTAATCTAGGAGTAGCAAAGGCAGCTAAGGAGGGTTTAGCAGAGCGAGTGGATGAAGACAGGCCCTGGAAGCAGCTGCTGGAAGTCAAAAAGAGATGGAAAAAATAGAGTAGTGTCTAATCTCATTGGTGGTAACCATTTCAACAAAAATGAAAAAGCCAGCATGATTAACAGGCACTGGCAATGTTTTACACAACTACTACATGACAAAATAATCTCTTAGAATTACTATGTTGCAAATATCAGCAGCTGATGCTCAGTTTTAATTTTATAACTAGACTTTGTTATACTGCAACTCTCGAAAATTAGACGGACTTTGGTAAACAAAGAAGAGCAACAGAGTCACACAACTTACTTGTCCAATTTGTACAAGTAGTAACAAAGTACTGCCATGGTAGAAAATCTGCATTTTTTGCACCCAACTATTCCAAGGGACTTCTCCTGACATTAACACAAAAAGGAAAAAAGTAAATAAATGAAAGATGATGGAAAGGGATATATTTTTGTCACTGGCTGAATTTCAGTATATCTTAACATCACATGACACTTTAGTCATGTTTAATTGAGAAGTTCAACGTTTCAGTTTAACTTGTAAATCACACAACCAGCAATTGGACAATAAAGATAAGCTCATTAACTGCAGCAGATTAAAAAGAAAAATGTAAGCAGAATAATGTAGCATTAAAAATGAAAAACAGTCACTCAACAGGAGATTAAAATTAATAAATACCTATCAGGACAACTTCCCTGCTTCATTTACAGTTAACATAGAACTGAAATTGCGAAGTAGTGATACAAGCAAAACTATGTATCTTTGAAAAAAATAGCCATTACTAAATACAGTTGCAAGCAATTAAAATACCCTACCCTATATATTATGCATTACCGTAACTGAAATACTTCTAGCAGAGCATACAATAAATAAAAACAACTCATGAAGATAACATAAAAATAGTTAAAAAAGCCAATATGAAACCAGTCTTTGAAAAAAGACAATGTGTGGTAAACTGATAACTGAATGTTGGATTATACTTAAATAAATACGTTAAAGTCTGTACTACAAGCATAGCTGTTGTGATGCCCTGTGAATAAAATCAATGCTCAACAGGCCTGAATGAAGAATGACCCTGCCAGACTGGACTCATCAAGGCTTATGCAACCCACTTGGTACATGCATGCATGTATGCTATGCAATCCTTGAAGCATTCAGGTGTTAAGAGTGTATTCTTACTAATTATAAACATAACAACATGCAGCTGAAATCTCCTGTTAAGTACAGGTAATTGCACACAAATGTATGTGCTTCCGTTTATGGAAACACACCTATTTGAATGGGTTATGCATGCAGCTCAAAGTCTTTAAGCACTCAAATTCAAAATATGGATGGAATGCAGAATGAATAAGTGATGAAAGGATTATATAGCAAATATTTCAATCACTGAATTACTCTGCAGTAATGTGCAAGTCATTTAAAGTAAACTCTCTATTTTTTAGAAAAAAGATACATGTATAAAATGATGCTAAGCAAGGGAAAATATCCATGTTTACTGTTTTATGCAGCTTCCTGTAAGCTGCCAGACTTTTCTGGCATATTAAGTTTTTATCCAGAACAGCATTAATATCAAGGTTGGTATTCACAGTCATTAAGCAAACACGTAAAGGCCATCTGTGCCATCCACTCACATTTCTGCAAAGCCACAATTCATAGAGGCCACTTATGGTAATGTGCAATGGCTGTGAATAAGCAAATTAAGCCATAATGAGAAGCAGATGAGAAACACTGTAAAATGGCATATGGTAATGAGTCCTTCTCCTGCCTACTTGGGATTCATAGATAATATTTAGCACTTTTTTGTGCTGTCTACAGATTGGTAATAAAAGGAGGAACCATGCCTGTTCTATCTACTTTGTGGCTCAAGCTGATGCTGTCACTTGTTGCTAGCCTTGCTATTTCCTGTTGTGAGCTGCTTCCATTGGCTGAGCCACGACTGCTTACACCCAACAGTGCTCACCAACCAAGATGGCAAAGATATAGACAGTGAATTGCACACAATATTTCTGACAGTCAGGATATGCTTAACAGGTTCAGAGATATTACCCAACCAGAGACTCTGGGGGGGGATGCGTGTCCTTCATATTCCAGTGGATACTAAGGTATTTACAGCCTTCACTGTACTTGCCATGGGGAGCTTTTAGAGGCATCTCACAGGCTTCTGCCTCAAGGATACTTAGACAGTCTAGGCACTTGTGGGTCAATGCATCTATTTCCCAATGTCACTTTACGATGGAGTCCAGACTATAAGTGCCTTTTATGAGGTAGCATGTTTCCCTGAAGTACTCAGTGAGATAGGTGGCACCCATGTCACAATTAGGGTACCTCCTGGTCCAAAAGGTGAGTGGTACTGCAACAGGAAGAGCTTCCATTCCATTAATTCCAAGTAGCGTGTGATGCATGAGGGTGCATCACCAACTACTCTGCCCAGCATCCTGGCAGTGCACATGATTCCTATATCTGGTGCACTAGCACATTCTACTGCTTCTTTCTGCATAGTAGGATGCCCAGTGGTCATCTTGTTGGTAAACGGAAACATATATATATATTTTTTCTTTTTTATTTAATTAGATATTCATGGTAAAATGTATTGCACAATACTAAACCACTTTTTATTGTTGTGTCTCCCTCTTTTCTTTTTTCTTTCTTTCAGGTGATGCTTGTGACTCTAGTGAGAAATTCAAGTGGAGCTGCAGAAGAGAACTACAAGACAGTCCTGTCGTCCCAGACCCATATTATCATGAAGAGGGTCTCTGGCCTCTTGAAGAATCATTTTAGGTGATTGGATGAGTTTGGAGGTGCTCTTCAGTGACTTGGCTACTGCATGGAAGATGGCTGTGCAGGTAAAGAGGTGGAGTTTAGTCTAGAACTATGGACTATGACATTCAGGTTTGTATTTCCTTTCTTCTAAAAACACAGAGTATGATGCATGCAGTAATATCTCTCAGCTATACTGTGTAGCGCATGGTCTGCTGTCATTGCTCATTAGACATTTCTCCTCGTCTTTAAATAATTACTTTTTTATTTCAGAACAGGTACTCGTATTATTGTTTGCAAAAGTTATGCCCGAGAGCTCACTGACTCCTGTTTAGTGATGTCATAAGGCATCATATAAGGAATAATCACATTTCTAACTGTTTTGTTCAATACATTCTGCTGAGGTGAGGACTATAAGTATGCACATGCTGAATGTCCTGAAGTGGTACAAATAGTAAAAAGTGTTACTTCACTACTTAACATGAGTTTATACCTTGCAATTTAATGAAAGTGCATCATACAGTTTTTATATTATGCAAGGTTTCCTTATTTTGAACTCGTATCTGTTAAGGTACTGAAAATCAAATTATTTCATTTTGTCATACAAAATAATTCGTGGCGTTAGAAACAAAAAAAAATCATGTGTCGTGCAGTGGTGAGGGTGAAGTGGCAGCAGTCTTTGTTTACATGGCAGAATACTTATTTTAATCTTTATTTTCTTATTGGTGTTTCCCTGAATACTTGTGTATAACTACTTTTAATCTGTAGTTAATTGCCATCTGTAACACTGGTAATATGTCCAGCATTAATGGTATTAATGACTGCAATCTTATGTTAAGACATGCAGCTTTCTTTCCACAGTTCCACAAGGTTTTGAACAGTGCAATTACAGGAATGAAATGCATATACTTGAAAAGTGTCCTAAGCCCCCCCAACTTTTGTTTTCCTTTATTTAATAACTTAATGCCCCTTCGAGTTAAACATTGATGTGTGTGTGTGAATATCTAATTGTAAATAACAGAAATGTCATACTTGAATACTGTAGGTCAAGGTCAAATGTGTCATACACATTTCTTAAACATAGGCTAGGTGATGGTGCAAGTGATTTTGAAAAGGGGCTGTCATGAGAACTGGATGGCTAGTTGGTCTGATATCATGATCTACTTGATGCAGGTGATCCTGCAGACACCGATCCGAGAGTGCTGTGGGGCTATGACCTTGAATGAGAGGTTCTGTTATGTGTAGATGCTGACATAGCCTGCATCCATTCTACATGTTCCCCACTACTAATTACTGTACTTTCTTGAGAAGCACTTGTAATCTCATGTGCTCTACCACCACGAACCGGAAAGTACTCTGTTTTCTCTACTCCTTACAAGACTGACTCGTACTTGAGCCTGGTAAATCCTACCTAGTGTATGAATAGAGATGGCCATGAATGCATGGTGTGTTACTATATTACATATCAGTGTGATCAGTGTATTATTCTTACTGTGTGTGCCACTTCCATGTAGTGCTGAAAATCCTCACATATACTCTGAAGGACTCTGACCATTTCCAGCTGACTATATGTGGCAATACTATTAGTCCTATCAAGGTAATGTCACATTTGCTGCTGGGCAGAGATTGCTTTTTGTGTTTCATGGGGTGGCTGTGATAATTTCCTGTGCCTGACACCCCTTTACAATATTGTCACTGTGGACACTGTTACTGCTGAGTTTCACCATCATCCTGAAAGTCAGTGCCAACCACCATGCCACAACAGACCTCTGCCCCTCAACTCTAGGATGCTCCACTGCAATACCATGTAGCAGTGGAAGTGTTTGAGGCTTTGTGGACAGGGGACTTATGTTGGGCTGCACCCCTCATCACTCTTTCCCTCCCTTATTCTCTCTTTTAACCCTCTTACCTACTTCTCACCCAGACTTCCCTCATATAAAAAAGCATTTGAAAAATACAGGAGGGTTTATCCCCCACCAAAAGCATATTACCCCTGTTTTCCTATCTCCTCCTGCACAAGCCTCAATAGTTTCCTTCTCTGTTATACTCTTTATCTTCCTTTTTCAATCCTTCCTAGCTCCCATTTTTAATTCTTTAAAGCAATCATCACTGTCCCCACAGAGGTACCCCTATATAAAATATATTAAACCCCTTTATTTTTTAAATATTATTAATAAAAGACATGGAGTCCACCACTTGCCTCAAGTCTTTCACATGTTGCTGTGCATAGCTGCATTCATCCACAGTATAAGAGTATGTACAATGTCTAAGGCTATCACTTAGTCCTTTGTATATACTTATTACTCATTTTCAGGTACTTTATGCTTTTGCTGTAAGTAGGCATGATTATCAAAATGCCTTTGCATTTCCTTAGAAAAAGCAAACAGCCTTCACCTAGTGCATTTGCATATAGGTGTAGTGGTGCCCTTGGTGGATAACCACTATGCAAGTGCAAAACCTGGGACTATGAATACTGCTCCAACACAGTTACTAATGGATAATCAATTCACATACTTAATATGGACTAAATTTTAAAAGAAAAAGGAAAATTAAAAAGATGCTTTAGTAAATTCCTGGACAATTCAGGCTAATAATCCATTCCCAGATCACCTTATTTTTTTCCAGTAATGGGTGATAATGAGAGAAAAATGCACATAAATGTTGCAGCTCTGGAAACAGGTTTCAATTTGCAGGGGCCGGCATTCGCAGCTAGAGAAAAATGCACACAAATGCCTTAAATGAATGATTTCTTCTCAGGTTTATATGCACACCTACTGAATGCTTTCTTCTCAAAACCACAATTTATAGGTACGTGACTGACTGACAAAATAATCTTATTTTAACCAGTGTAAGACTTGGCCTTAACCTACTGACAGTAGGTAAGGGACAGTTGCTGAACAATTACAGAAAGATTACTTCCTACATCTGCATATTGTTGAGGTGTGAGACTACCTTTCTCCATGTCTGGTAAAAATAGAGTCTGCTGCTGTCAATGACTGTATCACTCTAGCATTTTCCTCCAGTAACATGAAGTAGCCAGACAGGTCAGAAATATGCTGCTGCAAGACTCACTCTCCTATTTATTTATTTGGGTATTAACATGCTTACTCTTAAGATCTGTATGTACAGAAATAGAAAGCACAATGGATGTTAAAATTCATCAAAAAGTTATAATAAATGCAAAATAAAGTGCCTTTGAGAAGCATGCAGCATACAATTGTTATAAGCAACGATTAACCTACTACATCGTCATGGGACAGCACAGAATTTTAAGATTTAATAATACTTAGTGGAATATAGGGCTATGGAAATGTATAGATATTAAAGCACATTCTTCACCAGAAATCTGGTTGTGCAGCTCTGAACCACCTTTAAGAGACAATTTGAACACTGATTTATTTATTTCTGTTTGTCAACTAGGAAAATACGACTGGGCCAAAAACCTCTTTTCAGCTGCCTGGGAGGAAAAGCTCCAACGGTTCGAGTTTACCATACAGTACTCATTTATGGCATGTCATAGGATTATTTTATCAATTCTGAAAGACTAAACAATAGAGTTGAGAAAAAGGTTTAACGAGCATATAAAGCATGGAAAAAGCCAATATTTATACATCTGCTATAAGTATGGAAGAAGACTGATGAAAGTATAATTGCTAAGTTAACGTGATTATCTTATGAAAATGAACACTGGTTTGCATGGTTAGAGATGGCAACTTTAACCAGGAATCGAATAGGGACATAGCCAAGGTATTGTCTGAGTCATAATTTGAAATGGTAGTAGTGAGTTTATCTATTCTTGATATTAAATGAGAGGACAGTTATAGTAAGGTTCTCAAAACTTAATACCATGATACCAGCTGAATTAACACAAGACCCTTCATTTGCTGTAATTACTACCACAGCACGCATTACACTGTGACTTTTGTGAAATAGTTCCTCTCCTGTAAGATACAGGCCTAATATTAGGGTTGTGTCATCTAATGTAAGGTCAGTGACGCATGATAATCATAGTCATGAGTTACATATAATTGTGTTAAAGCTTCACCAGTGATTAGAGTCTGTGCTTACCCTATGTACTGTACTGAATAAGCAATTCAAAATAAATGGTTTTGAACTAAAAACATGTTTGTGTGTAGCAGGCCCAGAGAAGCTTGTTTTGCCATAAGTATACAAGGGAAGCACTGCATTTTTCCTCAAATAATTCTTTAAAGGAAACGTCAAATGGTAGCCAGTGGGTTAATAATAGTACTCTGTATACAGGATCTTCCATTTTAGAGTGTCAGTCTCATTTGCTACAACATGATGAAAAGGCATTTACTGGAGTATAAATGACTATTCCATGCAGAGTTACAAAACCTAAAAACAGAGGGTCATGCAAATGTAAATATAGTCCAAGTTACCTTTTCCTACCACTGCATTTTTTTCTGATTCTCTACAGAATAAGGAAAGGTTTTAATCAGTCTCAGCATATACCAAGAATGAAGAAGGGAATATATGCAGGGCAGAAACTATGCTTATGTTCATTATGCAAAGAAAAAAGCTGCTAGGTTTGTTGCACTGCAGTCTGTTTTGCCCCATATGGTTTTATCCATTTTAATATCCTTTGGTCAGGAAGTCTATTCAGCCCAGCTTAAAAGTGTGATCACCATTGTGTTGGTAATTGGTAAATCCTAAATATCTGCCTGATACATTGTCTGAAGCTTTTCTCAACTTTTATAGGCAATGCCTTCCCTCTCCACCTTTTGGGTCATTGGTCTCGGAATAAAATGTAGTACCAGTTCTAAGCTCCTGGCAAAGTATTTTGCAAAAATGCACACTTCTCTTTGCATTCATTTCACAGTTGTGGTGGGGGACAGAAATGGTTTCTAACATTCTAATAAGGGTGAAAAGTATATTCATTCCACTTAGAGCTCAGTTTGCCCCAGGAGCAGGTTTAATTTCCAGCTCTGAAATATGCATTTGTTTAAATAAATTAACAAAAATAGCCTTAAGCAGAACTTCAGACGACTATTTTGTTGCTTCCACTTCTGTTTTTTAGATAATTTTAAGATGTCCTGTGGCAATGCTCAATGGAAAATGCTGTAGACAGGCACTACTGTTGCAGTGTCTTAATCATTGAGGTGGGGTATATTTACAAACTAACAAGCAGTGAATGTAAAGTATGTCATGTTGCTTATGCTTCTTTGCAGGACTTCTTTGTAGATGGCCTCCTTCTGACTCTGTAAATCAAGCATACCTCTCAACCCGTATGTTCAAGAAATCTGGACAAAGCTAGAAATAAAATGGGAACAAAGGCCAACATGAAGAACAGTTTTCAAGTATTGCTCTTATAAACTTAGACAGTTTTGTGAATTACAGATTTTACATTAACATGCATTTTCTTTTCTTTTTTACAAAAAATTTTATTAATTTAATATATTTACAATATACAGTATACAGAGAATGAAGACATTAAACCTCACATACTGTTAGACAATGTTAGGAATACACTGAATCATCAATGTAATCTTACACAATTAACACATATTATACCAACATTTCAATGCTATCACAACCACTAAAAGTTTTAGTATGATTTATAGTTTTGCATAGTATTGCTACTATGTTTAAAAATTCATTGACTATAGAAACTGACTTTGATTTCCAGTTTTTGGTAATAACTTTTCTAACTACTGCCAAGAGATTCCAGAACATTTGTTGCTGTTTGGATTTTACAGATAAAGGAAGTGGAACATTGATTAGTATTAATGATCTAGTTAAAGAACAATTATCAGACCATAACCCCTTAAAAAATGCTTATATCTTCCCAATATACATTTAATTTTCACAGTCCATAAACATGTATGGCCATTCAGCTTTTATATCTTTACTACATCTCCAACAAACTGAGTAACTCATTTTGCTAAACCTAGAGATTTTATAGGGAGTAACAAATATTCTATGTCTATATTTCCACATCAAAATTTTTAAGTATAAACTTGAAGATGTTTGAATTAAATGATTTAAGTAATAAAGTTTTATTTTTACCAGTTATTGAGTCACTCAAGCTACTATCTAAAAAGCTCCATAATTTTACATCAAAATTACTATTATTATTTATAATTAACTTATATAACCTGGACAAGCTTCCTTTGTTAGTCAATTTACCTTCAATGGTAGCATTCATATATTCATATAATGGGGGAAAAGTGTTCTGTTCCTCTTCACTCATATCTACAAATTCATTTAATTTCTTACTGATGGATAATATTAAAAGGTTAACAGATTATATAATTTATAATCTTTCATAAAATATTCTGGCAACTTAGCTTTTCCTTTTTCAAAGCAACCAGATCATAATACCAATCCATTCCTTTTTAGTAAATTCATTTTAACATTGTTCTAAGTTTCCTTAAATCTAGAAGTATGTGCAATGGGATTGCAAAAAACTTTCCATTTTGATATTAATGGAGTTTTAAAAACTAATTTTTAACTGTTTTAAAAATCTATTTCATATCTGCAGAGTTTAAAGACAGAATGAATGTCCTAAGGTAAATTTCATTCATCAGATGAAACGACTGTTACATATTTCTAATTCATCACGTTTGATAAACTTATAAGAATTTAACTAAAATCTGCTACTGAATGGCTTTCCATTGACTAGTGTTAGTTGAGTCTTTCCAGAGTATAACTGAGTTAAAATTTGCAGGAATATAATAAGATTCTACATCTGTAAAGTTAATACCACAATATTCACATAAGCTCATAAGATTTCTATAAGCAATTCTCAGCTTTTTAGGATACCATAAGAATGAAGTTAACATTTATTGAATGCAATATGTATATAATCTTGGATAATATAATCATTTTAAACTATCCTCGAAAATAAAAATAAAATAATTCAATTTTTAATAAGTAACACTTCAATTATTTTTTCAAAATGTTATTTATTTATTTATTTATTTATTGACATTTGTTGACTGGGAAGTCTACTGAGCTTGAGACCCATTTTCAGTGGAGGCCTGGGAGGAAAGCTCCAAGTTACATGACAATCATTACATGAACTTGTAAGGAAACAATTACTTATAAAGCAAGTGAAATAATACAGAACACTAAGCAGCACATATGTTGCAAAAAGGCACAATACAGTATTAGCATGTAGGAAAATTATACAGTTAGAAATACCTAATACAGCTTATATATATATATATATATATATATATATATATATATATATATTTTTTAGGGGGGTAGGAAAAGGGAAAGGTACGTTTATTGGGAAGGTAGAAATAGAGAGTTAAACCTAAAGGTAGGGCAGATATAGTTAGAATCTTATAGCTAGGTGGTGGGAATATGTAGATTATAAAATTATTATTAATCTTACTCATCTGAATAGATTTTTATTCCTAAATATTTTAGTTCTTTTCCTTCTCAATTATATTTATATTTATCTTTAAATGTACTATATAGTGACTGATTTAACACGAAAGTTTAAATGTTATTAAATTTCAGCAGTGATACTTCTTGAAACTTTTCAATTTCCTCATCTATTTCTTCAATTCAGTAATTTAAATCTCATATAGTTAGTAAAATATAATTTACCAAAAGCTATATTTTAGATTGTCAATTGGATTCTTAATTAACAAAGATTGTCAATCAGTTTTTCATTGCTTCTTATACTATTAGCTAATGGTTAAATAACTAATACAAACAGTAGAAGGGACAAGAGACACCCATGATTTGTGCCTTTGTTGAAAAGTGAATCCTTCAGAAATGTGGGATCCAATTTTAACATTTGCTTTGGAATCTCTATACCGTTTTTCAATATTCCAGTAAGTTGTTCTGGAAATACAAATGTTTCTAAAGTTTTAAACAAGTAGATCCAATCTAAAGAATCAAAAGCAAACATACATTTACTGAAGGATATGATGTTTGAAACTCAAATGTATACCATTATTGAGCGACTTTAATCTTCAATGATTTAACAGAAAACAACACATTTTATGATGGACAGACCAAAAATATGAGGCAAAAATCTGGACAGACAAGAGCTATGAAATGAAGCAATTCTTACTGGCTAATATTTAAAATGCCTATGATGTGCAAGAAGTATACGGCTTGTTTAACTGGGTAAAAATAGATGGAATGTTTCTTTTTGCTGATAAATTCAATGAAAAATGCTGTTTGTACTTCTATATATTCATTAATTACATACTCTTCTAAGTATTTTTTTATTTAGATATAACATAATGTTTTACTTGACTAACCAGAACAGAAATTTACATAACTCATGTCAAAAAGCTATATGAAGGTCAAAATGCAAATAGTCTAGTCAGGTGAGAAAAGTGAAGCTGTTAATGAAAACCGGTGATTATACCAATTCACTAGTGTTTAGAGCTACAGCGAAAACAGGTGACTAATTCAATTAAATAATAGTTAGAACCATAGTGAAAACAGGGTAATAATCCAGTTCACTAATGGTTACAGCCATAGTGAAAACTGGTGACTAGTCCAGTTCACTAATGGTTACAGCCATTGTTTTGATTGACAAGCTTACAAACAGATGGCCTGAAAAAGTTTGGATACCATAATACCAAACTGATGTACATGTTTTCTTTCCTATATACATTATTTTCAATGTTAATAAATTACTTCTGAATGCAAATGGAATCTTATTTTATAATTTTGGCGAACATTGTGTAATTTGTATACTCCATTTTATTTTATTGATATTTATTTTTAGTATTAGTTCCATGGTAAGGTGTGTTTACATCAAGGATCAGCTCTGAGCCCTTTCTTATTTGCAGTGGTAATGGACAGGTTGACAGATGAGATTAGACAGGAGGCCCCATGGACTATGATGTTTGCAGATGACATTGTGATATGTAGTGAGAGTAGGGACCAGGTTGAGGAGACCCTGGAGAGGTGGAGATATGCTTTAGAGAGGAGAGGAATGAAGGACAGCAGGGCTAAAACAGAATATATGTGTGTGAATGAGAGGGAGGGTAGAGGAATGGTGAGGATGCAGGGAGTAGAGTTGGTAAAGGTGGATGAGTTTAAGTACTTGGGATCAACAGTTCAGAGTAATGGTGAGTGTGGAGGAGAGGTGAAGAAGAGAGTACAGGCAGGGTGGAATGGGTGGAGAAGAGTGTCAGGGACAGATGGGTACCAATAAGAGTGAAAGGGAAGGTCTAGAAGAGGGTAGCGAGACCAGCTATGTTATATGGGTTGGAGACGGTAGCATTGTCGAAAAGGCAGGAATCAGAGCTGGATGTGGCAGAGTTAAAGATGTTAAGATTTGCACCGGGTGTGACTAGGATGGACAGGATTAGGAATCAGTATATTAGAGGGTCAACTCAGGTTGGACAGTTTGGAGACAAAGCAAGAGAAGCAAGATTGCATTGGTTTGGACATGTGCTGAGGAGGGATGCTGGGTATATTGGGAAAAGGATCCTAAGGATGGAGCTGCCAGGTAAGAGGAAAAGAGGAAGGCCTAAGATGAGGTTTATGGATGTGGTGAGAGAGGACATGCAGGCGGTTGGTGTGAAAGAGCATGATGCAGAGGACAGGAAGAAATGGAAACAGATGATCCACTGTGGTGACCCCTAATGGGAACAGCCGAAAGATGATGATGAGTATTAGTTCCATGGTGACCTGTACCGATAGGCTAGGCAGAGGGACAGAGCTGGGAAAGATGTGCAGCAGGTAAGGGTGATAAAGGACAGTGAGGGAAACGTACTCACAAGTGAGGAGAGTGTGTTGAGTAGATGGAAAGAGTACTTTGAAGGGCTGATGAATGAAGAGAATGAGAGAGAGAGAAGGTTGGATGATGTGGGGATAGTGAATCAGGAACTGAAGCAGATTAGCAAGGAGGAAGTAAGGACAGCTATGAAGAGGATGAAGAATGGAAAGGCTGTTGGCCCAGATGACATACCAGTGGAAGCATGGAGGTGCTTAGGAGAAATGGCAGTGGAATTTTTAACCAGATTGTTTAATGAAATTTTGGAAAGTCAGAGGATGCCTGAGGAGTGGAGAAAAAGTGTTTTGGTACCTAACTTTAAGAATATGGGTGATGTGCAGAGCTGCAGTAACTACAGAGGGATAAAACTGATCAGTCACAGCTTGACATTATGGGAAAGAGTAGTGGAAGCTAGGTTAAGAATGGAGGTGATGATTAGTGATCAGCAGTATGGTTTCATGCCAGGAAAGAGCACTACAGATGCAATATTTGCTCTGAGAGTGTTGTTGGAGAAATACAGAGAAGGTCAGAAGGAGTTGCATTGTGTCTTTGTGGACTTAGAGAAAGCATATGACAGGGTGCCTAGAGAGGAGTTGTGGTATTGTATGAGGAAGTCGGGAGTGGCAGAGAAGTATGTAAGAGTGGTACAGGATATGTACAAGGGTAGTGTGACATTGGTGAGGACTGCGGTGGGAGTGACAGATACGTTTAAGGTGGAGGTGGGATTACATCAAGGATCAACTCTGAGCCCTTTCTTATTTGCAGTGGTGATGGACAGGTTGACAGATGAGATTAGACAGGAGGCCCCGTGGACTATGATGTTTGCAGATGACATTGTGATATGTAGTGAGAGTAGGGAACAGGTTGAGGAGACCCTGGAGAGGTGGAGATATGCTTTAGAGAGGAGAGAAATGAAGGTCAGCAGGGCTAAAACAGAATATATATGTGTAAATGAGAGAGAAGGCAGAGGAATGGTGAGGATGCAGGGAGTAGAGTTGGTAAAGGTGGATGAGTTTAAGTACTTGGGATCAACAGTTCAGAGTAATGGTGAGTGTGGAAGAGAGGTGAAGAAGAGAGTACAGGCAGGGTGGAATGGGTGGAGAAGAGTGTCAGGAGTGATTTGTGACAGATGGGTACCAATAAGAGTGAAAGGGAAGGTCTACAAGAGGTTAGTGAGACCAGCTATGTTATATGGGTTGGAGACGGTAGCATTGACGAAAAGGCAGGATTCAGAGCTGGATGTGGCAGAGTTAAAGATGTTAAGATTTGCACTGGCTGTGACTAGGATGAAGAGGATTAGGAATCAATATATTAGAGGGTCAGCTCAGGTTGGACAGTTTGGAGACAAAGCAAGAGAGGCGAGATTGCGTTCGTTTGGACATGTGCTGAGGACGGATGCTGGGTATATTGGGAAAAGGATGCTAAGGATGGAGCTGCCAGGTAAGAGGAAAAGAGGAAGGCCTAAGATAAGGTTTATGAATGTGGTGAGAGAGGACATTCAGGCAGTTGGTGTGAAAGAGCATGATGCAGAGGACAGGAAGAAATGGAAACAGATGAGCCACTGTGGCGACCCCTAACGGGAACAGCCAAAAGAAGATGATGATGATGATGATTAGTTCCATGGTATTGGGGTTCTTCTCCTGGTAGTGTGTTCCAGAATTAGACTTTCAAGCTGAACCAGATCAGGCATTGCTTCACAGAACAGGCAGAGGTCACCTCTAATTAACCTAGAAGAAAAAGAATATACTGCCAATGCATAAAACCATTCTTAATAATTAACTTTTCCTGGTCTATGATTTTTCTTACAAGGAATCATTCTACCTTTTTATGCTGTTTCAGGTGCCATGTTTAAAGACTGCAGAACACAGTACTGCATTCAATAATGGGCCACAACAATGAAGCATAAAATGGCACAGTGATCCCAAAGCAGTGACTCTACATGGCCTTTAAAATGGGGAAAACTACAGACAATGCTTTCTGACTTCAGATGCTATATACTGGTCAAAGCTGAAACTGCTGTCAAACACTGTCCTTAATGGTGGTGTTAATGGTTCATGACATGCGTGGTTCCCTTGCATTTGTCGAATATACATTTGCTTAACAAATCCTAGAGCAGTGTTTAATGACAAAAATATGGATAGCTAAATGTCCAAAATGTTGGTGGTACATTTCATTTAGACAGTCTATGGGGTTTAGAGTGGGTGAGACTATTTGTCTGTGTGCTTGAGTGTTAGGGCTGGGGATAGGATTTGTGTGTGTGTGTGTGTGTGTGTGTGTGTGTGTGTGTGTGTGTGTTAGATACAGGGATAGATGTAGAGTTGGCACTGTGTGCTTGGCGTGTCCATGTCTGTTTTGTGTAGTGGCAGTATTACAGGAAGGTGTTCTCTTAAGGTAAGTGAAAGGGTTAGGGTTGAAGAAGGGGCAAGTTTGGGGTTAGCACCCATTACTAAGGTAGGGAAGGGGAGGAAAGTCCCAATTCAGAGTATGTGCTTGTTTTTTCCAAATCATACTATGCTACATTTACACTAAAGGTGAAGTCATTATTATTAAATATTTTTTTAAATAGCACTATTTTTAATGAGTGCGTGACTGATTGACAGTTATAGTCACCTGATAGAATCATACCTCTCAACTGTACAGATTTTTGCCTTAAACATCTGGCCCATTTTTCATAAAATTGTGGTTTTCTGGCAAATTGTTAAAGACTGAAGTTAGAAAATGAGAGACATTTGAGTTTCAGACTTCATACCCTTCAAAAATTCATGCTAATGCAAAACCTGTTATTCTATCAACTTTCTAAGTTTAAGAGCAATATTTAAAAAGTGTCCCTATTTTTGGGCCTTTGTTCCAGTTTTATTAATGGCTTTGTCCAGACATTGTTCTAAGAGGTTGAGAGTATTGGCTAGAATCAACAAAATTACCACTGCCTTCAGTAATAGTGAAGCTGTAGATTTATTGCCTCTCCCTAGGTGATCCTACTTGTCCATAGTATTAAAACTACAGGTGTAGGTGTGTGTGTGTGTGTGTGTGTGTGTGTGTGTGTGTGTGTGTGTGTGTGTGTGTGTGTGTATGTATATATATATATATATATATATATATATATATATATATGTACACATACACACACACACACACACACACACACACACACACACACACACACATGCGGGTGAAAATTGGAGAAACTCCCTCAAACTGTGAGGTGTGGGGCTGAAGTCCACCCATTAAAGGTGTGGCTACAGTGTTTTGATGTACTTGTAAATGATGGAATAAAATAATCCCAATATTATTACCATGGTAGCATTACACTTGCTTCTGTGATCTTTTGTCTCTCTCTGAATGTAGATTAGATGAGTAAGTGGGGTCTGTGAAAGTGCTGATGTTTGTATACATCAGTATAAATGGATATATTATTGTTCACCATATCAGAAATTCAGCATATTTTACTGAAGTAATTATATTATCCAATTCAGGAAGACTGTTTTATGAAATTATGGGACATGATAATAGCAAGTCCTTCAGATAACCTAAACTACATACAGAAATATCAGTTATGTTCTTACTCTGTCTATTACATGCCTGTTGCTGTACAGGGGAGCCCATCCAAAACTTAAATAAGAGAAGTTCTGCGGTAGGTGTTCCATGTGCACTCAAGCTGGGAAAAATAACGTGTGTACAGGAAATGCAATATGTGAATGTTTTAAACTGAATGCCATAAACATGTTTTGTATCAACACATATGAAAATGATTCAAGGTTTGATTTTTCTTACCAGAACCTTCTGAAAACAGGCTGGCAGTCTGGTTAGAAAATGAAAACACTGCCAGTTTGCTAAAATAAACAACAAACATTGCAAACAATCTATCTGGAAGCTCAATTTACGTGGTCACAGCAACAGTTTCCTCTAGATAAATATAGATTCAAAGCACTCCTCCTAGTCTGAGAAGGAAATTCATACTCTTTGGGGTTTTCTTTCACATGAGAACTATGACTGCCTACTTTTTATCTAAAGGAAATAGTACAGACAAAACAAACTGAACATTCAGGATTCAGGCCAGGAAGTCTATGACACAGGTATGACTGTATCTAATCCTGTTACCCTACTGAATATTAAATGTTCTTTCATTCCCGTTCTTACACAAAATCTATTATACATTAAAAAAGGTGTGTACCTGTGAGGAGGAGACTCTTGGCGACATCAGTACTGTCTTATTAATTTCAGGAGCACTGACTTTTATGAAACATCAAAAACTCCATGTCAAGAGAGAGTAAATAAGGGTAGAAATACATTATTTACAATGCAATCACCTGTGGAGAAGGACAGAAAAAAAGAAAAAACACTGTGTGTGTGCATGCATGCATGTACATGTTTATTACTTTTTTATACAGTCTTGACATACACACACTCACAAAATACATATACACATATACTAATTTATTGGAAACATCGTTAGGACTCGAAAAATCATAAACTAACCAATCCAAGTCCCATACCACTGAAAACTCAAAGGAATACAAAAAAATATGAACATGATCACCTGTGGAGAACACACACATATACGCACACAGATCTAAGACTTTGCAAAGATTGCAGCTTCCAAGGCAAGCATGTTTCCACTCATAGTTTAGCATTCTTCTATCACACACACTATACTAGTGAACCTGAAAAGGAGCATCTCCTCCATTTAAATAATATCATGAGAAACTGCATTGTAAAGAAAAAAATGAACAGGCACAGGAATCTGTAATTAATTGATTTATTGATGTAATTGATTGTATATATATATATATATATATATATATATATATATATATATATATATATATATATATATATATATATATATATATATATATATATAGGGTGAATTTAGTATGTTCATTTATTCCGTTGAAGGCAGTGAATGCCAAGGCGCCAGAACATTTTAAAACTATTCTTTTTGGAGTGGAATGGACTTTCGTATTTAATTTTATTGCTTTGTTTTGCTGCTTTTTGAGTGTGTTGTTCACAGGCACAGGAATCTGTCTAGTTCCAACCTCACTAACACAAGTGTTGAAGAAAAAAAAAAAAAAAACAGATAAACTAGTAGTCTTAAAACTTTGTTGATGAGCTCAGTCACAATAATTTCCAAAAATCAGGAAACCCAGATAGTGTTCCAAAGCAACAAGCCTTTATTCATCACAGAGAAGCGATCCTCAGTAACAAAAAAAAAAAAATCAGAAATATTTTACAATGTTTCAGGTTTTATACACTTAGAAGCAAGTATAGAAAAATATATGTATTGCTTAATTTTATTTCATTTCAAACCAGCCTATTCAAGGCAAACAATATAAACAGGGCTGTTAAAAGTGCATTTAAGAGCAGCAAGCACCCACCCCCACACACACTACTACTGATTAGATAAAACTAAATCCTAGTTAAGGAAAACACTACCTATCTATTTGCAACCCACATTCCAAAAACAGGCATTAAGAAAAGTACAACATACATATAAAAAAGAAAGACTTTTAACTAAACTTGATTTCTGCTAACTAATGCAATAAAGCCTTTATCAGGTCTGTGACAAGAACTAAAATCATATACATAGGTAGATAAGTTAAAAGAGATAACTAGATAAATACAAGAAAAAACACACACAGCCATCTAATCATAAACATTATCTAATATATATCTGTGTGACAATATCTAATAATGATCCATCCATATGTATTAGTGTGCATAAAAGTTATTTACAGCTCAGAAAAAAATGTCAGTGCTTTGCAATTGAGAGAAAAAGAAAACACCTGTCATGACAGTTTTCATGTTTACAGCCCCCAACATGTTTCTACAATGAAAACCAGTAGAAAAAAACCTACAAAATATAGAAAACAGTAGATGAAGTAAGCTAGTAATGTATAAAAGTGTGCAGGTTTGTGCATGAACATGCACCAGTATGCTAAATGGGGGAATTATACCAAAACTTTATGTTAACAGCGGCATAAAAAAATGTGTTTTGAATCTACTGTTTAAATCACTGCTGTGATGCAAGACTGTACTAAATCTAATTAAATCAGAATTCATGTTACAGTAACTATATATTTATATACATTCTACACATCATTTTTTTATTATTTTTTAGTATGTTTGGTACTTTTAATACATAAAAATATTTCCTCACAAATTCCCTTAAAAAACCTTTATAGATTGTTTGGCAGACTACTAGATTTTCTGTTTTTTTTTTTTTGTATTGTAAAGAATCTTACTGCTTACTAGTCAAAGTATTCCATAATTTACTCTTTAGATTACTTTGCAGTTCTGTCACACATTTAGTCCAATAAGGGCAAAAATCCAGTGGTCATTCTCCCTGGTCCTTCTTATTTGTGCAGTGGTCCCAAAATGTGCAGTTCTGAGAGGGAAAAGGCCGCATCTTGTGTATTTTATGCTTTTATAACAATTACCTTGTAGTAAGCCTTTTCCCCTTGCATAACCTCTCGTGGAAACTCTTTTCATCATAATTTTATAATCAGCTTGGTGCTAAGTATTTCTCTTGACACAATTTATTCCAAGCTGTACTTAATTTTAAAAAAATCAGCTTGGTGTAACTTCTCCATAAAAACTATAATAATTTAATTTTTTTACCACAGTACTTGTGGTTCACATTTGAAGTATCCCCTATTTTCGGTTCACTGTTTTGTAAAGCACCAGTTTTTTTTAATAACTCTGTTAGTAGAAGTCAAAGTAAGCCTCATATTACCTAATTACTGAACAAACTTTTGCATGGTACCTTTGCTCTGCAATTTTCTTTTATGATGCCAGATGTACCACATTCAAAGATAAAACAATGGATGCAAGACAGGTATTTTACTATTAAATCATTATTTTTATATCCATGAACTCCAAGATCTGCTTTCTCCTTTATTATTGACCAAAATCTTCTTCACATCATTTTCTCTATGAGGTTCTTTACACATACCAAAATGCAACCTGTCCTCTTTAACTGCTTTATGGAAAGCATGCATCACCAGTTTGTGCATTGTAGAATATTACTTGAAAATGGAATAACAGACTGACATCCTAAATGAAACAAATTGTTCAAAACAAATTTCAAATAACACACAAAATACATTTTCAGTTAAAGTGCAATGCATGTTTTTACCTTAATAATATTTTCAGAGGATCTGCATTTTTTTTCTGTGCTTGCAATCTATCACACAGTGCTTTAGTTTATCTAGCCAAGTTAAATTTTATTTTGGCAATATATGCCACATCTTTATTTGAATATCTCAGTGTGCCTATATATATATATATATATATATATATATATATATATATATATATATATATATATATATATTTACACACACACACACACATATATATATATATATATATATATATATATATATATATATATATGTATGGGTCTACTTCAGAAGATCGACAGACCATTTGATCGACATTCATTGGTCGACAGCACATTTGGTAGACAAGCAGTATTCAAGGCACTTAACAGGGATTTGCCACCCTCCCCAATGTTGTGCAACCCTGGAATTGATATATATAGTTAGGGGGGCCCCACATTTTCATTTAAAATGTGTAGTTGTTCTTAAGTATTTTCATTCTTTTAAACAAAAATAGGTGGGGGGCTTCGCCTCCCACACCCCCCACAACCCCCGTAACTATATATAACAACTCCAGGGTTGCACAACATTGGGGAGGGGGGCAAATCCCTGTTAAGTGCCTTGAATACTGGTTGTCAACCAAATGGGCTGTCGACCAAATGAATTTCGATCAAATTGTCTGTCGATCATATGAAGTAGACCCATATATATATATATATATATATATATGTATATGGATCTAGTACATTTCACCAAAACTCAAATAGCCAAACACAAATCACCGAAAGCACAATTTACCGAAAACACAATTCACTGAAACACATTTCACCGAAAGTTGTATATGGCCTTGTCCCCACTGTAGTGCAACCCCGGAGTTAGTATATATAGTGGGGGGGGGGGTGTAGCCTCCCACATATTTTAAGTATATATCATGTTTGAATAAGATTAATATATTGCAAGTATGCATGTATATAGTTCAAAACATTTAAAATATAGCCCCCCACACTCCCCGATGTGGTGCCCCTCACACCCCCCTACTATATATACTAACTCCAGGGTTGCACTACAGTGGGGACAAGACCATATACAACTTTTGGTGAAATGTGTTTTTGGTTAATTGAGCTTTCGGTGAAAAGTGCACACTAATTTGACTTTCGGAGAAATGTGCTTTCGGTGAAATATCCTAGATCCATGTATACATATATATATATATATATATATATATATATATATATATATATATATACACACACACACACATATATATATATATATATATATATATATATATATATATATATATATATATATATATACACATACATACATATATTTGCATACATACACACAGTTTATTTTCACTTCAGTTTATTTTGATACAATTTCTTTTCATAAGGAAATTTAATTTTTGACTTTTGCCATCAAAGTATTTTCAGTTCAGTTTGATGCTGGCCATCATTTTATTGGTTAATAAACACAAATACAGCCTGAGGTAACCTTTGGGTAATATCCAAGCACAAATTATACTAACAGCATGGACTGTTCTTTTTAAATGTACTCATGTTACAAATACATATGCACCCTCTGATACACTGTATTTAATTTATTCTTCCTTTCTGTCACCGCTGCATATAAAGGAAGCTTACTTATCACATCTGACAAAATGTAGTTTGTAGGTGTTGAGGATCTTAGATACCAGTAATGCCATGCCTAATTCACTATTATATTTCCCTTCCTTACACTTTTTATATAAATACTTTAAGCTGTACTGTCTCACTTGGTAAAATGCTGCAGTCATAAACGTGCTACCAGGACAGCATCACCATTGTCTTTTTCACAAGGTTTTGCACCTGCTCAGAAAAGACCGGAGTCTGACAAACTGTTTTTAAACAATGTTTTTCTGAATTTACTGCTTAATTGCTCAATTTACTGCAGCCTAGGAGAAAATACTATTTTATGTACTGTTATGCTATGTTTAATGAGGGCTTTGTTTGTTTTTTTGTAGCTTTCATTTGTCGAAACCTACCTGCTTAAACCTGATCATGCTTGTAAAACTGATTCACTCTTGCATATGCCCCTATGGTTAATGTAGGAGTTAGTTAAAGATTACTGCACTATATCTGCAAGTCACACACTGTGCTAGTGTTTCTAAGCAAAAGATGTGGGCTGTACACTGGTTCTTATGACTGTTTGGCAAGGAAAGCCTTCTTCCCTTGTCTACCTGTGACTTTGTCCTTATTTGTGCTTTCAAGATAATATCTCATCATTTTGTTTCTCTAAATCTGGCCTCTACCATGTTGATATATGACCAGATATAAAGGAAGGAGTATAATTGTTAGGTTTTATGGTCAAAAAACATGCCAATTGCATATATATTTTACAAATTTTGTGAATCAAACTGCCTAAAACTGACCGTTGTGTCTATGAGTAATGGGTCATATTACTATAACAGTTTGAAACTGTTATCAGGAAAGTATGTCACTGCACTCAACTGCAGAAAAAAAATGAATTTAGGACTTTAGCTATAAAGGCACATGCAATTTCATATTAATGTTATGTGTTTTATTAGGTTTACCAGCGTATAACCAACGGACGGATGGTCAAGCCCTGATGACCGAAAGGAGTGCAGCAAACATGCACAATGCCGAATGCAACTGTATTGAATCACAAATCCGTGCCCTCTTTGTGACCCATGTTAGCACTCATTTCGGATGTAGAGCAGTCGAAAATGTTGCATTTGGTGGTTTTGTGACATTCCGACCGTTCGACATGCAAAAATTTGGTTACTGAAATCGATCATTGTTGGGTTCGACTGCTGTGTGTTCGGTTATGCGGTGGTAAACCGTTTTATTATACAAATGCCCAAACTGTAGAATGTTACTATGTTTTCAGGGACCTGGTGACAAACATGCTGTACAACTATAGTAATTCAGTTAATAGGGGATACACACATTACCTATTTATCTATGTCTATGTAAATATCTATATGTTTAGCCATTCACACAAACACACACACACACACACACACACACACACACACACACACACACACACACACACATATATATATATATATATATATATATATATATATGATTCCTGTTTTCTATCAGATAACACAGGTCTACCCCTTAAAGTTCAAACAGTGGACAGAGATACAGTCCATAACAGCCTTGGAAATGATGCCACATTTAAATATAATCAGTGTTCCTAGGTAATAGCAACCTTTCCTAAACATACATTAACTTCCAATTTCTCCCGTGAATGTCATTATGCACTTTCTTCCTCATTATATTCATCCCTTCCTACGTTGTTTGTCTTTCGGCTTTTCCCGGTTAGGGGTCGCCACAGCGGAACTCCGGTCCGCTAATGATTGGCAGTTTTTTTTTTATGGTGTCGAGTTGCCAGCTCAACACCCAACCTTCAACGAAGGCACGCCCGTTCAACGCATGCCTTTCGAACGCCCACTCGACCGCAGGGAGGTCATTCAGACTCCACACAGAAGGCACTCCCAACCCAAGCTGAGAATCGAATGGGAGAACCTCTTGCTGTGAGGCAACAATGCTACCGCTGCACCACCGCAGTAAAAAGTAATGAGAATTCATCCAAGGCTAATAACTATGTAGCTCTAGTGACTGCATAGAATGTACACGATTTTCCCCATATTTTCAGTTTGTTCCTCCTAAAATTTGTGTTTTTCTGATAAATCACTGAGAACTGAAGTTGCTAAATAATAATAAACATTTCAGTTTCAGACTTCATATCCTTCAGAAAAAAATGCATAACACAAATCTTGTTATTCTAACAACTTTCTAAGTTTATCAAAATAATATTTAGAATCTGTCGCTATTTTCAAGCCTTTGTTATCCCATTACTGTAGGCTTTGTCCAAATGTCTTGCTCTAAGACTTTGAGAGTATGAGTGACTGATATTCATTCTTTGTTCAGTACTGTTTACGTGCTTGTACACTGAACTTCTAATCTGTAAAATCTTTCATATAATTTTGTGAACAAAGCATAATGGCTCTGTTCCACTAAACATTCTTGTACTTGTCTAAACATACTAGGCATTATGATGTAAGCACTTTTTAGCTGCTCAACAGCACCCAAACAGCAGCACTGTTTATCCCAAGCTTCTTCGCAAAGCACACTGCAAACGTATTATATACAGCCTTATGTTAACAGTAGCCTTCTTATAAATTAACCATTCATCCAAATGAACGTACTTTAACCCACATGCATCCCAGCAGAATACATCATACTTCTGTATATTATATAAAGCTTTGTAGGAGTGAAACATTTCCATAAATATGAAATGAATCACAATCAAGAATGCCAGCTTTGTTTATTCTGCTGAGTTAGAGCTCCTGAAAACATACCTCTCAACTGTCCCTGATTTTGACTCAAATTTTAACTCTGTCCCTCTTAATCCCTCCTAAAACTAGTGACTTTTGGAGGAAAGGTGGTGAATTACACAAAGAATAATGACAATAATTAAGAGTTATAAACTTCTTTTACTTCAGAAAATAAGTATTAATTCCTATGCTCTGATTCTATCAATGTTTCAAGTTAATAGCACTAATATTTTAAAAGTGTCCCTGATTTTTTTCTGGACTTGTCCCTGATTCTGTTGAAATTTGTCCCCAATTGGTTGATAGTTCTGAAAATGCTTCTGTCTTGTGCCATGTGACATTAATGAAGGTAAACATGAAGAACAAAACATTACATTAATGTAGTTCATTTACAGCTAATTTCTGTATTTTAACTGAATGAGGTAGCAATCAAAAGACTTTTCTCAGCTAAGCATATTTAGAGATTGATCATCCATACCACAACCCCACTAAATTCTGATCATTCTGCTTGGTAGTACAGTTTCATCTGCATTTAATCTGCCAACTGCCTCAGGTGAAATAAACAGATGATGAAATGATTGATTTAGGTATCATACTTGTATTTGTACAACTCTTTCATTAAATAATCAAAATGATCAAAAAAGAAAACCTTGTCTGACAGGAGATATTTTTAAAGGCAGAACACAACAGACTTCCTAACTTTGGACAAACTAGCATTGTATTCATGTACAAACTACAGACAGAGAGACAGGGCAGGACACAATAAAGGTATAGTGAATTGAGAGCTGGGATTCGCTCCACAATCTGGAAAATAACCAGCTTTTTGAACATTTTTCTGACATCACAATGGTACACAGATTTTTTTTGCTAGAGCTTAACAGTGGTTGCCACCACAGTTCTGACATCACAATGGCACACAGATTTTTTTTGTTAGAGCTTAACAGTGGTTGCCACCACAGAACAGTGACGGAAGCTAAAACATCCTTTAAAGCTGATGGATACTTTACTCTACCATACTTTACAACTTTTAAACTCTTCTGGAGTAAAGGTCTACAAACCACAACTAAAAATAATACAACATACTTTTTGAGTTACTCAACCTCTAGTACAGCCTCTTGGATGGCTCTTTTCATGAGAAGCATCTGCTCATCTTTCCTCGACACAAGTGAGGGCAAACATCAGGCAAATAAATAAGTTGAGTGGAAGAAAATGTTATATGATAGCCTTTTGTTATAGTTTCACATACCCATGCATCAGTCATAATGTCAAACCAGTTCAGTGCATGTACAGAATCTCTCTCTTACCACCTTCAAGTAGGGAGTTATGGCTATGGCTAGCTTCACAAGGGTTGCACCTGCCCTGACAATGCTGAGGACATCACAAGTTTTGTTAACGCTCTTAATGGGAATTGGTCAAGTAAGTCTGCAGGCTCCTATAAGATTCCTGCTGCAGGGGACAAGGTTGCTACCAACTCTTTTGCATCTGATTAAACCAGAGGTGGTAGTGAATGAATCTCACGGAAAGCAGTGGTAAAATGTTTACCCATTTGCCTTCACAGATTTCAGAAACTCATCAATTTCTGTGGGATATATGCTTTGTTAGGCTCTAGGAATTTTGTAAAGTGGAGTCTGCCATAACTGTACTCCAGTCTGCTGCTCGATTCAATGCATCTGCCACATTGTAAATCTTGTGAATTATAACACTGCCTGTGATCGAGCTTATGGAAAACTTAACCACTGCAAATTTTCTTTAGGTTACAATAGGTCATTTCCCTGTCTAACAGCAGCATGTCATCAGTCTTTCAGAAAACATGGCATGTGAGAACAGTTTTGATATTCACACTAAGATGGTGAACAATGCAAACATCATCTTTCCTTTTGCATATAGTATGAAGAAGGTGGTGTAGGGTTAGTTTTCAAGGCTGCTCATACAAAGCACTCCTAAGCAGGATGTTTTTTTTTTTTGTCAGCTTTCTTCATATCAAGGTGCTCTCATACATTATCTATACTGTTCTGAAATATGTCTGTCATTGATGCCATTCTTGGACCCATTTCAGAGAATTACCCGTTTATATCCTGCAAACCTACTGCATGGTTCTCTGTGGAGATGAAATAGCAGAAGTGGCCAACACCTACCTTAATTTTAAAATCTCTTCAAAGTTGTGATAATCTACGATAAGGAGAAGAAGCGAGCCTTTCCTCCTTACCATCTTCAGAAAACCTTCACATCATGAGGCTTTTTTCTTTGTGTATTTCTGTCTCTTTTAGTTTCTTTATAAAGGAAAAGCATAATGTAGAATATCTGGTAAAAAGCTAGCTAATTCACTTTCAATGAACTGACTTTAATATGAAAAGTATAGTAAATGTATACAAACACACATATATACAAATAAATAAAATGTGTGGTGGAGGGCCAGTGAAGAATGTTTTATGTAACTATGGTGACTAAAAGCCATGACTACACTAGGTCTACAGTTCTCCTATGAACTAATAAACACATCATAGCACAGGAACCTTTCATGGGATTGTCACCATTATAGGTAAATGGCAAACAATGTGTGTGTATATTAAAAAATATATACTAAGAAGCGCTATGACTTCAATTCCACTGTATATCATTTTGTGCAGTATAGTGACATAATGCTTACTGTTGCTGCCTAACACCTATCTGGGGTTTGATTGTAGACCCAGATGCTGTCCTGATGAAGTCTACATTTTTGCTTGGAGTTTGCTTAGATTTTCTTTGGATAATCATTTCCTCCCATGTCTTAAAAATAAATGTAGTTTGGGGCAAACTAAGTTGTCCTGGTCCCATGAGCAGGGGTAAAGGGGGGTGGGTATAGATGTTAGGAATTAATTGGAGTCTTTGCATGTAGCTTAGATAGTGGGATTGTAGTGATGAAAGGGTTAAAGAGAAAGGGGAGTTTAAGGGAAGTGATGTAGGGGAGGGAGGGACTTATAATAGGATTAAGTGATAGGGTTTAAAGGATGTAGGTACATTATGGCGTGAGTTGGTGGTGAAATAACAGCTAGCTCATGTCCAGATGACCTGTAGGTATTGTGGATTCAGGCAGGCCTTGGATGGTGGGGAGAGAGGGGTGCTAGGCTAAATGAGTTAGTCCCCCTATTTCTTTTTTTTTTTTTTTTTGTGGTGTTTCTCTGTCCCCTTCGGGTTTTTGAGTGGTTAGCATTAGTGAATTTGATGGGGGGATGGAGTTGGGGAGTCTAGGGATGTGACAGGAATTTGTAGTATGTAAGTTTTGTTGAGAGGGTTACTGAGAAGAGTGTGTGTGTGGGTGCATGATTGGCAAGTAGTGTCCATATACGTGTGGTGCTTGGCTTACCTGGATACTGATTTCGATTCCCTGGGGGTCTGGTAGGCATGGGGTTGCTGAGGATGCTCGCTGGTAGTCCGGTGCTGGCTCCAGTTTATTCGCTGAGCCCGTTGCTGTCTCGATACTTGATAGGGCCGTGTGGTCGGGTGGCAGCCATGTGGCTCGGCAGCCTGGTTGTTGTACATCCTGGTGGTCGTGGGAGGCTGTTTTGGTCTTTTTGGCAGTTTCAGACTCATTAGCATTGGGGGTAGTGGTTAGAGGATCTCTTCATTCTCCCTGGTGGGTTCGTGCAGTTTTGTTGCCGTTCTGCGGTTGTTTGGTTCAGGCCTCCGGTTTGCTCATGCGCAATTGAGGCAACGGCCATTAACTCTAGTTCAGGCAATGGTTTTACTGTGAAATGAGGAGATGTAGGGGATTCTGGGCTCATTTGCTGGTCGGAGGTGTTGACTGGTGGGATTTTGCTGGATATTGGAGGTACTGCTACAATGGAGGTGGGTAGAATATAGGCACAAACTTTTTATGTTTTTATAGCAGAGTTTCAGAGGTACATTCGCATGGGGCGAGTCACTGGGTGAATATGGACAAGATCCCACTCTGTTGGCTATACTTGTATTTGTTTATGTATTCGAATTCATTTCTTGTGGAGTCAAGAGCTACAGTTTGTTTTATCTGAAATTGGTTATCTAAAACTTATCAGGTGAAGTGTGTTTAGCTGAAGTGTGTTTCAGGGAGCTGTAATATTTTAATCCATGGGTGTGACTGTATAAGTGCAATAGTTTAGTGGTTAGGTGCATGCCTTGCATGTAGTTATTCACAGTTTGAGTCTCATCAAACCTATTTCCATGTTATGGTAACAGAAGAGGTATATTATGGCTAGACCCAAAGGCTGATTTCTCATGAGCAAAGAGATAGGCTATAACTTCAGTTGTTTTTCAATAGTCTGGAAAGAGTGAGCTCTCACTGGTGCCTTTTTTCATGAAAGGATTTGCATGCGAATAATAATAATAATAATAATAATAATAATAATAATAATGATACATTCCTGGAGGGGCAGTTGCTCTCAGCTGAAGTGTAGAGGTAGGTAGGGGAGTTGGTGGAGGGAGGTGATGCGTAGGTCAAGGTGATATAACAGGGGTTGGGGAGGTGGAATAGGGCAGTTTGGGTCATGGAGCAGCATTAATATTATGTTTCTTTCTTACAGATGGCTAATTTAATAGGACTATGTCAGCGATTGCAAGCTATTGTGGCCCAGGCAGAAGAGTTGTTTCAGGAGGTGGCGATGTCCAAGGTGGTAATGGAACTGGAACAGGCTCTGGGTTGGAAGAGGTGGCGCACCACAGTGAGAACCCCAGCTCGGGGAAAACACAGCAGACAGCGAAGCAGGCGGTTGCAGTGGATACACCAGAAGGTAGTGGTTTTACTTCAGCAGTATTGGCTGGGGAGCTAGGTGTTGAGGATTGTGTGGGAGGATAGGGATGAAGAGGAACTGTTAGTTGGGGACCTCGGGGGAGGATTGTAAGCGATAGAGGGTGCCCAGAGGGGGCTGGGACATGGAGCCAGGTACGCTGTCAGAGATGCGACTGAGGTGGGTGTAGGTTTTGGGGACAGTTCGGTTTTGGAATCAGAGATAGGCTCTGACTTTGGGCTTTGGCCAGGGGACTGGTTAGCCATCCAATCTTTGGGACAAGAGGCAAGAGCAGTTTTTCTGACTCCACACATTCCGGGGTCAGTCAAAGAATCGATGTGGAAGGGGTCCAATGGTTAGTGGAGGCAGAGTTGTCTAATAGCAAGGATTAGCTGGTGGCTTTAGTAGCATTGGGAAGGAAGAGGGTAGGAAATCTTCATCCTAAGACATGGGATAATTGGCTTTGGTACAATCAGTGTTTCCACAAATGGAAGGCCGTGGACCAGTCACTACATTGGGAGGTGCGTCATCTGGATATATGGTTAGCTATGATGATGGATAGTTATGGTGACTTTAACAAAAGGGTGAGCAGGGGAGAAGCAGCGGGTGTGTGATGGTCTTTTAATAGTGGTTCTTGTTCATGGATGGGGTGCAAATTTGCACATATTTGCTCAAGATGCGGAGGGAGTTATTCGGCCATTTGCTATGGTCAGCAAGACCTTTCCATGTGGAACTCTAATGTTATGGCTCGTGGATTTGGTGGGCAAAGCCTCACCTTGCAGGGGTTTGAACCAGTTCAGGGTAGGGGTAATTTTCCTGGTTCCCAGGGACTTGGGTTCTTTAGAGGCAATAGAGGAAGGGGAGCCATTCCCCATTAAGGTGGAGGTCCTGTGGGGTATGCTTTGCCAGTTTCCTGGCCTTGCCATCAAGAATGAGATATTACAAGGATTTTAGTGGGGGTTTCCTATAAAGTCCACCATGGGAGGGGGTGGGGGGGGTTGCAAGAACCTGTGATCAGTTCAAGGTAAAGAAGACATCTTGGAGGTTTTGGTGGAGGAGGAGTGCTGGGCGGGGTGTTTATTGGGTCTTTTTGCAGTCCGCCTTTCAGTAGTTACAAGGTGTCACCTTTGGGGATAGTGCCGAAGAAATGGGCCGGGAAATTCAGATTGATACATCACTTATCACATCTGGAAGGAAATTCATTGAATGATTTTATTGTGTATGAGGAGGTTAGGGTGCATTATGCATCCTTGGATGATGCTGTGAAAGTGATAAGGGAATTTTGGGAGCCATGGCTGGTTAAGGTTGACATTGAGTCGGCTTTTCGCTTGTTGTATATTAGGAGTGAGGCTTGGTTGTTACTGGGGATGAGGGTTGGCGATAAGTACTACTTTGATAAAGCTATGCCTATGGGTTGTTCAGTGGCATGTGCAACTTTTGAGAAGTTCAGTATGGTATTACATTGCATTTGGCAGCAGAGAGTGGGAACTCAAAAGGCAGTGCATTATTTAGATGATTTTCTGCTGGTGGGCGAAGGAAGTGTAGGAGCACAGGAGGGGTTGCTGGAGTTTATGAGCATGTGTGAGGAGTTGGGGGTACCGTTAGCTCAGCATAAGATGGAAGGTCCGGTGAGAGCCTTAGAATTTCTGGGATTAATGCTTGATGCAGAGCAGGGGCTGTTTTGTCTACCCGAGGATAAGATAGAGAGGCTTAGGTCGGCTATACGTTTGGTGTTGGTCAAGGATAAGATTTGGACTTGATCAGTCATGGAGCTATTGGGGCTTTTGAATTTTGCCTGTCGAGCTGTGCACCCAGGGTGAGCCTTTTGTAGGTCGGTGGCTTATATGTTGAAAGGGGGTCAGAGTAAACACCATTGGGTTAGGGTGACCAAACTGGTGCAGGAGGACCTGGTGTTGTGGGATGGTTTTGTGCAATAATTTAATGGGATCTCTTTCTGGCAGTCTGACTGGATGGGGCAGGAGGAACTTCAGCTGTTTACGGATGCAGCTGGGGATGCCAGTATGGGGGGCCTATTTTGGGGGTCAGTGGTTTGCGGTTGAATGGCCTCAGGATTGGAAGGAGGAATGGAGGTGTGAAGTGGTCTTTCTAGAGTTGATGCCTATATGGGCAGCTACTGTGGTGTGGAAGGAGCATTTGAGGGACAAACAAGTAGTTTTTCAATCGGACAATATGGCTGTGGTGAGGGTATTACAAAAGAAGATGGCTAAGTCAGGCTTGTTGTTGTTGTTGGTATTATGTAAATTGGTTTTGCAGAGCTTCTTAATACATTTTTCCTTTACAGGAATGCATGTGCCTGGCGTAAAGAATGAGACTTCCGATAGCTTGTCACGATTTCAGTTTTGCAGGTTTTGAGGGTTGGCTCCATGTGCAGAGGAAGTGCCAGAAACCCTGCTGGAGGAGGTGTGGAATCTTGGGTCGAGGTAGCCAGGTGGTTGGTGCAGCATTCCTGGCCTGCTTCTACGAGGAAGACATACAATAGGGCTCTTTCTGATTTTAATCAGTTTGTTTTGCAGTTGCCAGAAGAGGGGGAGGTGTGGTTGTTGTGATATGTAGCTCATGCTTGGAGGATAGACAAGGCTTTGCAGACGGTCAAGGTGGATTTGGTTGCCATTAGCATTTTCGCTAAGGTAGTGGGGTTGCAAGATTTCACAAAGTCTTGGACATTAGGGCAAATGTTGAGGGGTTGGGGGAGAGTGGTGGTGGAACGTAGGGACATTTGATGGCTGCTTACGAGGGTTATATTTAAAGTTTTCTTGAGAGAGTTAGGGTTATTGCAAGGGGGGGTCTTTGGATTACTTCATGTGGGGCACGTTGTGTACATGGTTATATTTTGGTGCCTTCCATGTTTCGGAGTTGTTAGGTCCGTTACGTTGGAAGGATGTTATCATAGGTGAGGCAGAGGTTACTTTTGCATTAAGGAAGAGTAAGACAGATCAATTGCGTAGTGGATTCTTGGTGGTGATTAAACCTGACAGGAATCCTAGCCTTTGTCCAGTAACGTGGGCTAAAGAATTCAAGAGGAGGCGGAAGGGGAGTGTAGATGAGTTAATTTTTTGTTCAATGGATGGGAAGGTGGTGTCGAGTAGTAGATTCATATGTTTGGTAAGGAGGGTTTTACGTTGCATGGGATTTCCAGCAGACAGGTTTACAGCTCACTCTTTTAGGATTGGTAGGGCTTTAGATTTATCTAGAGAGGGTAGTTCCATTGAAGTTATTAAGATATTGGGGAGGTGGTCTTCAAAAGCATTCTTATCATATATTAGATAAAGTTGTTGGCATGATTAAAAACTTTCTTTTCTTTTAGGGAAGCAGATTATCATCTTGGGGCATTCATATATCCACTGGGCGGAGAAGCGTGTGTTAGTCAGGGAAGATGGGATAAATTTGGGTTTATCACATTTAGGGTGGTCAGTGACTTGGCATGTGGTTAGGGGTCTTAGGTGGGATAGGTTGCTGCATGAATTAGAGAAGGTTAAATTGAAGGTGGGGTGTCCCTGTATATTAGCAATTCATTTGGAGGGCAATGATTTGGTCATTCTTTCCAAAAAGTGATTAGTGGATATTATTCTTCAGGACTTGCTGAGATTACAGACATTGTACCCAGGTATTGAAATTGTTTGGTCAGAGTTGGTTCCTCATTTGTGCTGGAGGAATGCTTATAGTTATAGGACGATTGAAAGGTTCAGGAGGTTTGTCAATCAGAGATTGGCTAGGCAGTTAAGAATTTTGGGGATGCATACCATTGAACATAGAGATTTTGGGGATGGAGAGGAGGCTGGTATCGAACGGATGGGGTCCATCTTAATGAGGTGGGATTGGATCCATTTAATCTGCATTTGAAGCTCTTTTTAGAGAGTATGGTTGGTGACAGGGTTTGGGGGGACAGCCTGGGGAACAGGCTGGTGGTGGAGAAGAGGAACAGGATTGTCCTCTTCTGTTTCCCCTCTAAGGAAGGTGGTTATTCATTGGTTAATGATTGTTTGGTCAGGAGATGAGCAGATACGCTGCCTATTTAAGTGTGCTGGGTGAGTAGGTACGCTGCCCTGAGGTATATTTGTCTAGGGTTAGTAGTTACGCTGCCCTGAGGTATATTCATCTAGGGTGAGTAGTTACTGTCCTGAGATCATTGCTGATGAAGATAATGGATGTTGTTTTGTGTGCATAAGTTCATTGTACAATAATATTCAATAAAGGTTGTCAAATGGCTTTACGTGTTTGGTATGGTTTATTTAAAGGGGGGCTGGGACAAACTTCTTTGACTGATTTGTAATTCCTATAACTGTCCTTAAGTTGCAATTTGGAGCTTTTCGCTAAAGATCACCACACATCTCAGAGTACCTGTTAACCCTAGCAGAAATATGAAAAGACAGTGCATGTAATATGTTACACTCTGAAATGTAGCAGCACATCATACTGGAAGGATAGCCAACAGGGTCTGTCAATGTGGAGAATACTGCCATATTCAGTTGGATAGGGGAAAATCATACTATATTAAGCATCCTTATTTGGTTTATTAAACACAACATAAAGTCTAAATGTAAAAAAATAAATATGCTTATGAGATGAGGGATGAGACTAAAAATAAAACAATATGCACTAATCACTGTTAATATAGCAAAACACACTGGTTCTCAATCTCTATTCTGGGTATAGCACTATAACAGTTATTTTGATCCTAACTTATATGGTATCCAGTAATTCTTCGGGGCTGTAGACTTAACAATACCTCAGAGGAATGAATTTAACATACCCTTCCCTATAACCTTTTACAGATTTTAATCTCATTCATAAAACATAAATTTGTTAACAGTAGTTGCTGTAAGGCAATGATCTGAGAAACACACACAGACAGACACACACACACACACACACACACACACACACACTTCAGGTAGGTTATCTTAACATGCAGCTCACTTCTGATCAGAAGGGGAGAGGAAGGAGCACAAGTGAAGTACATCAGATGAATATGGTGGCTCATCAAGTCCCAGAAACTCTCGGGTGATGCTACAGATGAACAGGCTTGCCTGCATAGGAAGTAAAACAGTCCTTTCCCTGATTTGGAAAGAATCACTGAGATGGACAAGTAAGGAATGTGAACAGAGGTTCCATGCCAGGCCAGTGTCTCCAAGTTTGTTTACCAGCATATCAAGTCCACAAGATTAACGTCTTGATGAGATTCCTAAAGACAGTACTACTGGTAAGTCCAGTTTATTAAATGGGGTATCAGACAGGTTCCAAACTTTGTCATAGAGTTCTAGCAAGGAAGAGAGCCATGATAAACAAGACATCATACAGCAATTCATTCTGTAGTACTTAGCTTTCACCCTCTTGTACGTCTTCAGCAAAATGGGAGGGGGGGGGACAACTGCAGCATTTTTACTTAAATAGTCGTCAATCTTGTGAAGACAGCACATTTCTTCAAGTTAGGGACAATTCTAATGACCACCAAGATTAGTGAGGTTGCCTGTGTTAATGAATAGACAAGTGGAACATCAACACCAATTTTAAGAACTGATGGCTAGAGAATTATTTGTCTTACTGCTAGCAAACAAATGGAATTTTTAGGAAAAAGTAAATGACTTCAAATTGTATTACCTCAAGAAAGGAAAACGGTGAAGAGTATAAATTTCGAATGGGAAGCAGGATATGCCACGACTCTAAAAGGTGGAATGTAAAGATACTGGAAAAATCTTGAAGAATTTGTCTACACTGGATGAATCCAATAATAATTCTCAGTGCCAGCCAAAAGTCATTAGAGACATTTATTGGGACCAGTCAGGTGACTGACTCTTTTCCAACACAAAGCAGGGTTCTTCAGGATTCCTGTCTGCTGGTTATGAACACAAAGTATCATTCTGTCTTCCTCAGCTCCAACATAACGGAATCATGAAAGAAAACAATATTTTCCCATTTTGTGGTAATTCCCCTTGCCATCTTTTTCTCTTGGTATAAGTAAGTCTTCAAATGTTTTATGTGTTGTCATATTTGAGTATATAGGAGAGGCCAGTTACTAAAGTAAACGGAGGAATATATTATAACTAAAGAAACAGAATGACAAACACAGAGAAACAAACCATTGCCCAATCCAAAGTTTCATGTTTCTCAATAGCAGACATTTCAGAAAACAGAGAAAAGTCAGTGAAACAGACAAACGGCTGCCATGCCAGATAACAGGAAGAGGGGAAACAGTCTGTTATGACAACATCTAAATCAATGATATCACAATCATGTGTCAAATGCTGACAAGGATCTTTTTAAAAAAATGCAGTGATGCAAAGACTGTGCAGTTGACTATACTACAGAAGTTTGAGAGTCTTTCTTACTTTTTATTTGCTGTCAGTTAACAACACATCATCCAGAATTATCTGATGTAAAACCTTACCATAGTATTTTATAATGTCTCCAACAAGGGCATAACCAGACATGCACAAATATATCACTGTGTACATTTAGTATCTGCAATGAAATGTATTAGAATATATATAAAAAATATTTATAATGTTTTATTGTTATACATTTCATTAAGATAATTTTTTCACAATTTTTGATTGGCTTTTTTTTTTCTTTTTAGCTGAAGCCTGCACTTTGCAGAGTTGGCAGGCTATAATTGTGCAGGTGAATTCCGATCTGGAAGGTAGCGTATGGTTCCTAAAATATTGGCTATAGTACATTTAAGAAAAGTAAGCAATCTAGACTCAGGATTCCCAGACAGGTCAGTTTAAGTGATTTGACCCCATGGCCAGAACTAAACTCTATATCCCATAGAAATAGTTTAATATGTATGTGCCAAAGGAATATCAGAATCATTTTGGCAGGAGAGGGGCATCACTGGTTTTACCCCAAGTATATCTCCCTGGCTGGGAGAATGTTATAGATGAATAGGCTTGCTTGCATAGGAAGTAAAACAGTCCTCAACAGATTTCTCAAATCATTGCCTTACAGCAACTACTGTTAACAAAGGAGGATGCTGTAAGGTGCAGGGAGAAATAAAAGAGAGAATATGAGTAACTAGAAACTTAAAACAATCTAAGATCCCCCCAGTGAAGTAAAATTCATCTGCAACCTCTCTAGAGAAAAATCCATCTTTGATCTCCCAGTGCAGTAAAATCCATTTGTGATCTCAGCAGTGGAAGAAAATCCACCCTGAGAAGCAGAACATACTAGAAAGAGGCCAAAAATAAGTAAACTGAGTTAAAGCTAATCTAAGCATATGCTGCATTTTATGTAAAGTGGATTACGGATCGAGATGGTAGGTACAAATGTGAGGTGGTAATTTAAACTGAAAGTAACCCTAAGAGAGCTGCTTGCAATTTCCAAAAACAGCTTTGTGTCTAAGCTTGGTAGAAACATGTAATGCTGCCTTTCATGCTGTTAGCAAGGTAGTTTCTCTGCTAGCTTCTTAGTTTTCTGGCTGGTTGTTGCTCTTAATAAAATATAAACAATTTCTGTGATAAAAAGGTGGAGGGAGTCTGCTGCACCTAGACTATGAGGTACCACAATTTGCTACAATTATGCTATTACTTCTGTGTTCTTCCACACGTACTATATTTATACAAGTTGCTTAACTGAACGTTTTCCACATGAAGTGGGCATATCTCATGAGTACAGAAAAAAATAATTTCCATAGTACTGTTTTTCCATGTATTGGAAATTCAAATCTCTTTAAAAGACCAAGGTATTTTAAATACAAATTCTCATGACAAAAGTGCATATCATTCATAACAGCTATGTAAAAGAGGAGGCCTGAAAGGCTAACGACAGTGCCTTGGATTTTCAGGGGCCATAAGCATATGCTTTCTTGTTGAAGGCAAATGCTACTCTCACAGTGGGAATGTAGATGTGCTGTATTAAAACCTACAGGGGATAATACGTAACTATCATCTGAATACATTTTCTTGATATACAAAATGTCATCTTCCTAGTGAGTAAATAAATCCTTTAAAGATGCAAAGTATGAATGTTTCACAGATATAAAGCAACTCTTTCAATAAATGTTACATTTATTTTTGAAGTAGCTTTAACGTTATTTTATCTGCCAAGACTGACACTTTGTACACAGACTTGTGTATTAATATACTACTGAGGCATTATGCTTAGCACATGCAACTAAGTCTAACAGGGAGAGCCAAGCAAGAAGACATTCTTTCGTCTTGTATTCTCCTCTAACAATAAGACTTTTTAAAGAGATGAACATGAATAGCCCAGCTACATAAAGGAAATACTCTTATTGGTATAGTTTTTTCTGCTAAAGCATCATGGTCTTGCAAGAAATGGCTACTCCAGATGGTAAGAATGCAAACTAAGCTATCATAAAAAACAAGCATGTAGACAGTCAAGATATGGTGAGAGCTTTTTGTAACTGTCATCTTGTAAAACTACTTTTTAAATATGAGCTCGATCCCCCTCCACCCTCAAGAAGCTGCTTCTGTGTGCAGTTTTACATTATGTGCCACTGACATCTTCCATCTGCAAGGGAAAAAGAACTGCTTACATTAGCAACTTTCCCTAGCTGAGACAGGTCAATGAACCAACACATCTCTGACCCTGATGTCATTTCACAAATAAACTTTTGATGCAGTTCTTTGTGAATAAAATATTTTACACCTTCCACAATTGCTTTCTCTGTGCGAGTTTCATCTCTAGTCAGCCAGTTTGCATTATTTTACTTATAAACATAAGACACTCAAGTGTGACTTCCAGTTACTTGGTCCCATTGAAAGCAAGGTAGAGCCTATATAGACAGCAATGTAAATTGAAAGGACAGCATTTGGAATTTAAATCAATGCAGTCTGCATTTATGGTGCAATAATGATTTGTTGTTTCCAGCATATACGTGCAAAGTTTTTGTGCACACCTGCTATGTTTCATGCTTTCATATTCCACCACCTTCCATCTCAGTGTGCCCACCCTGACATAAAAAGTACATAAACATTATCTGACCTTCTAGGCAAGCAAGTGAGTGTGTAGGCTTTGTGAACTACAGCTGAAGTGTGTCTCACTACATTACTGGTCCTATTATTCCATGGTTGAATGTGCATGTCCTGTAATAATGCCACTGTACAAGAGATGTCCCCAGCTATGGCAAGAATATCTATGTCATAGTTCTGTCCACCCCTACCATTCTATCTGCTGGGCAATTCAGATTTATGTACATTCAGTCCTTTTTCAAATGGCAAAAATGTTTTCTGATGTTTTAAACTGGGAGAGCTATGGATACCTTAATTCATACACATTACTCAATAAAAGTCACTAACAGAACAACAGGTATGATCTAGTTACAATCAATACACTAAAGTACTAAAAATAGTACTTAGTGAAAGTAGATGATAGAGTTAATTAACTCAGTACTATAGATATACATACCAACAATCTCCCTCATTGGACCCACCACTGTCATAGCTTAAAACAATTAAACTGAAACTACACAACTACCCATCATATTCACAACTAACTACAGCACACAAACTCATTCATCATCCACAAAAATGTCCTGCACTACAAGACCTATTATTACCCTACAGTCCAGCAAGGGACCTCCGTTCTAGTAACAAATTCTTACTTCTCACAAATAAGTCAAATAACGTTGCAGGAGACTCACTCTACTCCCAATACAATACCAAACTCTGGAATAGTATCCCCATACAAATAAAATCTTGCTGACAAACTTAATAGTTTTAAACCACTGCTTAAACAACATCTTAACCAGTCCTGGTCCTGTACATGCTTATCACCAGGTTAAAACATTGTGCTCACCATACAATACTCTTCAAATACTCTCCTTAAACAGAATTCTCTCAACCTCCTACTGAAATGACAAAACAATTTTTATACATAACTGCTACCTGTCACATTTAGTAGAACCTGGCTTTGTTCCTGCAAGTCCTCAGGATAGATCTCCATTAGTCTCTTAGTCTTCTTGTAAACTATTGCCCTTTAAAGTAATAAAAAAAAAAATAATTAATAACATCTGTAGGAAAGCAGCCTTCTGTATCATTTCAATTGTATGTTACTCGTGATGATGTAGAATGTGAATGCTTCGAGCAAAAGTACTGTATTCATTATTTATCTGTTATTTGCCATCAATGCAGCAATTCTTAAATGTTTAACTGATATTTTGTCTGAAATTGCCACTTCTGTATCCTTTTTGAATGTTTGTTAAACTCCAATTTGTCTGCACTGAAGCTTTTGTCCCCAGGCCTCTACTGAAAAAGGACTTATGAATAGTCGGACTTTGCCGGTAAACAAATGTAAAATAAAATAAAATAAATAAATGTATAATCCACTAAGTTGTATGTGGGCTTTCTCTTTACTAACTTCTACCGCTGTAAAACCTTAGAATGTATAAATGTAAATAGAAATGTAACTACTCTGTCTTCATCTGGAACTTAGTATAATGCAATGTAAGCAAATGGAGCTTTTCTCCCAGGGCCTCTGCTGAAAATGGGTATTACCCATTTGGACTTTCCCCGTAAATAAAGACAAATAAATAAATGTGAAGTTTCAAAACAGTACATGATTAACTAGACATTAACAAATGAATACTTTAGAACACCTATTGCAGAAACATATTTATGTTTAGTTGAACTGCACTACTACAAAATGAAGGGAATCCCAGGAATCAGTTTAGTGATAGCAGACTAAAGGGAGGAAAATCAATCATTTCACATCATAGATGACTATATGCTTTGATTTTATTTTACGGCATTGATAAGTAATGTTTTAAATGGTTACACATTTCATCAGTATAATGCAGCCTTTAACATTTTGTGGTACTGTGTTCCAGAACATATGTCCAAAAACAGAAATGACAATTTTATCACTGCTTTTGGTAATCTTCTCCATTTCCTATACCATTTATTTGGAATATTCATTCTAATAATTTTATCTAAAATCTAATTCATTTCCTATCTGTTTCACTCCAAGTTCTTTTCAGCATATTTTCTTTTAATTGCACCTTCCTTCTTACCTCCTATCCTTTCAACCATGTCTGCTTCACCTTTCAGTCCCACCACCTAGTACAACCTTTTGTTTACCAACCTCATCACAAGTAAAACTGCTACACCATCTTTATTCAGCTCTTTATACATTTCTGTTTCACATACTCGGTTTCAGTCTTTATTCTGATGCTTGAAACTATTGGTAGAACACTATCCTGTCATTATGATTTTGTTATATATTCAACAAATAGAAAAACTTTCATACAACTGAAACGAGTCTATATTATAAAACTGAAAGCTTTAAATATCGAATAGATCTACATCGACACATAAAAGTCGATCTACAAAAACAGCGAAATACGTAATAGTCGAAAATGAAAACACTGAACGTATTTGCTTATCCAACTGCGTGATCATGGGGATGAGGAAATATATCCTTTTCTCCCACTGTAGTGTGGTCTCAGAGTTAGTATATTTAAGTAGGGGGTGTGGGGGGTGCAGGGGGGCTTTCCCCTCTGCAAAAGTGTGTTAATTTAATTTTATTTAGTTAATGTGAGCATACCTGCATGGCACTATTAGATGACGAAACACGTTCAGTGTTTTCATTTTTGCAAATTACGTGTTTCGCTGTTTTTGTGCATCGACCTTTATGTGTCGATGTAGATGTATTCGTTATTTAGTGCTTTCAGGTTCATAATATAGACCCAACTGAAACATCTCTCGGTCTCCCCTCATCATATAAATCCCTAACACAGATATCTCTGCAGAGTTCAATCCTGTAACAACTTCTTTAGCTCTGTGGTCTGAAAAGCACAGAGTTTGAATAGCCCTCAGCTTCCACAGATTCCTCAATTACCAAAATGCCTTTTCCTTATAAAAATATGTATCTTTTTCAAACAATTTTTTTTACTAAATTACATATCTTCTTCCAAAATCTACATACCCCAACATTTACAATCTTTTTCACTGTCTTAATATCTTTTGTTGGTCTTCACTCCTCTCCCACATACTTTTGTTAAACCGCAGCTCTAATCATTCACCTAGGTTCTAATACCATTTCTTATCATATAACATTCTGTTTAATAAAACAATTCAAGCTCTGCTGTTTTACCACTAGAAACATGTATTCACAATCGATACATTTTTCCATGCACACATAAAAACTCTTCAAGGACTATTTTTGTTAACTGATCTCCACTGACCTTTTACTGACTCAGCCCAGAATTTCCTTTCTGGTTAAGTGATTTGCTCAGAGTCAGACAGTTAGGTAGTGGAAGTAGAGGGAATCAAACCATAGGCCACTAGACCTCAGAAAATAGCATATTAATACCACCTATGCACCAACTGGTGGAGAAACTACTGTTCAGTATTGGAGAAATGTATTACAACCCTTTCCTCAAATTGATTACAGCCCTCCAACATACCTCAACACCTATCGACCATAAACATTTACTCACCTTAGTTTTCGTCTTTTTACATGCATGCCATGCTGTAAACTTACATGTCATGTTTCCACGTTAAGTACTGGAAAATACCTCATCTCATTTCTGCCATTCATGCTGTTAACATTAATAGGGGCTATTTCCATCCTTCGTTCATGTTGTTAACATTAATAGGGGCTATTTCCACCCTTCATACTTCATGTTAAGCTCTTTGTCTTTCTCTCCCTTTCTACTCATCAGTCTCTCTCCTATCATTATTACCACTCGCTTCTAACTTTTCCTTTTGTGAATCTTTTAACCCACTTTGTCCCTGTAAAACTTTACACGTCCTTGTTTTATTCATCTTGCACTTATTTCCTTTATTTTACCCCAGACTTCCATGTTCCTCTTTCATGTTTATTTCTTTTATTTCTCACTTCTCCTCCCATACGTTTTCCTCTGCTAGATTATTATTAGTGGAACTATTATTACAAAATCCTTTTCACTCATTGTTATATTTTCTGTACAGAACAGAGTATTAAGCATACATTTAATGCATTTCTTTTTGCAATGCTCCATTCCACCCATCTCTTTTTCACATGTGATCTATCACTTCATAGAATAACCTCTACTAATAAGTTAATAGTTTGCATAATTTTTGGGTTGCCTAGGATGTGTCTAGATATCCAGATCTGGCAATCCCCATAAAAGTTTTTTAAATACTGTAAAATTCCATGATGTTTTTAAAATAACCTCTATTCCCGATACACCTTTCCAAATTCATATTCTCCATAAATCATTCATACCATAAACATGAAGACGTAAGTATTACAAACTGCTTGTTTTTTTTTGGGGGGGTTACAAGACTGAATGCCCCTTACATGAAAAAAAAAAGCCATTGCAGCCCTCTAGTGATGTAGGCTGCACCCCCCACACATGGGAGAGTTTAGGCTAATTTAAAAAAAACAACCTCACAGGCAGGATTCTGTAAGGATTCAAGCAAACCTCATGACTGCCTGCATGAATGATGGCCTTCTGGAAGGTTATTATCCTAATGGATTTGGGTCTCATCTACACCAGAAGGGAATGAGTGAATTCTCTTTCACTTTGGGGGAGGGACAAGACAGCAAAAATACCCCTGAAAAAAGTGGCTCTCCAAACATACATTCAATGATTTGGTTGCACCATTGTGTGAACATGGCTGATCTACCACTGGCCTGATGGACAAGTACTCTAAGGCAGATGTTTCATGAAAGGCAACTTCCTGTTGCCTGTGAAAGATAACATTTTCATTAGAAATGCATTAGAAAACTGTAATCAACAGGAGTGGTATGAGCTGATGACATTGTCAATGTACTTACACTTGGAAATAAGGACAGAGGCACGTCAAAAGAATAATTCTTCACCAGCCTTTTTATATTTTTATGTATAGTTATCTAGGTAATTGGTCAGAAGACCCTTTTTACGTACAACTTAGGCTATTAAAGTACAGAAGTACTTACTGCACAGCAAAAATACACAACAACTAAATCAAGTAATGAGTAACAGTGGGGAGTGTACATGCAATACTGAGTAATCTAGCCACACTACCATTGGTGCTGTTAAAGCAGATATAGAATAGGCAGCCTCATAGAAATAGTTACTAGAGGAACGCTAACAGTATATTCTTTGTTGTCTAAACAGCAATGATACCAGTGCTGATATGTACCTTTTTTTTGGTATGATTTTAAGGGATTTACAGTCTCACGGGTAGTAGTCCAAACGTTAGCAAAGATTTTTATTCAAGCAATCTGGTACCACTTTATCAAATTACTTTGTCTGCTATGGTGAGTGTGCAGAGTGAGCAGATGAGGAGGTCATCATTGCTTTTGAGGGTGTAAGAATGTATGCAGCAGTAGCATGGTCGCCTCACAACAGGAGGTTCTCCAGTTTGATACACGGCTGGAGTGCCTTCTGTGCAGACTCTGCATGTCCTCCCTGCATTCATCTGAGATTTTTCCAGGTGCTTCATTCTCCTCCCATGTTACAAATACATGCAGCTAGAGAGTTTCTGCCCGGGCCTCTGCTGAAAACTGGCTTCATTCCAAGTCTGACTTTCCCAGTAAACAAATGTTAAATAAATAAAAATAAATAAATAAGAGAATTTTAAGAGGTGAGCTGTAATGTTCTTTTAAGACTATGAGCATTACTATTTTTAAAAGGAAGGTAGCCCTTTCTTCAACAGTCAACCAATGAGATTTATGGATAGAAAGGCAGTAATGCACATAGTGAGGGTGTAGATGGATGAAGTAAAGAATTGGATTTTCTATGTTTTGGATCACATGTAAGTTTATAGAGGACTGTAGGACAAATATTGGTATGTAGTACTGTGGTTGGGTGATAGTATGTTGATAGCAATGGCTTGTGTAGCCACCATTGTTAATAGGATGGATATTTTATAAGTTACTTTCAGCTGGTCCAAGTACCTTTGGATAGGATTACTGTTTTTAAGAAAGAAAATATGAAGCTGGATAAAGTGGTAGTCCTAGGTATTTCTGCTGGGTAACTGCTTGAACCGGCTATTGTACAGGGTCAAGTATGTGTGCAGACTGAGCTGTGGATTCTCACTTTTGATTTCCAAGTAACATAACTGAAGCTTTAGTACTGTTGAGTGTTATCTGTTGTCATGTATTCAATATCAGAGTACTTTAATGTAATGTTCAAGTGAAGCCATCTGTACAAAGAATACAGTTTCAGATTAAGAAGGTTCTAGAGAAGCTTATTAGGAAGCAGAGTATTATATAAGAGCAGCCAGAGATACAGCTGGATCATCTAGTGCCTAGTGTCACTCCCCAAGATCTAGCACCACTTACCCCCTCAAGAGGACAAATTCTCAAATCCCCACTGTTCTGTGATGTCACTCAACTGCTTTTCACTGTTTTCACATGATTCAGTATTATGGTCTTTAATCATTTTGGTTCAGTCATTTGCTGATCTATGTTTAGTAATTCTATGAAATGCCATGAAACCATAAGAGTGAGTTTACTAAAGTAGATGCATGGCATGCTACCAAAACTGAGAATAAGGATGCTTTTTTTAATTTGCTGCAAGAGTGGTGAATTTATTTTCCATACAGGAAAGAAAACATATGTTTATATCACCCATTATTATGAATTTGTTTCCAGTCAGTAATACTATCTTGTAATGTTAAAGTGTAGTAATGGATGTGAGTGGAGGAATTTATATTATTGCTATATATATTCTGCCTGACTTGGAAATAGTAGGATAAAGATCCTTTTAGGATTACAATATAATCTAGAGTGACATATCTATGATGGCCGCATTTAGGGGAGTAGTATTTTAACTAATGTAATAACCCTCCCCCCCATGTCTTGCTTAAGCCAGGCCTATAATCCAAAAATATGGTGTCTTTATGTGTAACAGAATGGAGTATCCAAGAATCCTCGTTGACCCAAGGTTCTATTATAGCTAGTACAGCTAAGTGGTAGGAATCAATCTATGTTTCATGTTGAGCCCATTTATTTTGATTCTGCAAAGATTCATCTCTTTTAAGAATAATTTATTATAGTAGTTTCATACAATATATGCTCAATCATTGTAAAATGTTATGTTCTGCTATGAAACTGTGAATTGATTTCTAACAAAATATGAGATCTGACAGTTTACAGCGCTGTGGGCAGCCATAATGTAAATTTTCTCCTTCTGCAAACAGCATGTTTGATCACAGGTTCATTTAAATATGTATATTTTGCGGTAAATACAGTCAAACAAACTGGTTTGACAAATAATGAAATTGTAAGATATTGGACAATTGCATGTAAGGAAAGGAGGAGTTGGTAGTTACGCTGAAGTTTTCCTTTGGTATGAAAGCTTCAGCACATGCATTGAGTTAGTGTGCATGTGTTAGGGTTAAAGTTAGGGCTACAGAAGGTGATAAGGGTGTGTGTGTGTGTGTGTGAGTGTATGTGCGTCATTTTGTCTAATTTTGTGGTACTGTTAGGGTATTTAGTACCCTCATTGGCATGGTTAGAGTTGGGGCAGAGGTAGGGGGTACAGTTAATGTTAGTAGGTGCAGGAAGGGGGGTGAAGATGCCAATATTCTTTAAGATGGACTAGACAGGTTCAGTACTAGGCTAGCTGCCATTCTGGGCCATCTTAAGCCTAGCCAGTTTCCCTTTTTTGTGCTCAAAATAACTATTCCATTTAGATATAGATTGGTTTTACCCATCTCATGATCGATAATTATATGTTACCACTAACTGGGCTCATACTATAGATACATTTGAGGGAACCCATGCATGGGATAAAGTATTTAGAATCTACATCTGCCCATTAGTAGTACAGGGGAGAGTCCTGGACTAAGTTTTCTGCTTTACATCCATAGATCTAAGTGGTATTGTTTTTTACTTCTGAAAAGTAGATGCCAAACAAGAGAGATCCCTGAACAGATACCTGTACCTTCTTTAGTTATAATGGCCTCATTCTTAAAAAATGTAGCACAGTTAAATTTGGAAATAAGTGTGCACTATTCAGTTATAGCAGTAATGGTCAAGTATTCAAAACAGACAGTGAAAATAAAGAACTGCTAAAATTGCTAACAATTTTAGACCAATGTGTAGCAATTGAGGCTTAATAGTTGAGGTATTAATTGACATATCCGATAATAAAGGGTCAATATTCTTTTCAGTAATCTTTCCTTTTACTGAACACAGATATATGTACTTTAAACCTAGAAATTTCTACTCTGTAGACCAAGAAAAGCAACAGAGATTCCTAACTACACAGATATTAGGACTGGGGGAAAATCTAGGCAGGAAGATTAGGGAAGTTTATAATTTTCAGTATCTTATAGGTTTCTCAGCAGTGATCTCTGCTTAACTTATAAAGCTGCATTTATTCATGTCCTTTAAAACTGTGAGAGCTTGGGATATATATTGTGTGAATCAACCAAAAGATTTGGGAGTCTGCTGTTTTATATATATATATATATATATATATATATACACACACACACACACACACACACACACACACACACACACGTACATATATTTGCATGCACACATATGCATGCCATTTATCCTTTGCTAACTAGGCCAGTAGCTATTTATATATAAAAACAGGAAAGAGAACACATCATCCAAAGACTGTTGGTATGATGGTATGATAAAATAAGTTTATACTAAAATTAAGATTTACTTCCTTAACAATTTTGGATATTACCATTAACATCTACAAAGAGGGAGAAAGTATCAATTAGGGATTATGACAAAGTCCAGACATCCAAGAGGTAGCAATTTTGACTCATAAATCTATTAGTGTATCAGTTTATGTTATCAATACATTATACCCAGAATTTCATTCAAAAGAGTTTAAGCTCAAGGCATTATCCTCTTCAAATGGAAATTGCTCTTGAATAAAAGCCAGCTTGTATATTCCATTTTAAATTATTGTAATTTCTTAGCTTGTAAACTATTTAAGTGAACCAGTTTAATTCAGACAAAATTCAGCCTCAAACCAGCCATAAGGACTAAGGAAAATGTAGCACATTTGGAATACGCTAGGGATATATGCATGTTAGCAAGTATGCCTTAATAAAATGGGAGGAAACCAGACTACAATGAGAAAACATACATAGACATGAGGAGAGCATACAAACTTGCATAGCCAATATGTGATCTGAGATCTATGGTCTCTATCTCACAACTCTGCCATGGACTTATGAGACCAATACTATGACAAGTAAACCACAGTAAAGCTCTTGAAACTGTACCAAGTCTGTTCCTCCAGTTCAGGCACTACTATTCATTCTGGAAAATGCAACCATATCTTCAGTTAGCTTGTATACCAGCTGGTAGTTGCAATGTAGATACCAATTCCTTGGTCTCATTAATATATATTCCATGTCTCTTAAAACCATAAATATTTCAAGTCCTGTACATTTTCTTCTTCAGTGGTGCAACTCCTAGCTTCAGACTACATTTGACTTGGTTATATATATATATATATATATATATATATATATATATATATATATATATATATATATATATATATATATACAAAAAGTGTGCATTATATGGACTTTACATGTACCATGCACACAATATACAATGTTATACCAGAAGTAAGTGATTTCTTATTAATGACTTAATATTTAATACAAATGTAGTTCAAAAAATTGATGCTTCATACTTGTGGGATCTTGTTTCCATAAATAAAATTGGGTAACATACAAACCTTAACATCAAATCTATTCCTTATAACAGAATGGGAAAATGTTTCAAAGGACTGCATCTTCCATAATCAACAACCCATTATTTCAACTGCAACACCGAGAAAATGATTACTTATTAAACACAGACATGATTTCAAATAAATGTAGTACCCTAACCATTGCAAACTGCAAGCACTGAAACAGTGTCCTGTTATGGGAAAGGAACTGTTTCATGCCATTTGTCAAAACAAAATGCAGCCTGAATATCATTACAAATATCAGATACCTAGTGATACAATGTAAAGAGACGTGTCTAAACAAGGAAATGCAATATCCACCAACGACAATAATACTAGAAATTTGTGTCAAAATGTATACCTGCAGGTTTTGGTTACCAAGATGTTTTCTTAAGATGTGTATGGGTGGGGGGTACTCATTGTTGGTTTCCCATGAAGAGAGGTCATAGACCTAGAGGCACTACACCAATTTAACAAACGCATGCATAGACAGAAAGACAGGTGATAAATAGGTCAAGCTAGCTAGTTACAAATGTACTATGAATGGTACAAACACACCAGATATTCACTAAACTAAAATTAAAGTTAAACGACAAAATAAGTGACAACAAAATTAAACAGTAACAGTGATAAAAGAAGTTAGTAGGTTAGGGGACATGGAGGAAACAGATATCCAGTTACATGAATACGAAATTAGATTGAATGTATCTACATTTCAGAGAATGAAAATTAGTTGTCTGGATGCATTTTCTGTCAATTTTATATGAGCAGGCAGAAGGGTCATCTTCAGCCATGCCCCATGAAGAAATGTGGAAATTATTTTAAAAAAATGTATAAACTCACCAATCCTGAAAAGGATAAAATGTAGATCAAAAAATAAATTATAATAAAAAAAAAAAAAAAAGACGTAGAATAATTTAATAAACGCAATATAGACTGAACAACTAAAAAACTTGAAAATACTTAGATGACCAGGACCTTCTTACCTTTTTTCACTTTAACCTGGCAGTACTGTTTTCTGCCTTACAAATGGCCCAAACAGGAAGAGATGAGCTTGGTTTTAAGAAAAGGTGTGTGTGTGTATGCATGTATATATATATATATATATATATGTACAGCATGCTTGATTGCATAACATATAATGAAGTTGTGATTCTAATGTTAGCTGCAGTGTGACATAGCAGAAAAGAGTGTGTGTATGGCAGAAAAGACTAGGCAAAGCAAAACAAGACTTGAAAAGTGTTGCTAGGCTTCCTATCTGAAGGTCACATGCAAAGAAAAACAACATGCCAATAAAGAGTACATCTTGTAGGTTTGGTGAAAATCAGAATCTGATGAAAGCAAAGTGGCTCTATTATTGCAAATGCAACTGAACTAAAAATGTTTTTCTCCAGAAAGACACTGGAAAGATGACATTCAACAATGGTCACCTTAAATAAGTCAGTGTAAGAGATTTGCACAACACGACTGTGGTATGTAAGAAAACATTCTGACTATAGCCTTAGCATTATAAGCATTTGATTACAGTTGGTAACGTCTGCCAGATTTCCCTCAGATGGAGAATGTATAATGGACATCTACCTGTCGTTACTGGCACCAAAATCTCTGCCTGTTTTGCCACATTTGTTTCAGCATTAGTTAAATTAAGTGACTGTGTCACAAGTGAAGACAATCACATTATTTTCACAAGTTGCTTACTCCAGTGAAGTCATGCTAAAACAAAATTCACTTAGTGCAACACAGCAAAAGAAATGAATAAAAAAACACAAAGGCAAAAATTTGGGCAACTATGTTAACCAAATTCTGCATACCCTACTGATTTCCATTTTTCAGTAATCTCTAAAGTGTTTAATTCTTTAATTCTATTTTCAAATAGTTAAAAAGCATGCAGTTCTTACAACAAAGTTATTCTAATGATTATGCTTTACACAATTACACAGTTTACTTTTCATCTCTAATGTAAACAAGATCACAGTTTTTTTGAGACAAGCAAATGATTGCTGTAAAGAAATCACATTATTTCCTAGTTTTAGGAAGCGGTTGGGTATAAGGCAGACAGTAAATCCAATCTCCTGAAATCTAGCACTGAGTATTAATGAAAATCAACAGCTGGCTAATATCATAAGATAGGCCAAGTCATAATACATTTTAAAGGAGAAAAATAAAAAGGTCAATGTTTCCATAATTGCTTCCTGGATGACAGCCATATTAAAGCCTGTAATACTATTCACTGTAGCTTTGAATCAGCTTTGACGTTATGTAATGAAAATATGTAACAAGAAGATGCATAAAATAAACACATGGTCATGTGTAAAGCTCCAAGTTTATGCATATCCTTAGCACAGGATGACTAAAAAAAGCCAATCAATTTTTCTCTCCAGGTTTATGTGGCATCTAAAAACAAGTTTGTGCAAATCTCACAGCACATTACTACATCTAGTATTCCATATTTTCATTTAACTTGAGTTTTCTGGAAAGCAAGATGAAAGGAAACACTTCTGTACTTAGATAAGTATGCTTACAAATCAGAACATGTAGCTTCTTACAACTGAGCCAGTTTTTAACCGATTATGTTATGAAAGTCTGCCAAGTCTTCTGTTACAGGTAAAAGTAACATTATTTGCAGCTCATACTTAAAGATATAGCTAAACTGTTAAAGCTTCAGTAATCTTGAACTGGTATAAGTTGTTATAATGAGAAATTCAGTCATTCATTTTCCTTTACCACATTATCATATTCATTGCCAAGGGAAGCCAAACTGTATCCTAAGAAATAAAAGCTCAGTGTGTCAAAAAAGCCTTGAGCAATTTGTTAGTGCATTGCAGAATACACACACACACACACACACACATACATACATCGATCTACTTCTGTAGATCGAATGTCCATATAATCGAAATTGAAATTATTGAGATGAGAAGATCGAATAGTCAGAAACGTGAAAGTTAATGACGTTAAAGTTTGTATGCCAAAACACCTACTGGGCATGCACAGATCAAATGGACAAAAACAGTTGCTCCGTTTTAACACTTTAACATAAAAATGTACCATTTTCAACATTTTGGAATGGAGATGACAGTACAGTGAAGATCGTGAAATTTACCCTTTTCTCCACTGTAGTGCGATCCTGTAGTTGGTCTATATAATTTGCAGGGGTTTGCATCCCTGCAAAAATGTTGAAAATGGTATATTTTTATGTTAAATTAAGTGTTTAAATGGATCAACTGTTTTAGTTAGTGCTCCGCAATCTACATCGAAAACCTCCATTTGGTCTGTGCATGCGCAGTAGGTATTTGGTCCTTACAAAATTCAACATCATGAAGTTTCGCTTTCCTGAGTATTCAATCTTTTAAACTCCTTGGTTTGATTGTCTTAGTCTCCACTTGTGATTCTGAGCAAAACACTTAACTAGACAGTGCTGTTGGGCAATTTAGAAAACTGGACTAAAGTCCTCATTGAATTCCTGGACTGCATGCCTTGTAAGTAGCTATGAATGTTGGGCTGCAGAAGTTTAGTTAGAAGAGAGGTAAAAAGTACTGCCACATATGTCTGAGTAAGGCACATGAGTAGGAAACTTACTAAAAACAAAACATGACAAATTCTGCAGCTAGAACAGCCATACCAAAGTGGATTTGTAATCAAAAGAGTTTTATGCAGGGAAGGAAAGTATTTTCAGCGTATTCAAGAGATAAAGTAATACATTCTTACAGACATCTGATCTCTTTTAGAGAGAGGTAGTAAAACTACATGGTAGACTATAGCCAGGAGCGGCCTTAGGTCAACTAGTGCCCTAGGCAAAAGAGCTCCACGGCACTCTCCCACCACATCACTTGGTGCCCCCATCTTAGTCTACCTACACCAAAGAAATACTGGAAAAGCGCCCCTACTACAGCTGCACCCTAGGAGGCCACCTAGTTGGCCTATGCCTAAGGCCGGCTATGACTATAGCTGATTTATGCATTTCACCCTGAAGGAGCATCTACTAATGCTTTGGCAATTATGTGCCTGTGATTCCAGCAATGCAAAGCTGCCTTGAATTTACAATTAGAGTCATGTGTGTGTAAATTAATTAAAAAAAAAAACTTACTGGCCAAAGTACTGGAAGGGAAAGAAACTTGGACACAGTCTAGTTGAAGTGATACCTGTTAACAAAATCCTTGTGTTTACTCAATCAGATAAAAGTGCACTTTAATTGCTTATGTCTGAATTAAAAGTGCACTTTAACTGCTTATGTCTGAATTAAAAGTGCACTTTAATTGCTTATGTCTGAATTAAAAGTGCACTTTAATTGTTTATGTCTGAATTAAAAGTGCACTTTAATTGCTTATGTCCGAATTAAAAGTGCACTTTAATTGATTATGTCCGAATTAAAAGTGCACTTTAATTGCTTATGTCTGAATTAGAAGTGTACTTTAATTGCTTATGTCTGAATTAAAAAAGCACTTTAATTGCTTATGTCTGAATTAAAAGTGCACTTTAATTGCTTATGTCCGATTTAAAAGTGCACTTTAATTGCTTATGTCCAATTTAAAAGTGCACTTTAATTTCTTATGTCCAATTTAAAAGTGCACTTTAATTGCTTATGTCCGATTTGAAAGTGCACTTTAATTGCTTATGTCTGAAATGGAACAAGAAAAGAAAAAAGAGAGAGAGAGAGAGAGGTGTGGCAATATTGATTTGAAGAATCAGAATGTTAAAAAGCCAAACCAAAAATCGATGAATTTTGATTATATGCATATGAGAGCACTGCAATAATGTGTGCTACTGTAAACTAACACAAATATGTCAACTTTTAGCTTAACTTTAGTAAAACTTGTACAATTCATATGGACCACTGCAGTTTCTATTTACTTAAGTTATTTTTGCCTTCAGCAATGGAATAACAGAATCAGTATTGCATTTTGTCTTTCTTTTCATTTTGCTGACCCTCAAAATAAATTTAATCAAATTAGAATAATTGAGCATGAGACAGCAATATTATGGACAATAAAGCATGAAAACAGGTAATGAGTGCCTAAAAGTAATAGATGACAAACAGATCCTTGTTTTTCCAAGCAGCCTGTTTCCACTTTAACAAAGGATAGTCACAAATTTGAATCCCAGAGAAAAAACGCAACCAGAAGTAATCAAGCAAGAAAAACAAATAAACGGGGATATAAAAGAAACATGACATTTAACAATATTATTGACTTAGGAATGCCCATTACACTATATCATATACCACATCTGTGTTTGTGAAAGCAGAATTGCTTATAATTGTTGCTAGTAGCACACAAGGATAATGGCCTGACTATAACCCAGGTGACCCAAAATCGACTGGAAAATTATGTGCTTCATCCTGCAGGTTGGGTGAACTTGCACTGCTCTGATGACAGGATCTTGACTGAAAAGCAGAGGCCCATTGTGATGTTTGAATCCAATCCTGTGACGACATTAGCATGGCTGCCCAAGCAGGCAATAGTAGCCCCTTTCAATTTATGTTAGTTGAAAAGCATCCATGTGTAGAAAAATGAGTTACAGCCAGCCATTACAGCGATGCAGGTGCTCATATCATCACTGGAGGAGAGGTTTAGGCAAAAAAAAAATCAAAAATGCTTTAATTGCCAGAACATTAGTGACAGAGCGGTTTACTATTGAAATGTCGAACGGAACTACGTCGACTGTACTATAGTCGAACACGGAAGTTTGAAAATAGTAATGTCGACGTCAAAAAAACAATCTAGGAATGGTTTTAACATGGGTCGAGGTAGGTGTTCAGTATTATTCAGAACTACAAACATCTCCTCTACCTCGACCCATGTTAAAACACAGTCCTAGATTGTTTTTTTGTCGTCGACATTACTATTTTCGAACTTCCGTGTTCGACTATAGTACAGTCGATGTAGTGCCGTTCGACATTTCAATAGTAAACCGACAGAGCAAACCATCCTCATGGCTGCACTGGTGATGATCTTTGCCGCCCCTTTCTTGGGCAGTTAAATATTCAGTTAAGAGGAGGTCTGATGTTCAGTGGGCATGTGGGCAAAAACATACAAGAAAATAGATGTGCTTTTTCAAAACAGAAAATATTGTTCCAATGCTAAACAATTAAGAATAAAATATAGTAGCATAATGTTTACTGTGCCAGTCATATAGAGGCAAATATCAGTACACTTCAATTTCAGGTGAGTGGTTTCCCTAAATCAGTCCTGTCTCATTTTACTGCATATTTTTGTAGTCATATCAAGCATTCATTCAGACAATGGTCTTCTGTTTAACAGCATCCACTTTTGAAGGAATCTAGGAATTCATTACAAACCTATAATACCTTGTTGGTACTGAAAAATAGTGAGCTAATCTGACTAATGAGAGAAATGCAAATTAAGTAACACAAAAAAGCACACATTAACTCTAGTCTAGCAGAACAAAGAAATTGGGATTCTACCAATATGAGTTAAAACGGAAAGTACGTCTTCATATCCCACAGAATAAAACTGCAGCCACTGTACAGGTAAAATTATTGCAAGATAAAAGAAGAGAGAGGTAAGAATATGAAAATCTATTGAAAACAGACCAACTATGAAAGGGCAGATAACTGAATTAACTGAAGTTAAAGAATTACATTCTCAGTGCAAAATCTTAAAAAATGGATTATTATAGTTAATACATTTATACAACAAATATGACAACTGATGCTGTCTTATATCCGACCACAAGATAACCATAAAAATACTCCACTTGTAAATCTATTTAATAAATGTTTGCTATTCGTTAGAAAATTACTTAAAACAAAATGGAGTATTTAAAACTTTATTAGCTGATGTCCCAAAATCAGCTTGTTTAGACTCATTTTTAATAAAGGATTTTGTCTTTTTTCTCAACAAGTAACAGTTCATTCTATTCACTTAGAACTTGAAAGAAGAACCCACTTTTTATCAGTATTATTTGACCATTCATATAACTAGTCAAAGCATATGTCAACACTTTTATGGAGTGCAATGTGGTTATATTCCTAAAATTGTTCTGTAAATACTGTCTGGTCTTTACAGCACAAAAAAATGATATTTCAAGATGGCAGACAGACAAAAATGTACTACTGCATTAAAAGAACTATAGTTAAAGTACATTACCTGTGAAACAGGATGTCAAAATATGTTTGCTCTGTTTAATGCACTTGTATATGCTCCATATGTCCACACACAAAAGTTCCATTGCTTTCAGTGTCCACCTCAAAGGTGATATTAGGTTTTCCAGAAAATGTCTCCTAATGCAGAGGATCCCCTATATGTTAATAGGTTAAATAAATAGTATGCCAGTTGCATTTGCAGACCATTTTAAGGCTATCCAATTTCCCTTGAAATTTGAGGCTCAAACCTTGTGCCTTAATCATTATCCCAACCCGTCCCACTGTTGAGTATTTTATTTATCCTTTGTGAATCTCAGTAATTCTCGTGATAAACCTTGATTTTTAAAGTACCACACAAAGTCACATCAAAAAGGGAGGCCTGTTAAGATCCTCCTACATTTATTTAACAATCAAATCTTGAATTAAAATTAGTAAGAAAATTCTCTAATGAGCTGAGTATCAGTCCAAACAATAAAACATTTTATTAAAACAAATAAGAAAAATATACTGTTTAAAGAGCTACTAAGGAAAAAATGGCTTGTTGCCACTGATGACCCTGTTATAGTGCTATAGGTCTTATGAAACAGAAAACCCTGATATTTAAGAATATTTTAGATAGTACAAAGTGTAATAATAACAATAATAATAATATCAACATCTCTTAGCTGCAGATAAATCTTTAGGAGTGTATTACAGTTAGTAAGACAAGAAAGGGTTACTAGTCTCTTTATTGTTCCTATAGCAAAAGTTATGGCAATGACAGAAGCAGCAATAAGCGCTTACTTTCCCCAAAAAGGTTTTATATGTTTTTTCCAGAAACTATGACAATTGCAATTATTTTTTCAGCATATCAGAACAGCAAGAAGATGAGGTTTAGGAATATAGTTTAAGTTCTATTACAAGCCAGAAAGTGTGTGGGGGGGTGTTACCTAATGAGTGTCAGAAAGCCATATGGGCTAGGAGGATGGCAACTGTGAAGTTTAGACATGAAGCCATAATCTCAAAAATGAAGTAAAGCAATGACTGCCATATATATCATCATAGTAATTGTCCAAGTGTATTTCTGCAGCAATATTTCTTTAAAATAGTAATATAGCCATTTTGAATAATAGGTATGCATTAAAAAGGTAGCATTTCACATGTTATCAAGTTCATACTATATTTAAGTATTAAACAAACACATTTGTTATAATTAACAGTTTAACACAAAAATTCAGTACATTTCAAATATTACACTCGTATTATATTTCAAGAATTCAATAAATATAGATATTGCTACTAACGACAAAGTATGAAAAATGCAGTATAATTTGTATGCTAATATCAAGCTCACCATACATATACAATGTGAGTTTTCAGTAAACACTTTGCTACAAAACATGCTTTAAAAATAAGAGACTATTTTAAGAAAAAAATGAGTTTAAACTTATTATACACCACCCTCAATAATAATAATATAATCAATTTCTCTCAGTATACTTTTGGCAAGAGAGTATATTCCTTTTAAAATATCAATCTGAATCAGGTTTTAATACATTTTCATTGTGTATATTATTTGGAAATAATGTCTTTGTATATAGCAAAATTTATTTCATGTGGCTTCATCTGATTTTATATTACTTTTATCAAAATTCAAAAATGGAAATGCATATTCAAGTGAATGAATTTGCAGCTTGTTTTCTGCACAGCAATAGCAAATACACTGAGGAATACTCGTATGATTGTTTCCATTAACAAATGTTACCCATATATCAAGTGTCTAAATAGGAAAGCCCTATACAAGTCTATATCCATGCATGCAAGCCCGAGAGTTGCACTTGCATGAACAGCCTTATCCAAGATGGCCTCCACAAGGCATGCAATCACTGCTATAAGCCTAAATTTAAATTCATATTCCATGTTGCATGTATTCTAAAAATGCAGTACCTCACATATAATCCACAAGGTTTCCAAAAAGTGAAGTAAAATAAAACCAACGAACAATCCACTAAAACAGCAAAACCAGAATTTATACAAGGGGCAGCTATAGATTCATCTTTGCCTTTGCCGGTTTGGTAGTGGGATGGTAGGAATCTACTACTTTAATCACTGTGCATGTTATTTTACATGAATTATTTTTCATATTTAAAGGGAATGATTCACAATACTCTCTTCATAGAACAGTTAAATAATGCTACTAGTTTTTTCAACTTTACCTTAGGTGAAGAAGGGTCTAAGATCAAATGTTTGGATGTTACCACTGAATTGTTAAAGATTTACAAAAGATACATATTCTAATTATCTACTTTATAAAAGTAACTACCCCACATTTCTGAATAAAAATATCTCAAGGGGAAATATGTTAGGGCTTTCAGACTTACTAATAGTGTAGACTTTACACAAGAAGTACATTTTATAACAACCACATTTAAACAGAGAGGTTATATAAGAGATGTTTCATTAAAAGATGCTGATGAGATTTGCAGTAAGAGGATGCACATTTTGAACCTTTACTTAAGAAATCTATATTCATTAAAAATCTAACAACTTGTGATAACTGGTCTGATTTTTTTTTGTATGACACTAGAAAGCACAAGTACAATGAAAGATATTTAAAGCAATTGGAAGATTATTTTGCAAAATGGAGAGTTAAGTAAAATTGTCAGGAATAAGCTGATTTTCCATATAAAAAGAACATTACTTTTAAAAATGTATTTATTTATTTGCATTTGTATTTGTTTTCCTGGGCAGAGACAGATTACTACAGACAGACAATTCTCTAGTGTATATTCCATGAACAGATGAACCTAAAGGTTCTTGTAAATATGGGAAGTGTGACATCTGTAGGTATGTATTAGAAGGAGCATATATATTATCTTCAAAAAAATGATAGAACCTTTAGTACCTTAGATATAATTGCAATTTTTATGGTGTTTTTTATATTGCCAAATCCTCTCAGTATTCAACTTTTCACATAGGAAAGACTGCTAGATGTTTACATAAAACAATTAAGAACATGTATATGTCATTAAAACAATCCATATTAAGAATGCGTTATGTAAACATGAGAAAATGCAACAAATATAAAAATGAGGAACCAAACACCTGGTAATCAAGGTAATCCACAAAACTCAATAAAAACGTGGCCAAAAAGCTACTGAATTGCTGTCAAAAAAGAAACAAGAATTTAGCGCTTCCGTTCCAGATTTATTTTATGGAACTTCTTCAGAAATAAAACATCTAAACACATAATCAATTTAAATACAAAATCTGTTTCTGCCAAAACTACCAACAGCCTATCAAATGATTGAATTTAATAGCATCTTCACAATGTCATCACAACCCCCACCCACCATATCATTTCATTTCAAATGTATTTAGATATTTTATTTCTGAAGAAGTTCCATAAAATAAATCTGGAACAAAAGTGCTAAATTCTTTGTTCTTCTCTTTTGTCAGCACTTCAGTAGCTTTTTGGCCAAGTTTTTGTCAAGAAATATAAAAACGATTTTTATTTTTTGTTACTGGACATTTACAGATAGATTGGGTGGGTGATTTTAAAAACAAATTAGAAATAAAAGTAACGCAATGGCTGTTAATTACAAGATGACTGTCATCTGGGTTTGAACTAATTAATAAATATTAACTGTTACTTAAAAGATAGGAATATTAAGAAACCTTAGTATTTTGAATGCTTATTAATGTAACTTTATAACAGAATATTTTAAAAGCATATTTTAGATATTGAATTGTTAAATTGTGATTGTTCTTTAATATGTGAATTGTTGCGTTATCAGTTTTGTTTTTATTAGAGGCTAGTGTTTAACTTTTTTATTCTGATGTAGTATTACTGCATAGGAGATGAAAGCAGTTAAATACAGTTTACACTTAAATATATGAAGTTATTTCAGCATTACTCACGTATGTTTTGGTTGAGCTGGTGGTTTGTTTGAGAGTACCTCACATACATAATGCAAAAAAAAAACTCACTGGTAACCAGTGATTATACATTCCTCCATCTTAATGTTAGCACTCTTATGAGAAATAAACAAGAAAAGGCCATTTATGATGGCTTAATGATTTTTTTCATCTTCTACTGTTCCCAGTCTACAAACTTTTTTTTTTTTTAAATTGTAATTTGTAGTTCGATTTCCTCTCCATTTACAGTTAAAGGACACCAATGAGCAGAGAAAAACTAAATAACAGATTAGCAAAGTTGAAGTTGCAACCATTCTGCACAATACAGCGACAGGCATAACCTTTGCCATGTATTTGTGGCCATTGCAGTCCATCTGCTGAAGGACTGCATATATGATGAATGTAGACTCTTGGTGTGATGATCCCAAAGAGCTGGTCATGGCGTTTATATATATGTGTGTGTATATATATCTATATCTATCTATATATATATATATATATATATATATATATATATATATATACATACACACACACACACACACACACACACACACACACACACACACACACACACAAGATCATAAATCTGACTCCTACTTTAGGAGTTAAAACAAGACATTCAACCACATCTAGAAAATACCATTATAAAATGTTATTTGTTTATGTATTTTCTATTACAAAATTACTGATTGCTTGCATTATATTGTCTTCAAAGGTTTTATTGCAGCTGTTTCTATGGATGATTGGAGCTCTCTTTTTCCTCTTTTTTCCTTTGCATTTTGAACAAGGGGATCTTTTCATTCTTTATCATTAGTGATGCTGTTCTTAGCTCTACTTAAAACGGAGAACAAAGGTTTCAGCTCCCTAACAAAATCTTTATTTACATACACTTTAATTCTAGAAATTTGAATTCTTGTATTTCAAATATGCTACATTTAATACAAGTAAAAAGAAGACAAAACTTGGATAAGTAAAACAGAAGAACTTAATATAGTTTTAAGCTAGAAAAGGGACTCCCTCGTTTCTAAAACAAACTTCCTGTATTTTACGTGAGCCTGAATATTTGAATATGAAATGGATATGTCAAGTAAATGCTTTAGTCCTACAAAAACAAAACCCAAAAGAAAGCTATCCTGACACTTTTTTCACTCTGACAGTCTGATGTGAAAAATGTATCAATAAATAAAGAAAATGACATAGCAACAAAATTCAGATGTTTCCCATTCTACTGCCACTGAATAATTGCTGGCAACACAATAAAACAATTATTATTAATGACAGGAAATGAAAAGGCTCACTCAGAGAGGACAGTGACTGTGGTAGTTAAAATCTTCATAATGTTAAAGGAATGCGCATGGTCTGCTGATGTAGATGCAGGCCACAGAGCTACAAATTGGGCACTATATGGTCAGCAGAGAGCAGGACTGAGTGTAAGAATGCCTGCACATCTTCCTCCTAAAGATCTGAGTACTGGAATATCACCAGTCCAATGCAGGAGGGGATCCACAGTGGTGAGACCACAGTAGGACTAAAGACATGAATGGTCAGTGTAGCAGGGGTACACAATGCCACTGCATGCCTTGCACAAAACAGGAACAATGTGGAATCCCTAACATATATCTATCACCTATGAGCACAGATGAGGGAAAGTTATGTTGTGCTCCTGTTTTTCACATTTAACTCTTTCTCCCCAACAATCTTGAATTAAATGCTGTTCTCTCTGAAAATGTCTTTTTTTAAATTAAGGCTGACAAATAGGATTCAGCTTCCATTATCAAACATTTACTCTCCAAGCAAATACTTAAAATTTCTCTAGAGTCAAAGCAAATTTATTTGTTATATCAGCCAATCTATGTAATCTGTTGTGCAGTCGACAAGTTTCCAGTCTTTCATCCCATCTAGTATATTATGATGGTTTGCTCTCATGCCTAGGTATCTGACAGAATGCCAGCCTCTCCTTTTCCTGTCAGCATACTATATACTGAAAATGAAGAAACACAAGCAAAGAGTGATATAATTGACTTGATATTCTTTTTGTCTATCACTAGGTTGCTATTTACAGAAGCTATGCTTGAAGAAGATGCTGTTATACCAGAGCTAGAACAAGGACTGCCTGCTGTCACACCTCCCTTGGTCACTAATGTCCAAAAATCCAGACCCTGTTTTACTGTCTTTGCCACTGAATTATTTTTCCATACAACATGAATACTATTGTATCATCCAGGGTGCTGCTGGCCAACACATTCTGCACAGAGGGTGTGGCTTCACATTCTCTACCGATTTTATTCTCGTATTTCTCGTCCCTTTTCCTTGACCTGCTGCACATGCACTTTTCTTACCCTCCCACAAAAGGCAAATAGAATCTGCTGCTTCCGCTCAGGTCTCATTTATCATTCCTCCCCAGATACTCCTTACCTAGTTGTTGTGTCTTTCGGCTTTTCCTGCTTAGGTGTCGCCACAGCGGAACTCCGGTCTGCTAATGATTGGCAGTAGATTTTGATGTGCCAAGTTGCCAGCCCTGACACACAACCTTCAATGAAGGTACGCCCATTCATGCACGTCTCCAGACAGAAGACGCTCTAGCTGAGAATCGAATGGGACAACGTCTTACTGTGAGGCGACAGTGCTACCGCAGCTCCATACTCCTTACTATATATTAAAATAATTTCTTGTCACATTCCACATCAGGACTGTAAGTGGTGTTGCTTTTCTTAAGCCTCATTTAAATATAAGTACCATGTATTTCACTCCTATCAATTAACAAGGTCTTATTCAGCTGTAGTAGTAAGTGGTTATTTTCCAGTCCTCATCCTACTTCCATGTCAGCTATCTTTTCTGTCCACAGCATCACCCTATTACCCCTACACCATTACTGTTCTCACGCACAGTTTGTATTCTAACTCCAATGTTATCTGCCCCTAGAAACTCACCAAATGTACAGCCTGTCAGAATAACACTATTTGTTTTAAGTTTTCCTTTTTTATACAAATGCAGACATAGCTGGCCAGACTGCCAGCACCTGTGCACCATTATAATACAGCCATATTTCCATGTAATGATTTTGATTATTGACTTGCCTATGTTTTATTCCCTAGATTCTGAGGACAATGTAGACAACCTTATGCCCACTTCCATCAATAGCCAACAAATAAATAAATTACATTAATAAAACAGTTTTAAGCTAAAAAAGCATATGGTATGGGACCTCACAACCTGCTAGTTCAAGTATCTAAGTACAATTTAAAATGCAGTTGTTAGCAGTTTAAGCCAGTCTTTTGTTGTTCCAATAGTATGCTATGTTGTACTCTATCTTTGAGGAACATGACAACTACTTATTAAGTGCCCTGTTGTTGTGGTCTGGCTTTCATAACAGGCATCAGCTGTTACATACTACCTACGCATTCCTTTCTGCTCTGGTGTAAATCATAATCAGTCTCAGTTGCATTATGTCTCAAAAAACACAATGTAAATTATAACAGAAAAGTTATAATTCACTTGAATTGCAATGGCACTTAACAGACTAGATGACTGTTAACCATTCATCACAGATGTCTGTACTAAGAGCACATTTGTCACATTTCACAAAACCACTTACCATATTATACCAGAAGATGATGATAAAAAAATTGAATTGTATAAAGTGAAACTTAATCTGGGCTAGTCACAAATCACTGAAATATATTGGATGACTTACATAGTGCTTCTGGTGTTAGCAATTTCACTGTATCTTGATATTTCAATATATACATATATATGTGTGTGTGTGTGTGTGTAGACACACACACACACATTTATCACACATATGCATACATATATATGACATATCCTACTCATTGCGAGACTTCACAATCAGTATAATGGATTGCAGAGCACTGATAAGTACTGCAGAGTATCAGAAGTAACAAGACAAATGTAATCAATTATTCAACAAAGTGTGACTAAGGTATGTGACTTCTTTCTTGGCAAGTTATTTGTTCACTTATGATACCTACCACATCACAGGAAAAGTTTCCCATGACTAGATAGACTGAAGAGAAACTGATGTCTTAATACTCACAGAACGTTCAAAGAGAAACTGCTGACCAATTCCTTATTACTTCATGGCCTATGAGGTTGACGAAGACATGGAGAAAATGTGTCCATTGCCTAATTAAATGTAAACAGCTTGATCTTCATTACACAGGGTCAGAATGAGTGTGTCATGTTAAAAAATGTCACAGAGTTTAATTAACCCGTGACAAAAGCCTCGAGAAAGATCAGTCAAATGACATTTACCTGGAAAAGTAAACATTTAAATTTGGGATCTGTTTTTTTTTCTTTCTTCAAAACAGTGACTGTTGTTGCAAGTTAATTCTCTGAAACCAGAAATTATATGCAGCTAAAAAAGGAAGATATTAAAATCATTGCCCCCTTCTAATCCTCTGAAACGTTCAAATCAAAATCTATTTTCAAGCACCTTTCAACAAGGAATTTTAAAATAAAGACACATGCAGCACACATAAAAGGTACATCTCAAACTGTACACATCAAGTAACCCAGACATTTTGAATGAAAACATATGCAGTAAACTTAGACATTCAATAGCAGCCAACTGAAACAGAAACCATATAAGTGTAATATACAAAACTATGGTTAATAATTTATACTCTAGGCCAGAATCATAAAGGTTACAAAAAAGGAAAATTATTTTTTGTGGGTGGTGAAAGCCAGGGAACCTTTATGGCTAGGCTTATATAGGCCCTAGGGCCGATAGCCTAGTACCTACCTATGAACCTACATGTGCACACTTACTGTAACCTTCCTGAGTGAACAGATAGCAGAAACAGCATGGTAGGGCTGTTCTTGAATCCAGAAATTGTACACTTTATGGTAACCTTTATGAATCTGGCCTTGTGTTTTCACTGAAAAAGTAAAGCTTATTTGTAAAGTAAATATAAATTTTGCTATGGAAGGGACTGTGAGAGACCATAACATTTACCTTTATTTGAAGGATGTACTGAAGGATTATATCAAACATTTTTCAATTTGAAATGACTTCACTGATGAATGGAATAATTGCAATATGAAGCAATTATTTTGTTCACAGAATGCAGCAATTACTGCCAACATCTGAAGGCCCTTCTTCTTTTACATACTTTATATAATTGCTGCTTCAACAAATGAAAGGACTTCATTAAAACAAAGTCAGCAGAAAAGATTTCAAATATTAAACCATGGAGAAATAATTAACTTTCCTAAAAGAAAGTTTTAAAATTGTTGCTGACCTCTGCTGACTAAATTGTGAAATCAGCAGATAAAGATTCACTAGTTTGTCATGTGAAATGAACAGAACTGACATGAACATGACAGCTCAGAATTATTAATTTGTACATATACAATGAAAACATATCTCAACTGAAAAATGTTCTGCTTTTGAAATGTATAGAAAATAGAATTATTAAATGAAAACTATAACTTGTTTTAGCAAGAGTAAAAATATGTCTTGCTTGATGGTCCTCCAGCTCACTTTACTGCCATTGGCAAGCAGTATTTTGCTGAAAGGTTGCCTAAATTTCTTGATTAGCATCTCAGATACATACTTAGACCTTGGTAACAATATGTCAGATAAAGTATTACATATTCAGACCTAGGTAACAATATGTCAGATATTGTATTACACACACAAACTTTCTGAAGAACTACTTATACAGACAGGTACAACTTGTAACATACATAATTAGTTGTGATTAGAAAGCAAAACAGAAAGATAGCACAGCATGTGGAATTCCATCAACAAGGTTAACAATGAAACCATAATGTCTGCCCCTTATTCATGTACAAAGAAACAAGGATTTAAGCACTCAAGTATGAAAATGCATTGCAATGTACTCAAATACTTTCCTTCTGGAACTTTATACAACTTGACAGGTATTGCATTTACTGCTTTCATGCCTGTATTATTAGATTTATACCATCAGAAAAGTAGGGTCGTTTGCAAAATGATATTTAAAATATTCTGAACTGACATTCATGAATCTCAGGAACATGTGAAATTGAAATGCTCCTACCTTATCTTCGACTCTGTTTAGTCTCATCCCAATTGTATTAATGCCTCTGTCTTTGGTCTTTTCTACAAGAAGTGTACATATACATTAGTTAATATCTTGGCTCACGGCAGTCAAATATATCATTGTTTGAATATCTGAATTCAAAAAGAACTGTTTTTTATTCAAATTACTATTAGTAATTCAAAGATGAACATGTACATTTTTTATTGTTAAATTGTTGCTAAACTGTTGGCATTCATTGGTGTACTGTTACTTGTAAGTCACTCATCCCTTCATTTCTAATTGTACTTGGCCTTATGGTTCTTGCATTACTGTGAATACTACACGTCTTCAATGGACTTTGTATATTATGTCCCAGTGTTATATTTCCTGTACTGTATGGCCAATGTAAGACTGCAAATCTGACTTTCACTATGTAGTGCAATTTGATATGTTTAATATAGCTTTTCTTCCTGATACTCCACTGGAAATAGGTGTTGCTCAGCTGAACACTCCTAATTATTAAATGTAAAGAAAGATGGAAAGAAAAATATACATAAATAAAATGTCAAATTTGTGCTAAAATTAATTAACGATATGCACAAAACCATGAACACCCATTATGAAGAAATAATCTAACCTGCTACTACAATAAACTAATCTGTCTGCTTTACTGTTAACTAATTACCCTTACAAGATCTACTCAGTCAAGTGGCCACAGCCTATATCGTCTGATTTCCTGTTAGTTTTTGTCCTGAGGCTTAGTTATTACATTTTCTGTACCTTTTTTAAAAAGTAAAGTCCTTCTGTAATGAACCAATATGAGATTTTGTTCAACAGTGTAAAAAGTTTTACAATATTTAAACAATTCGTATGCAACAAGGGCTCAGATTTTAAAACAGTTAAAAGTCAAAAAATTAAGCATTCAATAAGTAACGCTGAAAAGCCATGGGCAATGACTTACAAGGATAAAGACAGATGATAAAATAGTATTATACAAACTGATGAAAGACACAAGTTACTCAAAACAGCAAAAATCACGGATCCTTAATGCTCCATACTAGATATTAAACCAAGGCACTCGAAAAAACCATAACGTGCTTTTATTTTCCTTCCAAAGGAAAATAAAAGCACATTATGGTTTTTTCGAGTGCCTTGGTTTAATATCTAGTGTGGAGCATTAAGGATCCGTGATTTTTGCTGTTTTAAAATAGTATTATAAATGTTTTAGATGACAATTTTCAACAAAACACTACTGGCTCATAATTTGTGGTATAACTGCATTATGAACGAAGTCAAATTAAAAATGAAAACAGTAGATTAAATGTGTAAAACCTCATGCAGTTAAGATTCTGCTTAAATGTAAATTCTGTCTCATAATGTTAAGCATATAAGGGAGTCTTAGGTTCATAGGTTGTTACTTGGCTAATAACCACTGCGTCCCTTACAAGCCTAGCCATGCAACACCAAACCATTTGGATCCAGAGCAGGATGGGCTTCTATAAAGGAATGGGGGCATGTTAGAAGGGCGGTAACCAAGGAATTTTTGTGAGAGGGGTTAGTTAGACTAATATTGTTTCTTATTCACAACTTCTTTCCATGTGGGACATGGAGGCCAGACTGGGGGAAACTTTTGTGTCTTCCCATCCAATTTGTAAAGGTTTGGTTTGAATAGGGTCACACACACCAAATTCATTTGGATGTAGAGTATCATGGGCATCTATAAAGGAATGGGGGTATGTTAGTAGAAATGTAACCAAAGAATTTGTGCAGGGGGGGTTAGTTAGGGGCAGACTTTGAGAAACATCTGTGACTTCCCATCCAATTTGTTAAGGTTCTGTTTGAATAGGGTCAGATATGTACTCTGTTTTGCACAGATGGGGAGCCTGTTCCATAGTGCATGGACTCTTTGGGACATACATCTGTCTACCTAGGACATTCTGTTTATATCACAAGTGAAGTTCAGATACCTGGATTTACTGTTTCTGGTGCTGTTTGTTTTGCACATGTGCAACAGGTCCATTAGAGCTGGGGCTGAGGAAGCCCTATAAAACAGGCAATGATTCTCTTTCAGCAGCCTGTAAGAGACTGAATACAGACACAAAGCCTTTAGGCAATCAGTGTAGGGCAATGTATTTATGACCTGAATTCTCCTGGGCAGAAACCTTTGTGGGCATTCCAACTGTTGCAAGTGTCTGTTTAGGCACATGCCAAAAGGGACATTGTACTCAATGCTGATTCTGATAAGGGCCATGTTGAGTGGTACTATAACTTCCTTGGACCTGGATGACATACCTTTACCTATAAACTGGGTGGCATAGAATGATTTTCTTACTATATTAGTTATGAGCTGGTCAAAGTCCAGATTGCTATCCACATATGTTCCCAGATATCTTACTATTTGTTAACTCCTAGGGGTGTTTTATCAATAGAGTAATTAACTTGGGTAGAAAATTCCCAAAGGGCATTATAATGCATTTCTTGGCATCAGTCATCTGTCCGTGTTAAACCCTCTTGCAAGATGTTGGTGTCACAGAGTAATCTATAACAGTTACCAATTTAGAGTCATCCACAAACATGGCGAGCCAGAGGTCTTGAATATTAGCTTTGACTTGTGAGAAGTAGATGCCAAATAGAAGTGGGCCCAGTATGGAGGTCTGGGGCTCAACAAACAAACCACAGAGCTGGTTAAAAATCTAATTGTAATGTCAACTTACACACATAATTTTAAAGGTATAATCCCAAACTCTTGATAAAACCTAGAATCTAGTATATTGTATTAAGTAACAAGCAATGCAAGGCATAGTTTCCCACACAGAAACGTATTAATTAAAAATAGACAACTCTATTCTAATCTAGTATTATACGATGTGTTGTTGTTTGTCTTTCGGCTTTTCCCGGTTAGGGGTCGCCACAGCAGAACTCCGGTCTGCTAATGACTGGCAGTAGATTTTCACGAACGCTGAGGTGCCAGCTCGATGTTCAACCTTCAACGAAGGCACACTCACTTACGCATGTCTTTCAAACACCCACCCAACCACGTGGAGGACATGCAGACTCCACACAGAAGGCACTCCCCACACTCCAGCTGAGAAATGAACGGGAGAACCTCTTGCTGTGAGGCAACAATGCTATCGCTGCACCACCACGGATGTTTGTAATTTCAATACATCATTTTGTAAACGTGCATTGTATTAATTCCAAAATAAGTAGGTCTCTCGTTCTGTAAGAACAAAACAGGAAGTCGTATTCTGTGATCGGCTACAAATGAAATTAACATCCTTAGTGATAAAATTCTTGAAAATTAACCCAAGTAATCTCATGGCTTTAGCTTTAGATATTTGTTCCATCAGATTCTCAAATTTAAAAGCATTACACACAGGGATGCCAAGATCTTTATAATCAGGTCTTACAATAAAATCAGCCATCCCAATAGTAATAGATGAACTTAAGATTTGTTAACCAACATAAAGGCACCACATTTATCTCCATTAATTATCAGCCTTCAGTCTTTTAGCAAGACACAGCACAGTACTGAAATAGCTTTTGAATTTCACTATGCCATCAGAACATATAACTGGTCCAAATTTAATATCAGAAGCATGTTTTGCAGACTAAATAGTATCTCTGCTAAAAAGAAAAACACTACAGCAAATTAAATGTGTCCTAGTACAAAATCCTGTAGAACACCCATTAAAACCCAGGCCCAATTAGAGTAATGTGAATTAATTCTAACCCTCTGCTGTCTGTCTGTCTTGGAGACATTCTTTTTTTATCCAATGGATAATGTTGGAGTATCGAGTTAATAACATTATGTGTCAAGCTATCAAAGGCTTTGAATAAATCTGTGTAAGCCACCACAAATACCATTCCCTTATCCAAAGCCATACCAATACTGGTATAAAAATTGCCCAGATTCTTAACCGTGGACATGTTCATCATAGGTCCATGCTATGTGATATCCATTAGGATATCATTTAAATCATGTTACAAAACAGACTAAAGACTTTTTCAAAACTCTTACCATCAAACATATCAGACATTTTAGAATCTTTATGCAATACGATACCAACCAAGACTATAGGCTCAACATAACTAGTCCTAACTTTAGCCTAATTAATACAACTTAAAAAAAATCTTACTCAATTCTATAACCTCCAAGTTGTTTTCATAATTAGTTTTAGTCTGTTTCAATGATGTTTTAACCCTTTACTTAATAAAATAAAATATAAGCCCTCTTAGCAACTAAACTTTTGTCGCCATTTCTCTGGTATGGTTTGGGTAGTAGTTATTTTTTTAACAAACTAAGAATTGTTTTTTCAGATCATGTGAGAAACTGTTCTACTCTTATTCCCAGGAGTTGATGGAAATGAAGTTGATGATGTCATTCCACTAATGAACTTATTTGATGTTGCAATTTATATGATGATGATGGGCATCCCCTGAATGATGTAACTCTCTAGAGCAGTTTGATGTACAATAATCACAGATAAAGAAGGGAGCAAATTAAGTTGTTAAAGGGTACAGCTTCGGAAATGTAGAGTAGAATAAACAGAGAAGAGAAGTTCATATGCAGCAACTAATGTATTAGGTAAGACTGTTGCAAAATAAACAAGTGCTGCTTGAGTAGGGGATGTACATGGTAATAAAACCCCAGCTCCAGGGCATAAAACTGGTAATTTATTTCTCAGATGTTTAACTTCTCAATAAGGACTTCAGTCAGTTTATTGAAAACACTTCTCATCAGTGATTCAAAATATCCCGAAAGTGGCAGTTCTCTTAAAGTTCCATGAATTCAGAGTTACCGCAACAGAGAAGATTGGTTACTTTCTATGATTTCTGTCAGCATTTGAAGTTGATTAAATCACGTATCAGAGGGAATCTGGGGAGGGAACTTTTTTCTACTGCTTTTATTCATACTTCTTTTCAGTTCTTTTGAACTTCACAGCTGAATTTTTTAGAATGTGCTTTGCTTTTGTAGAGATTCCAAAAATGTCTCATATTCATGCAATGCCAATAATGAGGAAGAAAGTTTAGACTCAGTGATTTTCATGCTAGACTATGTCATCAGAATACATTAGAAGGGAACAAAGAGGACTGAATGTTCTCCAAACAAGTGCTAAGTTACCGAACCTTAATGTCTAGTTCCAGACATTGCACCTTAATGACGTAAAACTTTGATCATTAAAGGAACAGAATGACTACATGATATTAGGTTTCAAAATATAAATAGTTTGCAAATATTTTGGAACGTAGGTCACACTGATGAAGATAAATACTGACTGAAAGACTTCACATTGTTCTCCACTCAATTACAATGAGCAAAGGTTAAAGCAAAGTACACAATTCAAGAGAATTACTGAACAAGATCGGCACATTTTGTTGGAGACAAAACATGATGTGTTGACTCCTACAACTAAAACATTACAGATCTTTTATGCAGTGACTATAGCAGACCGAAGTGTAGCAATTAATATGAACAATTACAATACTATATACACTATGTATATTGGAATTCAGGGATGCACTATTTTATATCAACATCAGAACAGACAATGGTTTGGTACAGCAAAGGGACAAGTTGAAATTTCAAATATCATTTAGAATTGTGACAGCTAAGTGGCTTCCTAGATCACCAAAAATAACCATATTAAAAAATGAATATGTACACATACTAACCTGAATGGACATGGTTTTAGATACTGTTCTAATAGATTGAGTTTTGAATAGAGTGTAGACAATAAAAAAGTAGGACTGACACTAGAAACCATACACTGACACAAACACATGCACACACATGTATTATACATGCATGTATATATATATATATATCTATATATATATATATATATCTATATATATATAGAGAGAGGGGATTTATGGGTATACGTCTAAAGCCCAACTCTTAGGTAACAGACTTTCAAAATCCTGAGATGAAAATCACGAAAGTTCAGAAACCCGAATGTTGATTATTACCAAGATAAGTAAATAAGTGGCCAACATGTCTTTTTCTCCATTGTAGTGCAATCCCAGAGTTGGTATATTTAGTTAGGGGGTGTGGGGGCCCCCCACTCTGGGGAGGTGTAAGCCTCCACCTAAGTGGGTTTTATTCACCTCAGTGTGAATTTCGTGTACAGTTGGCCACATATTTACTTACCCTGGTTAACATTGCCATTCGGGTTTCTGAACTTTCTAATTTTTGACTCAGGATTTTTAAAGTCAGTTATTTGATTCAGGCTTTAGAAGTAGACCCATATACTTATATTATATACATATGGGTGCTGTATATATTTGGTCATGGCATGCATTTATCATGTGCTGTGAATTTTGGTACATTTCAGCAGCAGTTACAGTGATCGAATTACATTACAGTCAGAGGTTTTTGTTTTGTTTTCCTTAAGTGATCAGAAATGCAAGCTGTGCATTCACAGTTGCAATCACTTTAGTTCAGTGAGTTTTTTGTTATATGTTTTTTGATCACTAATACACTTTTGAGACATTTTCTGTTGATGAAAGGTCATCAGTGATGCAAAGAAATATAACCAGATAAATATCTGTCTACATAGATAGATATTTATTTTTTATATAGGGGGTCAAATGTAGTAGACTGTCTTTACAGTCAATCTTTGTTTAGTCAAAAAAGTTTGGCCAACTAAACAGATGGATGACAACTGTGTAATATAGCTACATTAACGAGTTTGGGGAATATGTGCTTTGTTGTTATTGTTCGATCTCTGAGGC
>NC_056751.1:379695900-379880900 GCF_019279795.1 Protopterus annectens | reverse complement strand
CAATAATCTCATTTAAAATTCTTCTTCTCCCTTAAATGTATATTTGTTTGTACACAACTTTTGTCTAAAACTGCTATATTATATCATCGAAGGCTTAAAAAAGCGAACAATGAATAATAACCTCATGTAAGTGAAAGCTTACAATCTCGAAAGCTCAGAACAGCAATTTTTTTTTTCCAATGGAAAAAAATTGCTGTTCCAAAAAAAAACAAATTGAAAGAATACATAAAGTGGGGGGTTTCGCCCCCCACACACCCAATGTGGGGGCTCTGTCCCCCCACCCCGCTACTTAAATATACCAACTCCGAGATCACACTACAGTATTGAAAATGGCAAAGTAATGGAAGTGGTCAAGCAAATTCTTTCCCTGGGCAAGAATTCGCTTAAAAGCCGCTTCTCTATTTTGCCTTTTCGTTGTTTTAAGTTTGACCAAGACACATTTGATAGTCATCTAATAGGAACCTTATTATATATAGTCATAGGTTCATAGGTGTGTAAAGGTGGCTAATGGCCATGGAGCCTTTACAAGCCTAGCCCATAGAAGTGTCCTGGCATCGTGCTGCCCGAAGTTAGCTCCCAGTGCCTCTGTCAAGTAGAGTCATTGGAGTGATCCCCGGGGTGAACTTTCTATTGCCTATCCACTCATCAATATATCTCTTGAAGAAGGCCAGTGAGGTGCTCTGCTTGACATGTATGGGAAGTCTGTTCCAGAGCATGGGCAGTCTCTGGGCTATGAACCTGTCCCTCCAGCATGTTCTGTTGGTGGTTGTAATGAGGTTGAGGTCTCTGGAGCGTGTGATGCAGAGGGATTGTGATTTCTTTAGATGTAGCATTTCTAACAGAGCTGGGTTAAACATGGCTTTGTAAGTCAAGCAGAGATTGCCTCTTAGTAGACGATATGAGACAGAGAATAGCTGGAGTTTTTTGAGTCTGTCCATGTATGATGTGTTTATGGCCTAGCATCCTCTTTGTGAGGTACTTTTGTGACCTTTCCAGCTGTTTCATGTGTCTAGTAAGGTACATGCCAAATGGGGCATTGTACTCGATGATTGGCCCAATGAGGGAAGAGTAGAGAGAGATGACCTTTTTCTTCTTAGATGCAAAACCCTTGGTAATGAGATGTGCCACACAGAAGGGCTTTCTGACCACAGTGGCAATGCGGTGGTCGAAGGGGAGGTTGCTGTCAACCTGTGCCCCCAGATCTCTTATAATGCCTTCAGTGTTCAGTGAACTCCCATCAATGTGGATTTGTGGAGCTTTTCTCCCTGAGACTCCAATTAAAATAGGTTCCTGACCTAGTGGACTTTCCTGATTAATAAATAAATTTAGAATGCACTATGCAATAGTAACTGGATCACTCCTGGGGGGGGGGGTTCTCCTGCAGAAGCATGTATTTGGGTGATTTTAGGGTCATGTTTCTTGATCGGTTGAGATCAAATTTGTTTTGAGCAATTATAGATTCATAGGGTCGTGCAAGGTTATTAGGCTAATACCCTTGCAAGCCTAGCCATATTTATCCTGAGTTGCCCCAATTTTCAGTGGTTAGGCGAGTGAAGTTTGCAGAGGTAAAGGTCTATGGTAGTTAATGCCAACTTCCTTTGTCCAGGAGGGACATGAGATAAGGGTGCCATGCTAGGAGCGAATTTGTGGTCACCCATCTATTGATCTAATATGGAAGAAGCTGCCACAGAAATGCAATACAACAGCAGCTATGCTATATTATGGGCATTTCTAGCCACTCTTACAGTAATTATTTCTCTTAGTATCAAAGCCTAAGTTTTTACCATACACATTTTCTACTCCCTGAAGCACAGAGTTGATAATACATTGTATAAACATTTGTCTGTAAGGCCTGAGTAATACTTGAAAACTGTCCATGGATCAGTGTGCTTACCTGGTTATCAAGTGTTTAATAAATAAATAATGGTCACAGCATTTCTGTGGTCAGTGCACCTAAGCCATGTAGGCACACATTACCTGTGTGTTTTTAATAATAGTGATCCATCTTTCACTGTTCTCACTACTACTCATGTTGTTTAAACTTCCTCTTAAACCGTTTCCATTTTATCCTATAACTTTGAAGCAAAACTAACCAGCTTATTACTCGATACAATTGTTCTTTTTTCTCTCTTGTTCAGTTGTTTAAAAAAACATGTTATATGTGCAGTTTACTTTGTACAATTCTGTTAGCTATATGTAAGTAATGACTGCTTATGTATGTACTTGGAGTGTTACTCCCTGTTTAACTACATGTAAGTAACTATATCTATGTATGTCTGGAGCTTTTCTCCCCAGGCCTCCACTGAAAAAGGGACCCGTTCCCAGTCAGACATTACCCGGTAAACAAATTAAATAAATAAATAAATATTTGAGCAGAATGCTTCTCTGGCTTAGCATAACTAATTATTCTATTTGGGTATGAATGCAGTTTGTTCAGACAAAAAATAAACGCCATCATTCAAACCCACATCTGCAAGCAACATTTCAGGTTATAAGCAAAATCACACAGGAAGACAAAAAGAAACAAATAAATAAAGCAAAGAAGAAGAAAAGCTTATGCTGGTGTGAGTGTAGCAGGTGATGACATTAGTAGTGTGTGAGTGACAAATTACAATCATTAAAGGAGGAACCTGCGAGCAGCAAACAGATGAATTTAGTAATTATATTAATAAACCAAACATACATGATGTCATTATTATATATAAACAAGTTATTGTAAGGACGTACACATGATTTCTTGCAGAAAGTCCAGTTTTACAAACATACACACAAGGGAGTGTTTTGTATAAACCACTCTTTTATAATAAATCACACACAGAGATACAAGGTCATTCTTCTATAATGAGGGATTATTTAATAATCATGCACTGAGTGATTTATGCTGACCAGCTCAGAAGGCGGGATCTTCACTCTTTTTCATGCTAGGAAAATCAGAAGGCTTTGCTTCGTGTTCCCACACAAATAACTTGGTTTCACATTCCAGCACCAAGCCTGTATTGTACTACATCTGAAAGTGGGTGCTGCACCCTGAACTGTCATCCTTCATACAAGACATTAAACTGAGGTTCCTTTCTGCTAAGTAACGCATGTAAAAGATCCCATAGCATGTCCCAGACAGGGACGGTTTCACAACGTCCTGGCCAAATTATTCTCAGTTACCAAGAATACAACCTTATGTCACAACCAGGAAATAGGCCATGTTTAGTATGACTAATCAGTAAAAAGGAATAAACAATAAATTATATTTAAAACAGATTTATTTCATACCACATGAGAGTTTGGTATACAAAAGGGGCTGTATATCATTTGTATATGACAATGTTTCATATGTCATTTTTATATAAAATTTATTTAAAGGGAATTTAAGCAGCATTTTGCTTAACAGAAAAAAAGTGACTATTGATTATACACAAAAAGCTTTTACAAGAATGTGATCATCTAAAAGAAGCAAGTACTTTGCTTAACAATCTTCAAATTGACTATAACAAAACAATTTATATGGTATGGGTCTGGCATAAAGATACTCCCCAGGATTCACGAAGCCTCCGTGTAAGAGTTATAACTCTTACACGGAGGCTGCAGTTAAACGGAGTGATGTCAGCATGCTCTGCATATTCATGAGAGCATGCTGAATCACACCTAAGTCGAACACGGTCCGTGTAAGACAGTAGGGGGCGTGTCTGTAGGCTGAGCCCTGCAAGCAGACACACCCCCAGAAGTGTAAAAGTGCCCAAAGTAGACATCCACAACAGAGTCCACGGAAATGTGAATAAACACAACACAATACATGCCCCTACAGACTATTAAACATAAAACAATCTAAATGAACATGTCATATTTTTTTTAAATTGTAAAGATGTTTAACCGTGAGTGCGCTCGTTTGTGCGGGCGTGCCTGTAGCGCAGCTACAGTTAGCAGTCAATGGGAAAGCATATAAGAACTAAATATGCAAAATAAGCCAGGAAGCAATAGCGTAGCGGTAGAGATGCCGGCTGCAGAGCAGGCATTCATGGTTCGAGCCCCCACAACACAAATTTTTTTTTTTGCAAAATAAGCAGGAAACAAGTCCCTGACACATATGTACACATAAAACTAGAATATATGTAAAATGCAATGAAATATCCCATTTATATTGAATAAATGTGAGCTAAGAAATGAATATAAACTGCCAGATGTTCCCATAGCTGAGCTACAGTACAACAGAGTGAGTGTATGTGCCCGTAGATAAGCATTGGTTTAACTGGTGCAAAATGAGTGCCCATAGCTGAGCAGTGGTTTACCATGCTAAATCTATGTGCCCCTAACTGAGCTGAGCGGAATATGCGTGCCGATAGCCAAATGAGGCTTAAACCAGCGTACCCCGTTTGCGCGGAGCTGCGCACCGCGCAAATAAGCTAACCGACGGGCAACGTTGAGCAAGCCGTATCAAAACTGCCTTTACACAGACACACCCCTCAACATGTCTAGACAGTCATGAAAAATAAAAAGCAGTGGCCAGGTTCGAACCCAGGATACTATACACCATAGTCAAGGTACAGAACCACTAAGCCATGATAGCAGTACCTAGAAATGCAATAATAGCTCATATATAGGAATGAATACAAACTACAGCATGACAATGCAGGTTTACTGAAGTTGATACAATTCCAAAATGGCCAATCACAGATATGTGCGGGAAAAACGGACTATATAAGCCCCATAGGCGGGAATACACAGCATAAACGATTGTAGAACAGACCTGCAGGCAGAATGTCAGGTGTAGGAGAGGGTAGTCGCCGAGTGCAGAGGTGGGGTGTTGAGGAGTCCAGGTACATGGCCTGGCTCCTAGTCCACAACCATGAGGCCCAACTCATGCAGGGCCAGGTACTCTGGGGAGCGTACAGGGCTGAGGCGTGGGACCAGTTGGCTCATGAACTCACCAGTGCCACAGGAATTCCAAGGACAGGTGAGCAGGTCCGTCACCACCATGCGGACCTGAAGAGACGCAAGCAGGACCAACTGAACCTTTGGATCCAGGAGGCCCGGCAATCACCCAACGCCCCACCACTAAGTAACAATTAATTATGTATGTAGAAAGTTAAACTACCTGAAATTATGGAGATGTGTATTCCAATATTACTTCATTTATATTACAGCTGCAGGTGTCCGTTCTGCGAACCGCAGAGCCTATGCCGATAGGCTGGTGCGGTTGCACCACCAGGCAGGTCAGTAATCCACTACTAGTAACTGTAAAGATATATAAATGTATGACAGTCAGCAAAAGAGTGCAGTGTAGCCAGGAAGGAATTAAATCTGCAAGTAACAGTGTGAAAGTTTATGCAAGTATTGCCTGATTACAACAGTTCCCAGCCTGCAAGTGTAAACTAAACATGACACTGTCCAACATATATTTTGAAATAAAACTGCCCTGCCTGTAAGAAAATAGTACACAACCTGCAGCAGCATGTAAAGTACAGCTGCAGAAGAGGATGAAATCACATGTGTGAAATATATCCCTGTGGAAATACTGAAACATGACAGAAGTGAGACTGCTGGAAAGAACTGTAATAACTACTGTTAAAAGATGTCAATAAAGCCTAGAAGTACCAGTCTGAATAGAAACATGAAAGCAAGTGAGAGAGTGTGAGAAAGTGTCAGGAATACAGCAATACAGTAGTAATAACCCCTGAATAAACTATACTGCAGTTAGGACAGAATTAAATGCATGTGAGACTCAGAACCAAACAGCAAAATCTGTTCAAAGTGTTGCTGCATGTGGAATGTGTACACTAAAATCTGGATATGTTGCTTCCAGTCTGAAATACGCAGATAGGATGATTGTCTGATATACCAAACATCCACACTTGTCTACAAGTATATAAAGCAAAGGTAACAGGATGATGTATCTGAACAAAGCTCGATATGAATGTGTATGAACAGCAATAAAATGTAGATTGATGTTGCAGTAACAGTCCCATCTGCAAGGTTAAGTAGTTAACATATAGGACACTGTAGTTAGAACAGTAGTGTGTATATAACTGTAGCTATTAGAAATGTACAGCATATGTATTTGTATTCGAAGGTGTTAATATTACTTTATTTACCCCACCCTCTAACCACCTATAACCCATTCCACGTGAAAATGGTATGTGCAATCACAATTACCACCCCTGGACGTCTGTCCTGTTGGGTCATATATATTTGCATGTCTGTTGATGCATCCGCCCTGTTCATACATCCACACCGGATGGCCTGTTGCCATCAATCAACCCTGCATGTTGTTGGACTGTGTATTACTGTTCAAATTATGCATGTGTTATGCACACTGTTCAATGGTGTGAATATATGGGTGTTTGGTTAATGGGAATACTAATGCATGCTGTTTCAACTAATTGTGAATGGTATTATATGTCACTAACCCAAACTGTCATGACATAATGCAAAACATAGAACGACAGGGAAGGCGGGTTCCAGCGGACCCACCTCTCCCACCTCAGCTGGCGAGTGCACCTGGCACTAGTGCCGAGTCCGGACCCTCCTCCGGTGGCCCTGTGCCACCCGCAGGTGGAAGCGCTGCAGGGGATGGGGCTCGCCCCCCCTCTGCAAGTGTGACCGGAGGAGATCCACCACTCACCCTCCGTAGCGTCCGGACTGTGGTGCGTAGGGAGATTCGGGACTCTGTCCTCGAGCCCCTACGCCAGCTCGAGGCACGGGTGGCGCAACTAACGGGCATGCCCATTGCCCCGCCTACACAGCCCCCAGCACAGCCCCGTCCTGGGCAGTGAAGGAACAGTGGCAACTGCCTATGGGTGGGGATATCAGTTCCACTGTTGCCATCTGTGGGCTCATGGGCTCTGGATATCCAAACCTCTGTCCCCATCAATTGTGTAACCCCCCCCACACGTGTCATACACCGCCCCTGTATGCGTCTTGTTTGTCTTGTCTGTTAACCTACCCAACCTACCTCCCCAGCTGTACCGACTACCTTCACTTGACATACCACTCTCACCTGAAAAAAAAAAAAAAAAAAATGGCACTCTGTACCCACAAAAAAATTACGCCCCATACATAGCTGCCCATTCCGCACACATGTCTACTGGACATGGAACCTATCAATTCCAATTGGCTGTATAACAAGTATTATTGTTGTCCTGACACCTCTCTCAGGGGTGGAAGGTTTCAAATGTCACACCAAATTACATACATATGCACAGCTGTTGCTGCTGAAGAAATGGGCAGCTATGGGCCTTACCTACATCCCTCCTGCACATCCCAAGCTTGTTTCCCTACTGTCTTACCCTCTTTGTGACCCCTTTTCACCACTTTCCTGTCTCCCCATTTTCTTTTCTTTCAAGGAAAATAGCGGGTGTGCGCAAGAGTAAGCACGCTTAAGTGGTTGTAATCAGGTGTGCGCTTGTGTGTGGAGCTAACCGCCAGTGCACGTGAGCTCCGCAAACCAGCTTAACCCCGGTTACAACTGCTTATAAGTGCCTTAGGCACTTTGATTGACAGGTCCTGTACTCAGTTCAAAAGAAAAATAAAATCCCACTGTGAGTCCCGAACCCAGGATCTTGGCAACTATAGTCTGCATGACTTACCACTAAGCCATGACTCTTATATAAAAACATTGTGCTAAAGTAACTATATCATGTAACAGTAGGAATGAATGTAAAGGGAATATAGATGTGTAGTACACAAAGCATGACATTTAGAATCACAAACAAAACTGGTGGATTTCCATAATAGTAGTGTGTGAACAGAAACAGCCATGCTAGTTGGAAGCTAGTAGGTAATAATGTCACCACAGCACCTTGCAAGACACACACATACTCACAGCAGGATAAGCACTGCCCATACCCCACAACCTCTTACAGGAACACATCCGGACCAAGTAATAAAATATGTGGAGCAAAGGCCCAAAACCAGGGACACATTACAAATAAAGTTACAACAAACGCAGACAGTTCAGAAAGTAACAGGGTCTACACCTTGTGGGATGTTTGGAAGGGTATGCAGTCTGGAACTTGAATGTTTGTCACCATATTCTGACTTGAGCCCAGACTGACTTGCCAGATAAAGGTGTGCATGAGATATTGACCAAATTATGAGGCAGAAATGTGGACAGCCTGCAAATATCTGTACACATGACGGGCCCAACACCACCATATTTGAATAGTTAAGAACCTAGACATAGCAACAGTGAATGTCTTACAGGGATGCCCCACAGACCCCATGTGAAATGTACAAACAGTAGGCAGAAAGGTGTAACACATGCAATGGTAACTATGGAGTCCAGAAAGTATTCACCACTCGCATGGCAGAAAAAGTGTAGTAATACATATGCTCATGCTAACCCACAGTCACAATTGCAGCACACCAGACATTTTAATGGGTGTACCCCACTGATATGTACCATTCCATGAGGCACATAACTGATGAACCTGAAAGTCTCTGGGGCCTGCTCAGCAGCATACTCAAATACCCTAATAGATGTCAAGGCCCACACCATGGCCAGACCACACTGCATGCTGTAACACCCTAGCAGATATAACAAGCATTCCAAGGTGTGAATGTACATGGAAAATAGGAAAGCTACAGCAGCACACTACAGTCAAGACACCTAGCAGGCATACAAGTAGTGACTGTAAAGGGCAACGATTGAAGCCTTAGCAACAGAGTGCAAGCAAAAGTGAAAGGAAAGCACACACACACACACACACACACATTAACAATAGTAGTAGTTGTAGTTGTCAGTGTACATACACAGTTAGTACAGGAAACTGGAGAAATGAATGGAGGAATGTTAATCTACAACACACCTGGAAATATGAGAGAGATACCAACCTTTACACTCACAGAACATTGTCCACAGCATAACAGCATGGTCCCTGACCTTAACATCTGAAAGGGCTATGCCTATCTCACACACCTTTTATAGCACTGTTCTGAAATCACAGTGAGAACTGCAATCAGTACACAACTGGCTGCATGCAATTAGCAAATGCTGGCTAACAATTGGTGCAGAGGCCATCACATGGGCATATGCAGATACCTACAAAAGTATGCTGTACTCCATGTCCACGCATGCAATACTTTCATTGCACCCTGAGAAGGACGTGAGAGACAGACACAGAGAGAGAGAGAGAGAGAGAGACAGAGAAAACTGCAATTAAGCAGACAGAAACGAATTGTTCAGCAACAGCTACCTCAAAGCTGACAACTGGGAAGTGGAGCAGCAGGACAGAGAACCAGACAGCAGCAGAAGCAGCTGTGATAAACACAGGTAATGTAAAGTAATACTATAAAGGTGTACATACTGTGAACCCTCCATATGTGTCATTGGTCTGTATCCATATGTATATGAAGATGTGTAAAGGGCAGGAGACATACAGCAACTATCAGTGAAGGCTGTACATACATTTGTATGTGAGAGCATCTATGTGCACATATCAATGTTGTTTGATTGTAGGTTGTAGTGCCATGTACAAATTAGGTTACACAGCTATGTATGTTTAGCAGTATGTTAGTGTGTGTGTATACAGTATGGTAGACAAATATGTTGATATACCTGTCCAACATATGGATATGTATGTATGTCAACATATGTATGTGTATGTGTATATATATATATATATATATATATATATATATATATATATATATATATATATATATATATATATATATATATCTGTATGTGTATATATATATATATATATATATATATATGTATATATATATATATATATATATATATATATATATATATATATATATGATATGCATATATGTATACATACATAGAGAGAGAGATGTAGGAATACATAGACAGATGTCGATAGAATATTGTACCAACATATCTATGTAATGCACACATGCAGATATAGATATATGTAGATACATATACATAGACAGACTGATCTGACTACCTACAGGTATGATTGTATATGATGACCTGCAACACAGCCTGTCCCACCCCTCTGTCACTCACACCCCTCTGTGCCCCCTCCACATCTATAGCAATATATGTACATCAATATATATATATGTGTATATGTATACGGACATATATATATATATATATATATATATATATATATATATATATACATATAGATATATCTATATACATATATATATATATATATATATATATATATATATAGAGAGAGAGAGAGAGCTGTATATAAAGTCTGAGTGAGGCACATGTGTACAGATGTATTGCAACAGGTGCCTGGTGACAAAGGCATGGAGTGAACACCAGTGTCAAATCCGAGTATCATACCACATTCCAGATCACCAACACCAGTAACCACCAGATATGTGATTGGCCGCCCACCACTGCATGTGTCAGGGGTGAGCAGGGTCAGAAATGTGTACAATAGTGGCCCCAATGATAGTCACAGTGGCACACTATCCCTGGAATACCTGCACATGGTATGTGTCCGCAGACATGGTGAGTCAGGTATGGACATGTAGGTCGGTGTACCCCCCACACCACATAATGGATGCCATGGTATGGACCTCACATGACAGCAACAGATATGGAGAAGGACACAGTGACATGTACAACACTGTGACAACACACTCAAACACATTACCAATGCACAGTGACTGACAACACCACAGAGTATACATATGCTACCCACATAGAGGTTACCACTCCCAGATTTACATATGGAGGTCACACCCATGACAGATGTCCAACAACAATAGTAACACCTCCCACCATCCACAACCTAAATGTCTGCTGTGTGTCATCCGTGCCACTGCAATAGTGTGCACATATGGAGGTAAGAGTTCCTACTCACAGATAAGACACACCCTGCAATAAACCACACAGTGTTAAGAAGCGAGACTCCCCAAGAGTACATGTCACACATACCCCTGCTGAATGTTAGTCAGATAGGTAATATGCCATATGAGTCACCCTGTGTAACTGTGTGACGGCAGCAGGTACCATCACACCACGTGTCACAATGGTCAGGTTAGCAGAACAGTACGCTGCTGTAGACACAGGGGCAATAGCATATTGTATAGTATTGTATTGTAATGTAATTTATTGTGTTGTATTGTATTGGTATGGTGAGGTGCCTCCTTCATGGAGTGGAACCACTGCTGCTGTGCGCCAGTGTAGAGGTACATATCCTGTAGTCAGGCTAGTGTTACATAGCACTTCTATATGTGTGTTTAGCTCCTGTCAGAGGTTATGTAGCATGCAACTGGGGATACCATCAGGTCCCATCCATGTTGGGTATTCTGCTGTCCTGCGGGTGTCTCTCACCTGGACATCTGTGATGATGGGGAGGTTACAGTCAGCTGGGATAACTATGCCTTATTACAGGGGAGAGGGCGGGGTGACACCTGCACTGAACCTGTCCACCACAATGTTGTCGATATCTGTGGTGTCAGTGAAATATGTGTTGTGTACTACCATGGGCATAGAGGATGGCTCCTGACCAGGTTGCTAACATAACTGAAGAAGGCCTCCTGGTCATCTGTAGTGTCACTCTTGATTTCCCTCTCAACGTTGCCCATGTAGTCAGTATGATGGGAAATAGATCCTTACCAGTGCTGCTCAGACATGTCCTCCCTTCAGTGAATGATGCTCTGTCTTGCAGTAGCTTCCATCTTCTGTAATACAATCTGTCTATGGCTGGGGTCCACCAGACAGGATGCTGTCCCTTTGTGGAGAGTGTCTTGGTCATATATGGGATTGCATGATCCATGCATTCTTGGAGATGTCTGTAGAAAGCAATTGTGTAGGGGTCAGCATTGTGGGTTGTATCTGCCACTGGCCCAGTGGGCTGTAAGGATACCATATCACTGTTACAAAGTGTAAAGTTTGTATCTGTAATGTTATGCACTATAGTCATCTGTGCTGGTGGTGGAGGTGGGATATATATATCCAGGGCAATCAGTGTGTGGTCAGCCCACAGTAGTTGCCGATGTAGGCCATACAGTACCTAGATACAACCCCCCAGAGTGAGGAGGTGCTTCTGACCTGAATCGGTGTTCTGACTGCTGGTGTTTGGTAGTATGTCGTATGGAGTCTGCCAGGTACTGTTGCACAGTTGCTGGCCGAGCACTGATACCTGGCCATCTACACGTGTATCCACCAATAGACAGACAGATGCTACATATGTGAGATATGTTGCATCATAACAGTTGAGTAGCATGTGTAGTATGTGTGCCAAAGTCTACTGACATATATTGCTGATACCAGGTTATTTTCTTTCTCAGGTACATGGCCCACCCGCGGAACCCCATCTACTCCACAGCTGAGGATGAGGAGATACACCAGAGCCTGGTGCGGGACTATGCAATACTCTTTTCCCGCACCAGCCAGAATCAGCAGGAGAGGGCTGCACTGTGGCAAGACCTTGTCTGTCGGGTAAATGATATAGGCACGCATAATAGGACATATGAGCAGGTACGACATCACTGCAGTGATTTAATCAGACATGTCCGTCAGCGTGCGTCAGATATCCACGGGCAACAGGTTGCCACAGGTGGTGGGGTGGCTACACATCCCCCACTCACCAGACTGGAGGGACTACTCCTGAGTGTAGTGGCTCCAGTCCACCAGCAACAACAACAGCAGCAGACATGCATCATGATGGAGGCTGGAGCCACACAGCAGCAAGACAGTGAACGTGCAGGTAATATGTCATATGTATAGTTGACTGTTGTGTACACTGGTAGTTAATGCATGTGTGAGGTGTGTCCTTGGTTTGTAGCTGTCACCATAGTATTTAATGTGCAAGTGTGATATCCTCAATATTAGCTGCTGACCTGTGAAAGGCGACTGTTGTACTCCTGACCTGTATCATACTCAGTAACAATGGCACAGTTGTGCCCACTGACATTATTTTCTTCATGTCTGCAGGACCCTCTGGTATAACTGCAATGCAGCCTATCCATGCTGGTGAGTGTGTATTAACAATTCCTGTAATAGTGTTGACAGTAATAGTACTATTTGGCTCACTTAGTAGTGCTCTTTGTATGCATGTAGGTGTGTCTGTGTCTGTGTGTTGATATCACGCATACTGAGTACTGTACAATTGTGTGAAACTGTGTGCATGTGTGCAGGTGTGCATGTGTGCATGTGTGCACCTGTGCAGGTGTGCATGTGTGCATGTGTGCACGTGTGCACCTGTGCAGGTGTGCACGTGTGCACGTGTGCATGTGTGCATGTGTGCACCTGTGCATGTGTGCAGGTGAGCATTTGTGCACCTGTGCATGTGTGCATCGCTGGTAATGTGTAGACATTGTAAACTGTGTTTCCTGTTTCCTTCCCACAGGTTCTGTTGCTGCTCTGGTGTCATGTAGCAGGGAACCTGAGTCAGGTGCCGTGGGTACTGATAATGATGACATCGGTGTAATGGCACAGGAAGGTATGCCAGGGTCCACCATTGGTCAGCCAATTGACAGTACACAGCTGTCGACCCCATCAATGCGCACAGTTATCCTGCCAATACACCCTTTGTCACCACTGTCCCTAGGTGATGGACAGCATACAGTGGGCATTGACCAGGGTAATGTGGTATCTGTGGCACATGCCTCCCCACACAGCAGCCATGGGCATGGCCCAGAGATGGTACCACACAGACAGATGTCCAGGGGTTCTCGTGGGAGCATCCATGGGCGTACTGCCCCTGTCAGACGTGCCCACAGAGGTCTTACAAACTCAGCTATGTTTTGGACTGTCATGCAGGCACAGTCACGTATGGAACGGTACACCAGACAGGGTCTGAGGGAGCTGGCAGCATGTCGCACAGCCATGACTGACAGTATGCGTGACATTGCGGCTGCCATCCGTGATTTCACCGATGTCATAGACAGACGTTGTGGGGACATATTAGACCGGTTCCACAACTACATGTCCATGAGCCAGGGTGATGGTGGGCGGTTGAGGCGTTGACGTGGCCGTATGCCAGCAAAAGCAGCAGCTGGCAGTCGGCGCAGATGACAACAGGGCCGCAGCCGCCCCCGTAGTGCCAGCAGCAGCCCCAGCAATGCTGGGTCTGTGCTGTCATCAGACCGCCCCAGGAGACCACGTGCACGTGGCTCTGGCCAGGCCCAACAGGGATCTGTGTCCAGTCAACGAACACCTGCTTCTGATGACAGTACCCAGTCTGGGTTGGTACTGGATATGGTCCGTAGCACCCCTGCAAGGCACAGGTACCATGTCCGTGGCCAGAGACACTGATCTGTATGACCTGGCAGGTACAGTCTGTGGCTGTCCACAAACACCAGTATATGGCAGCCATGAGGTGGAACTGTGTGCATCCATACACACATGCAAATTGACAACACCTAGGGCTACCGCGATACACGCACACACTGCATCAACATTGCCCCACCTTCTACTGCTGTCCTCACCAACACACATACACATACATGTCAATTGGTGGTATGGGTGGCTGACTCAGGCATACCAAGTTCACACCCTGTGCATATGATGAAACTGTGCCACCTCCTGCAATCTGTAACAACTGTGCAGGTACAGGTTAACATGTTGCTGATGCACAGGGTGACCACATAGATGTGTAGTAATAGTATCATGTTGTTAACAGTACTGTGTGCTGAATTAATTGTGGGTATATCACAGCATGCCGGATGCAGTAAGTGTGTGATTGTCATGTCCTGTTGTCTACACCCATGGTAAGTACCATAGTGTATCATCTGCACATGTTGGCATACTGGTGGTAATGATGTCAACAGAAGGCTACATACATAGGTAGCACAGGGGATAGGGTAATGAATGTAGTAATACACAATGATGGACATGTAAATTGCAAGTGGCATGTTGCCCACACTAGACTCTGCAATGCAGATGTTTGAGGATGTTGATATGTGTGCAGTACTACACGACTGGTACAGGACACACAGGAGCACCCTAGCACTGCATGCTCACATCTCATACCATGCTAGACAGCCCCAACACACATAACTAACTGTCACAGGAGGGAGAGTCCCCATATATGTCAGGGATACTGTGGTGGCAGGCCAGGGAGCATACATCCTACTAAGTATGGAACCACTGAGTGAAGGCTCAGTGTCTGTTATTTGACATGTGTATTACTGCAGGTATGAGCACATGGGTTTCTATCCAGTTATTGTACATCCTGACAGTACATGCATGTTCTGTACACTTGTGTGCACTGAGACTGGACCCTAGCCATCTGATCCGTGTATTTCCATGTACATGTGCATAGTGCCTGCATATTTGCAGTGTTACCTACTGGAACTGGTACAGCTTGTTTGTTGTACAATGGACTACATGGAGCCCGGTTTACTGTATCTTTGTTTGCATGCATGTTTGCTTGCAATTACCCTGGAATACTGATCACACCTGCAATGCATAGTTATAGAGCTTCTGTGGACTCCTAGTGCCATCTGCATAGCCTACTATATGTATGTCCATGTCCCACTTGACAGGTTGTCACTGTTTGTCCTGTTCACATGTACATTGCCTGTGACACAGTGCATATGACCTGCCTGGCATGTGTCCACGTGAGCAGTCATATATGCTACTGCTAACTAATCACAGGCACTACACCTTCACACATTCATCTTCTGTTGAACTACCTGCTTTGCTAGGGACAGCCTGCACCTGTCACCCCTGGCCTTTCAGATATTGGCAAAGGCTCTTGCTACCCCATAGTGCCTATGTTAGGCAGGGCTCAAATGACAAACCCACCTTCATAGGTATCACAAGGGATAAGACACTAAGAGCAATGCTACCCAACGCCAGATGTCTAAACCTCCAGATGCATGCACCCAAAACACTCCTTGGCATGGAAAACATCGATATCTGTGCAGTAACAGATGCCTGGTTCAGGGCTACTGAGAGCACACCAGCACTACCGGGTGTAACCCGTTGATTTCTTTGATACAGTCACCAAGGCCATTGCCGAGGGGAAGGTGGTTCACACAGCCTACCTGGACCTTGCAAACGCCTTCGCAACAATACCCCACTTGGGCATTCTAGGGAAGCTCACCAGCTTAAATATAAGCCCCTATGTCACTAGATGGATTGCACAGTGGCTCAAGAACAGAACCCACATGGTTAGCATTGCTGGAGCCATGCCAGACCCCATAACAGTTATGGGTGTCCCACAAGGCTCAGTCCTGGGACCCTCTTGTTTGGTATATATTTATTGGAGGTACAGGCCAACATGGATGGACTGTGGCTGTCCAAATATGCAGATGACTGCAAACTGGCCACCATAATCGACTCTCCAGCTGACACAAGCATCTTCCAAAGGGGCATCATAGCAACAGACAACTTGTGCCAGAGCCATGGCCGTCTGCTGAACAGTGCTTAGAAGGGGAATGTGCATCCTGTAGTCTGTTCACCTAGTTGCCAAAAGGGACATTGTCCTCACACACACTAACCCCCCTCAGCCAAAAACACACACTTGCCAACTGCAGGATTCAAACCCCTATCTGACTGTTATGACACTTGAGACGGACACATTAGCAGAGCATGCTATTTGCATTACTGGGGGTTTTCTCTTCCCCTGCTATACTTATAGAGTGCTGACATCATCAGTGTTTAGAAAAGGGAATGGGCATCCTGTAGTCTGTTCACCTAGTTGCCAAAAGGGACATTTCCCTCACACACTAACCCTCCTCAGACAAACACACACACTTGCCATTCGCAGGATTCAAACCCCTACCTAACTATGTTATGACACTTGAGACGGACGCATTAGCAGAGCGCGCTATTCGCATTACTGGGAGGTTTCTTTTCTCCTGCTGTACTTATAGGGTGCTGACATCATCGGTGTTTAGAAAGGGAATGTGCATCCTGTAGTGTCTTATCCTATTTGCCAAAAGGGACATTTCCCTCACACACACTAACCCTCCTCAGACAAACACACACACTTACCATTCGCAGGATTCAAACCCCTACCTAACTATGTTATGACACTTGAGACGGACGCATTAGCAGAGCGCGCTGTTCGCATTACTGGGAGGTTTCTTTTCTCCTGCTGTACTTATAGGGTGCTGACATCATCGGTGTTTAGAAAGGGAATGTGCATCCTGTAGTGTCTTATCCTATTTGCCAAAATGGACATTTCCCTCACACACACAAACCCCCCTCAGACAAACACACACACTTGCCATTCGCAGGATTCAAACCCCTACCTAGCTATGTTATGACACTTGAGACGGACGCATTAGCAGAGCGCTATTCGCATTACTGGGAGGTTTCTTTTCTCCTGCTGTACTTATAGGGTGCTGACATCATCGGTGTTTAGAAAGGAAATGTGCATCCTGTAGTGTCTTATCCTATTTGCCAAAAGGGACATTTCCCTCACACACACAAACCCCCCTCAGACAAACACACACACTTGCCATTCGCAGGATTGAAACCCCTACCTAACTATGTTATGACACTTGAGACGGACGCATTAGCAGAGCACGCTATTCGCATTACTGGGAAGTTTCTTTTCTCCTGCTGTACTTATAGGGTGCTGACATCATCTGTGTTTAGAAAGGGGAATGTGCATCCTGTGGGGAGGCAGACACCAAGCACACTATGGCTAAGCTGTCATTCCCTAGGGCAAACAGCCTAGTGTTGACCTCTACACCATTATGTTTAATTGTCAAATGCACATTAGTTGTTGCTGATAGACTGTTTGCATATCTTTATTGCCATAGCATTCCCTGTTTGTATGAACAACTTCTGCATCTGTGGAAGATGTTTGCATATGGGAGGGATCCACTATATCACGTATGTCTCTGTAGTCATTTAACTGTGTGCACTGGGCAGACTGCTGTAATGTGGTTGGTTCCTGGCATAACACATAGCAATACCAGATATGTGTGTCCAACTGCTAAACCGAGATTTGGCCTAAGTGTGTGAGCATGCCCAGTTCAGCCTTCCCATGGCATGTTGTCAAAGTGTGTGAGCATGCCCAATGTGAGCATTCCATATGTTGGACTCTGCAGCCCACCACATTTGTGGATGTGTGTGAACTTCAACAACTATCACCCGTTTATGGTTGTGGGTTGTGTGTCATGTTGTGTAGTTACTGTACAACTGCTTTGTGTTTGAACACAACAGGATTATACTGTGCCTGCAGTGTTTGCATGGGATACTTTGCATACAGTTGTCAACATCCTTTCACACTGACCTAACACTGTAGTACTGTATAGTGTACTGGTAGTACTTTGACTGTGGTGGACAGTATCCTGGGCTTTACTGCTATCACTGCTTTACATTTCAATAGTGGGCACAACAGCCTGGTTGGGGCCAGTTGTGTACATCTGACCATGTTGCATTCTGTTCAGATATGAACTACTTACACCAGGCTTGTCCAACATTGTTAGTGTATTCCACAACATAGGTGTACAATTGCAAACACTAGCGATGTGCCCTAGTCCATGACTAATGCAAGTTGGAGAGTGTGTTTGTCCTTCAACACACATTGTAAGAGGAGTTTGCCATGACATATGTCATGGTTAGTATACTGTGCCTCTGTCTACCTGTGACATGACAGTGATACCCAGGATAAACCTACCATCTCCCGCCCACCCATCAGGATTCCTATTGAGGAAGATTGATAAGTGACTCTATGGGTAGCCTGTGCTGAGGGTTCACTCATGGGTGGGAGTGGCTTCTGTGTTATGGATCACACAGTACAGCTTGTCCTATGTAAGTCAGTGCTGGGGTTCAGGTCTCTCATGTGCATAGCTCACTGCCATTCAGATTGTACAAGGTGCAGCATGTTTATTGATGCCAGCAACACAGGCAACACATGGCATCTGTGCAGGCTGTTTGATACTCCTGATGAGGTACTGTTGGGGACTTTACAGTTGATGGAGGTGTCTGTTGAGGTACATCCCACAGGGGCTATTGTAGTCGATTGTACCACTGATGCAGGATGACTGCAGAGCCACAATGACCTCCCCTTATGTAGATCTGACAGCCTTCATTATTAGGTGTGTATATGGTATGTTTCTGTAAACACTACAGCACATGTTTGTCCAATGCAGGATATCTATCACCCTGTGTCCCCAGGTCTCTCATTACATGTTAACTACATAATGGGTTAACACCTATGTGGTAATTGGTGGGCACTTACTGTATATCCACGGGGGTTGACTATACACGTTTCTGCACTTAGCTTGCTGACATGGCTATGGCACCAGTTGTCTGTTTCTATGTGGCCATTTTGTGGGATGCATGTGTCAGCTGGTGGATCATATGTGGTGAGCAGTTTGTAGTCCTCTGCAAAAATGTTAGGACACAGTCCTTCCATGTTTGCCTGTATCTATGGGACATATATACCAGACGAGGGAGATACCAGGACAAAGCCTTGTGGGATGCCAGTTATATCTGGTTTGTAGTCTGACATGGCTGAAGCATATCTGACCATGTCTGTTCTGTCCTTGGTCTGGTTTGCAACCCCTCTACTGACATGTGGGTTTATATTTAAGCTGGTGAGCCTATCTATACTGAACATGTAGGGTATTGTATAGAAGCTTTTGCAAGGTCCAGATACACTGTGTGGAGCACATTGCCCTCATCAATGACCTTAATGACTGTTTCAATTGAGTCAAACATGGTTAGGGGCAGGATCTGCACTTGAGAAGGCCACACTGGGTTGGGTCCGGTGTCAGTAGGTCCCCAACATCCTTATGTCTGTGGTAGATGCTGATCCTTTCCATAGCTGTGCAAACTGAGCTTCTCAGGATTCTGGGGTAGTACTGTTCAGTATCCATTCAGGCAACACCTTTGTTGAGAAGGACCACTGTTGTTGTACACTGCTCTTTGGGTACATATTCTGTGGTAAGGCTGACATTGAGCAGTAGTGTGGTTTGGCATTCCATTCACCTTAGAGTCCATGTTGCACTAAGCCCAGGACACCATCTCATACCATTGCTGCTGTGTGTTTTGCTTTGGAGATGTTGTCTGTTACCTCAGCATCTGCAATGTCAGGGGGCCAGCAGTCTGCTGGGATAGATATTCTGCATTCTTGGGGGTGGGGGGGTTTGCACTGCACCTGTCAGGATGTATGTTGGCAATATGTGTGTGTGTTTGTGGTATTTGTGTGATTCAGGGCATATCTGTGAATTCCCAACATGGCTCCTACCATCAGTTGTGTAAGCCTTGGGATTATCCTTAGTGTACTGTACAATTTGTATCTACATAGGTTCATAGGTTCATACTAGGCTATCCACCCTGGGCATTTGTTAGCCTAGCCAGAGTGTGTGTGGCTTTGAGACCCCTTGCTATGTGGATATTATGGCCATTTATGATTTGCTTTGCTGTGCCTCTGTCTGGACATGACACAGTGAAGACCCCCACTGTAACTCTACAATCATCCATCCACTTGGCAAGATTCCTGTTGAACAGTGTCAGTGAGGGGCTCTGCCTAACATGGAGTGGGATTCTGGTCCAGGGTGTGGGGAGCCTCTGGATTATGTATCTGTCCCACCGACACATCCTATTTCATTATTTGTTGAGGTTGACATCTCTCACTCTCACAGCTCCAATGGATATGTGTTTTCTGGGGTGGAGCATGTCCATTACTCCTGTGTTGGGCATGGCCTCCTACAACAGGCATGCAATGCCTCTGTGTGGGCAGTATGTGACTGGATTCAGCTGGGGTGTCTACAGCCAGGCAGCATATGACATATATTTGAGACACTTTATCCTCTTGGTGAGGTACCTTGAGGTCTTTCTAACTGCTGCAGGTGTCAGGTAAGGTAGATCCCATATGAGGCATTGTACTAGATTATGGGTGTGATTAGAGAAAAGTATAGGGGCACAGTGACCTCTGTTGCCGTAGATGTGACTCCTTTCCTGATACGGTGTCAAATGTAGACAGTCTTCCTAGCCACATTGGCAATGTGGGTGTCACATAACAGGTTACTGTCCACTTGTGTCCCTAGGTCCCTGGTTACTCCTTCCATACATAATGGTTTACCACCTATGTGGTAATTCGTGGTACCTTGTTTGGTATTTGGTGGGACATTCATACTGTCCAGTGTCTTCAGGATGGTTGGGGGGGGGGTTATTGTGTGTGAGAGTGCGGTCTGTAGCATGCTACGGACTGCACAGCAGTCTTGCCTACAGTTAGTTGCACATGGGTGAACTCCACTGCCTTGTGCATTGTCAGTTACCTGGACGTATGGGTGTCTGTGCTGCCTATGGATACTCACCTCCTTTTATGTTTTGTTCCAGGTTTTGGGGCCATGACACATGGTACTTGGTATAACCTGGTAGTGCTGGTGTGCTGTCAGGAGCCTTGCAGCAGGTTTCTGTCACTGCACAGACATCGATGTTCTCTATTCTGGGATGGCCTCGAGCATGCATATTGGGGTGTACACATCTGGCATTGGTCAGCATTTCCCTTATGTTTCTTCCCACTTATGTTTTCTAGGGTGGTGGGTCAGTCTTTTCAGCCTTGCCTACAAAAGGCTCTATGGAGGTGGCAAAGGCCTTATCCAATATTCAGACGCCAAGGGGTAACAGGTGCAGGCCATCCCAAGGACAGCTGCGTGGCTTGTCAAGCATGACATCCCGAGCAGACAGACATTGGATCCCCTTGGAATGACACCAGTAAGTGAGCTACTTGTTATGACTGATCATTCCGTGTTTGTACTGTAGCATTATTCTTGGTAAGGGTAGGATGCTGCGAACGGTGAGTGTCATACCGGCCTGGACTACATAATCGGATAGCTCATCTGTGTCTCTTTACATGTAGTCTAGGGCAGTACATCTCAGGTCATTCACACCAGCATGGACTATGACTGCATCATATTTCTACTTGCTTTGGAGTGACCTACATATTTCTGTTATGTGGCATATTGTGGCAGCCTACAGGCAGCTTACTGTACCCTTTCCCTTGTTCAGTCTGGTGTGCGGGACAGCAGTGTGTCTGACTATGGAGTCACCTATTACAACTGTATCGGGCATGTTGTTTCTCCTTCTGGCCTGTGACTGTTTGGCACACCAGCTTTGTGTGCTATGTGTTGCATGTGCTATGTTTGGAGGCTGTTTCATTGGGTGTCTGCTTTAGAGGCCTCTGTTGGTGTGCTGTGTTTGTGATTTCTGCCTCCGGGAATGTATTTCTGTGTTTATGTGTTTGGTTTGCAGTTGTGATAGGTCTATGTGGGTATGTGTTTGTGGTGTGTGTGGTTACCTTCTCCTACTGACTTGTTTTGGGAGTACTGAGTTGAGGGAGCTCAGCCTCCAGTTTGGATGGATGGTTGCATCTCTCACATATATTTGTATTTCTTGGGTGGAGTTGGGGGTTGTCTGTGTACTTGGGGCAGGTGTAACATTGCCTCAGGATTCACAGATTCCACTTGTTGTGGCTGGCCTTAGTGGATTGCATGTGTGGACAGATTTTATTGCCATACTACTGATCAGTAATTACTTCATTGTTCATGTTTGCTCTATCATGTAGTAGCTTCCTCATTCTCTTGCACGTTTTGGTTATGGCTGGTGTCCACCATGCCAGATTTAGGCACTGTGTCTTGTTTTAATTTAGGACTGCATAATCCAAGCATTCCTGGCAGTGTTCATGGAATGGCTGTATTACAGGTTCTGAGGTGTGGCCCATATTTTGCACCTGCACGGGACCTTTAATGGATTCCACATCAGTTTGGAGGTGTGCAAATATTGCTTAGCACATGTTTTCCACTGTGGTTTTCCGGCCAGGGACTGTGGTCAGGATTTGTATATCCAGTGTGATTACTATATGGTCTGGTTTTACCAGTGAGCAATACACTTCTCATCTTGACATCCCGTACCCATGTTGCTGATTATCACATCCAGTATGCTTACCCCTCTTGTGGGGGTGGTACGTTGTTCCTGGACCTTTTGGTTTGTGGATTCGATTAACTTTTGTCCTACACTGTTGCAGCTGGTATAATGCTCCCAGTCTATATGTCTGGGTATTTGCAGTCGGCCAATATAATGTGGTTTGGAGGACTTGATATATTCATGTATTCCAGTATAGGCCGGATGCAGTTCCTGGTGTTGGGCCAGTAGTCTGTAGCAGGCTATAAACTGGGGGGCAGTTTTAGCCACTGTTACTTGAGCATGGCTAGTCCATGCTGCTTTTTGTGGTGGTACCAACATGGGGGTGTGGTTATCCTTGACTATTCTTGCTAGTCACCCTCCTTTTGTAGCTTGTTCCAAGTTTTGAGGCTGTACAGCACAGTATGAGGTGTAACCTGGTAGTGTTAGGGTGCTGTTGTGAGCCTTGCCTCAGTTTTCTGTTACAGCACAGTTATCAACATTCTCCATACTGGGTGAGCTTAGACTGCATGCATCTTGCTGTTTCAACTTATCCCTTATCTTATTCTTATCCCTTCTGGTACCTATGGAGATAGGTTTGTGTTTTGAGCCTTACCTATTCAGGGCACATTGTGCGTGACAACAGCCTTGCCAGTATCCATACGGCCTGCACTGATAGGTGCACGCCAGTCCTAGCAGGTGGTGCATCATGTCATGCTCAGCATGTCATCCCAGACTGGCACACATTGGGTCCCCTTTGAGTAACTGTGATACTTCAGTCAATTGTTGCACTTGATCATCTCGTTGTCATGTTGTGGCATGCTGCTTGTTGAGGGTAGGATGTTAGTCAGGGTCCTCAGGTGTGCATATGGTACTTGGTGTTACATTACTTAACACATAGCATTCATGCCTCAGGTGGTGCTGCAGGGCTGCCTCTGTCGGATGCGCATATTACACTTCCCTGTACATGTTTGAGAGCAGGTTGTGTCACGTTAGGCATCCCTGTTACTATATGAGTGAGTCAGAGAGGGGTATCATTCCCAAGGTTCCTACTGAGCCAATGTATGTGCTATGCATTGCCTCTTTGCCAAGGCCAGGGCATACTGGGCACGCCTCCTTCTGCCTACTGGGGCAGGCTCAGGTTGTTCCTCCTCCAAGTCACGCTGTGCCTGTGGTGGCCTTGGCAATGGTGGGGGGCTGTTTGGCCCAGCCCTATGCTGGTCCTGCTGCAGCTGTTTTCGCAAGATCATATTATGCAGCATAGCACATACCATGACAATTTGGGTACATGTAGTTGGTGTGTACTGCAAGGCTCCACCAGATGTGTCCAGACACCGGAACCGTGACTTGAGCAGCCCAAACACACGCTCTATTACATTACGTGTTTGTGCGTGTGCCTCATTATGGCGTTCCTGTTCAGGTGTGTGTGCGTTTCTGACTGGTGTCATCAGCCACAGCTCCAGTGCATACCCTGCATCCCCCACTAGGTGTCCGTGCGGGATGTCCCCATTGGCAAATGTCTGGTACAGCTGCGTCAAATGCCAGATGTGGGAATCGTGGTAGCTCCCAGGACAGCCAGCACACACATTCATTATTATGCCCTGGGCATCACACACGACCTGGCAGTTGATGGAGGGGAAGCCCTTGCGGTTGATGTATGCCCTACCCTGCTCACCGGCTGGTGCTTTGATGCGTATGTGCGTGCAGTCTATTGCACCCACTACCTCAGGGTATTCCGCTATTTGCTGGAAGAGACGCATGTTGCTGGCCAATACCTTACAGGCATTGGGGAAGTATACATGATCACCGACATGTGCTGACATGGCATCCAGGAACTGGTGCAGTACCCTGGAAGCTGATGCCTGTGATATCCCCATCATATCGCCAGTTGGTCTCTGGAAGTTACCTGTTGCTAGTATTCTTAGGCCAACACATACCTTGGTTTCCACTGGGATGGGTTCCCCTGTGTTGGTTCTGTGTGTGAGGCGTGGCCTGCACAGCTCCACTATTTGCTGCAGGAGGTCTCTGTCCACTCTACAGCGCTCTACTATCTCCAGCTCATGTAACCCGTGGTAGGTGACCCTGGGCCTGTACACTCTTCTCCGTCTCCTCACTGTGGGTTGTCTGGCACCATCTGCATTGTCACCACCCTCAGCAAGTCGCCTATGTCTCATTATGACAGCTATGGCAGCCCCAAACATTTCTGCTCTGAGTTCAGCTTTTTCAGTTTTCACTTCTGATAACTTAACTCCTGTCTTGCAGTGTCTCTTGAGAGAAACATTCTGCACTGCTGTTTGCAGAGTTTTAAGTGCTGGGATGGCCTAGTATTCTGCCTGTGTAATTGCCTGCATCTAATTGTTTTCACCTGCTAGCTCCAGCAGTATTCCCTGCTAACTTCCTACTACATCTGTTGCTTCCTTTTTCCTTTCTGTTTCCTCAGGGTGGAGCCGAGTGCAAACCAGCAGAAACACGCTCACAGAGGCTTACACGCACACATACTTACACAGTTCAGAATCTGCTTATTTGGTTTTAAACACGTGCATACGCACACGGTGTTAAACATCTCCCAACACGCTCCCACATGCTGAGTCTGCCTTACACGCGCACACTGCCTTACTCGCGGCTTCGGCGCCGCATGCATGCATACACGTCCAGCAAGAAATTTTGGTGTAGGCAACAGTGTACACCTTCCATTTCTTGACTTTCTCATGTTTACTTAGTGGCACACCTCTTTCCTTGATATCTGTCTGACATCTGTCATGTAACTCTAACCTCCAATGAACTGCATCTCTTTCTACCATTCCCCCCCTGTGATGTCACCTATCTCCTACTCTGTTTCTCCCCCGTATGTAACTCTTACACTACTCAGAATGTGCTAATTTGCTATGTGACAGTGGAATTCAGTATCCTTACACTCATTTGCATCAGATTGCCTACTAATGCTTAGTTACATCTCTTAGACTCAGCTTCCCCCCTTAGCAACCACTACACGGTGGCCATGTTGGTTTTGCTCTGCTGGTCCCTCCATTGACATTCCATGTATTGCATAAAACCTACATTTGTGGGTTTAAAACCTTCGTTTTTATGTTCTATGCGCAGCCCGCTTGTGAGGGCTGCGCTTGGTTTAAACATCGGCAATCGCCGAAAAAAATTATATTTTTAATATATTTGCATGGGGTCACCTTGCCAATGGCCACATATTTGGCCATTGGCATGCTGCCCATCACATATGCACCCTTTATTTGGAGCTGACATGGCTCCATTGCCGTGTTTGCAGAAACGTACTCAGTTGTCAACTGAGTACATTTCTGCAGCTAAAACGGCTCTTACACGAACTGTTTTGGGCTTCCTGGATCGCTAATCAGCCTCATTTGCATGCTATTCGGCTGCAAGTGAGTTGATTAGCTTATCCACGCCCACTCCGTGTAAGAGCCGTTTTAGCTTGATTCTTACACGGACTTTGGGCTGTTCCTGGATCGCGAAGGCTGCATGGAGTCTTACACTACTCTTAGACTCCGTGCAAGCCTTCGTGAATCCGGCCCACTGTCTAAAGGCACTACCAGCAATTTTGCAAAATCTAGAGGCTAAAAACTGATTTGACAAGGAAGCAATTTAGGTAGTGTGATTTTTTGCAGAAACAATTTAAATACTGTGCCTGTGGCATAAAGAAAAAATACAATGTACTATAATATAAAAATGTACACAGACAGGCTTTGGTGCATAAAAATTAATGCATATTGGAACTGCTGACATACGAGCAATAAACACTTAGCAGTGAAATTCATTTTCATGAGGTGACTACAAACTTATGCTAGATATGCCGTACCCAGAACACACAGTACTTCTTTTTAATTGAACTCACTGAACGTCTTATTGGGTTTATTACTTGTGAGATGAAGATGTACATTCTCTTCTTTGAGACAGTTACCGAGGATTTAGACATGGGAAAGGAGGCCCACACAGACTACCTAGACCTCGCAAAGGCTTTCGACACCACTCCCCATTCTGGTATTATAGACAAGCTCACCAGCCTGAACATAAACCCCTACGTCATGAGATGGGTTGCCAATTGGCTCACGGATAGAACCCATACGGTGAGAGTTGCAGGCTCTAGGTCCGTCTCTAAACTGGTTACAAGTGGCGTCCCCCATGCCTCAGTCCTGGGACCCCTCCTATTAGGTATATACTTCTCAGAGGTACAGGCAAGCACAGGAGGACTCCACAGACGACTGCAAACTGGGTCCATAACTGACTCTCTGGCTGATACAAACGTCCTCCAGAAGGGTCTCACTGACACGGATACCTGATGTCAAAATCATGGCCTCAAACTAAATGCCAAAAAGTGTATAGTCATCCCCTTTGGAAAAAACAAAGTACCCATGAACTACAACATATGTGATAGTCCCCTAAATACAGAAAATGTAATAAGGGATCTGGGGACCCAAGTAGATAGTAATCTCTCCTTTGATAATCATATTGTCATGGTGGTTAGAAAATCCTTCTATGTAACCCACCAAATCACAAAAGGGTTCGCATCTAGAACAAAAGACGTTATTACTGTGCCCCTCTACACATCACTCATCACACCCATCATGGAGTACAACGCCCCATTTGGGATGTACATTACAAGACACCTGCAACAGCTGGAAAGACCACAGAAGTACCTCACCAAGAGGATTACAGGCCTCAAACAGATGCCCTATGCAGCCCGACTGAAGAAACTCTAGCTGTAGTCAGTTGCATACTGCTTACTCAGAGGTGATCGCTGCCTGACATACAAGACCATGTCCAACCCAGAACTGATGAACATGCTCCACCTAAAAAAAAAAAAAAACAAATCCCTGAGAGCCACATGCTCTAGAGAGCTAAACCTCACCATGCTTTGGAACAGGATTCCAATTTACATTAGGCAGAGCCCCCTCACTAACACTCTTCAAGAGAAATCTTGACGAGTGGATGGGAAACAGAAAATTTACCCCAGGAGATCACTGCAGTGGATCTGCTGGACAGAGGCACAGGGAACTAATGGTTCTGCTGGACAGAGGCACAGGGAACTAATCTAAGGGGGCGGCGAAAGTCTTCACATTCTGGCAAGGCTTATAGATGCCCTCGGGCAGATAGCCTAGCACTTACCTATGAACCTATGACCTTAGATATTACTAAGATGTTCTGAAGTTTACAACTTGGAAATCACAATCCTACATACCTTACAAAAGTTATTCTGTGTTATGATTATCAAGTTTTTAGTTCTAAGTTTGCATCAGGATTTTAATTGCACACAGTAAGTTTGCTGAATGCTTTTATAATTTCCTTTATTGCAAAAGTAATGAAATGTCACAAAGGAGTATACTTCAGGTAACTGCCTGTCTGGCTGTTATACCGAGAATCAATACAAGCTCATTACAGTAGACACAGCCTGTCAAAATCAACATTAAAGCATGTCTTTCTGCACCTTCTATGTCTCAATATGGTTTGTTACATTACTGGTATTAGAAACATGCACGCTCTAGTATTTATATTTTCCATACTGGGGTAATGTGCAATGAAACACTTTACTGGTGGGTAGTGCAAAGGACAAAGGCAACGAGCTGTCAGAGATTTACCTAACTCACCTGATGCCTCTCAACATTAAGATCTGTGCCAGCGATATCAAAGAAAGTTGGGGGGGTTAGGAAGTGGCTGTTAAACTTGGCAATGGATATGGGCACTGGGTTAGAAGACATAGGATTAATGCAATAGGGGGAAAAAAGATACTGCCCCCCCCAAAAAAAAAGAAGACATAGTGTGAAGACATTCTTGAAATAATCTAGTCAGAATCAGTTTCTGTCACTTTGTTTCGTATATGGACTTATTTTTGTTCCATAACTCAGCAAGAACATTTTGATGAAGGACTGAATAAACATTTGTAAAACAGGAATGTACATCTAATGCAGTAATAACTCAGCTGATTTAAGGTCTTCAATCACAGTATTACTAGGTAGTAACTTACTTTAATTATGTGATAAATGGAAAAGTAGTGGATTTCTTTTTCAGACATGTCCCAAACTGAAGGCCAAAGATCTCACATGAATATGTACATATCTAGGTAATGCATTTGTTAAATAAACATTGACTGCATATTTAAAGTACAAAATCATGGATTACATGAACAGTTTTACTATACAGAATGTGCAAAACAAACAAACTCTAAAGCAAAGAATATTCACATATTTATGCATGCAGCTCTGTTTAATTCTTAAATGGTATTAAGATTAAAAATATGAAGGTAGAAGAGAAAGCAATAAAACCACTGGAACATCTTCTGAAGAATTACCAGGGTCATTTTTGTAATCCATTGTAATCTTAACATATGAACTTTACAAAAGTAAAACTGTTTTGCCATACTCCTTAGCATTTCTTAATATATAATAACTGTAGAAAAGTTGTTGCTGTGTGTACTGCCCTACAATTTCTGCTGATGAAACCGTAAAGTTTACATGATTCCTAAATCAAAGCCTCAGGATGGCAGCTGGCACAATTCTGCTTCTTCTGCCCATCTGCTTCACTAACCACTATTACTGGACAGCAGAGCTGCAATGCAGGCAGAGGGGTAGATGAGAGGAGGGTTACAGAAACTTTCATTGTTGACCTTTAATACACAAGGGCTAGAATTAAACCAGGAAGTAACCAGGCTAATTGGACCTGCTCTATTGTGTCCCCCCATTCTAATCACATGCTCTGGAGTACCTTCCCTGCCTCAGTCGACTGCCAGCACTAACGTGTCCGATTTAAGTTACTTTTCAATCAATAAAGTTGCATCAGGTCAGTACTGCAGAAGAGGAGAAGGAGCACCTCATGCCATGGTCCACAATAGTGTATAAGTGAAAATCCCCTAATAATGTCATTTCATGATGGTGTATAAGTGAAAATCCCCTAATAATGTCATTAAAGCCGAACAGGTAAGTGTAGCTATACAAATTCCATGGGTTGCTTTATTTACCAAGCAGTATAGCTCTCTCAGCATGAAACCCTTGCAGATGTGCCTACAAATTTAGTCTATTCTGAGAAAAAAAAATCATTTGTTATCTCCAGCCAAGAACTGCGATGTTAAATGCTGATTGCAAGTCAAACAAAGCTGTTCTTTGTGAGTGGCTCTGCTATGGTGTAGTGCAACATTGGATGAATATTCATAAGGTAATTTACATGCTAATTTTCCACACTTAGTAACCAAAAGCATATAAAAAAGTTTTCTACCCATCTGATTCTATTTTGTGCACAGTATCAATGTTTGCCATCGAGTATTGTGCTATAATTCTGTACTTAGACAGCTAAGTGGTTTACACTTTTTTCAGAAACCTCTTTCATGTGAATTTCTGACTGGCACAGCAGGCAAACCATCCAAAAACACAGAAGCTGTTATAACTAGGGTCCATAAAGAAACTGAAACAGATTTATATTTCCTTGAATTCTTTTATTTATGAAAAAAAAGTTTGTGGATTGAAGTGTGCAAGAGAAAAGATATGTGGTACCTGGGATTTTGTGCTTTTGTAATATGCTATGATGATGGTATTTCACAAGCATCACAATGGTAATAGTGTGCTATGATGCAATATGGCACAATGCAAATAGTATGGCAGAGTGCAATGCAAAAGCAGGTAGGGACAGCAACATCACCATTTTATGCTATTAAAGAACCAATACAATGGGAAAGGGGCTACCACTAGAATACAGCAGTCCAAAGGGTACAACAATGAACATTAAAAGTTAGGGAAAGTCCCACATTTGTACAAATGACATTTCCTCCTCATAAGGGATTGATTTTTGCTTGTAATTAATCTGCATTTTGTACTACAATTTGTAATTCACAGAACAACATGTGTATGTCAAATTTACTGTATGAAACTATCTTCTTTCTGGTAAGACTACAGTAAGGTAGTGCCCAAAACATTAATCCAAGAAAAGCAAACAAACAAGTGTGTCTATGTGGTGATTCATTGCTTAACAGCACGAATTGTCAATCAGCCCCAACCTCCATCTTAAAGTTCACTTTCAGACATATTATCTTTTATATTTCAGACTGCCTTTAGACTTTTATTCCCTCTAAATTAAAATAAGTCTATTTTCAATTCTTATTGCACCTGTTTAAATTGTCATCTTCTGAATGAACAAGCAGAAGAAACTGAAAGTGTGGTAAATGTGTAACATTATACACTATTACTATATTTATCATATTATGAATCAGTTACTCACTATGATATGGAAAATGTAGCAATCTGATTATGGAATTAATAAAACTAGATCATTACACTAACATTTCAAGAGTGCAGACTGCGAATTATGTTAAATGCTTTGAACATAACTGTAGCAAACAGATTGGGTCCCAGTACTATTTTGAATTAATGTAACTCACAATAAAAATTAACTCTTACAAGTCATTAGTATTCCCCTAACCTATTAAATAAATGTACAATCTTCCTGGAAACAGTTATTTAGCTTTGCATAGTGCGTGTACAATCACATTCATTTCTCCCCTATTCTCAAGTACTTTAAACAGAAAAAAAAGTAGTTGAGAATAGCGGAGAAATGAATGTGATGGACTAAAATTGGGTTACAATTATTGTTCCTCCTGGGAGATATTTCAGAAATGATTTTCTGTTCTGGATCTACTGGACCATTTTGTAAAATACAATGCAAGGCGGCTTATCATAGATGCTAACACTGCCATAAGAAAACATAACTAATCTGTCCTAAACAAGAAAACACAAGTTTCTGAGCATATGCAGAGGGGATCCAGCCACTAGGTCAGTTTATTTGTACATGGACCTGGATGTTGAAGCCACAATTGCATTCAATGAACCAAACTCCCAGTAGCCATGTTTAAGTCTGTGGAGTGTGTGTGTGTGTGTGTGTGTGTGTGTGTGTGTGTGTGTGTGTGTGTGTGTGTGTGTGTGTGTGTGTATGTGTGAGAGAGAGAGGGGGTTTGTCAGTGCATTCTAGTAAATGGCTATTGTGAGTGTCAGTATAAGCATGTATGTTTATACCTGTGCAAGTTTACATGCGTGCATGAGAGTGCATGTACATGCATGTGTACTTCCTTAGACTGGGTGTGAAATTCTGTATTTAGTTGCCTTAGTACTCATGCCACATGGTAGTGCAGGTGGTAGATATTTCAAAGCATTACTGTTGGAAATGCACAGTGAAGCATATCACAGTTATACCAATTCCCAGACAACAATATGTTGCCCTTCTGGGAATGTGGATGACAATGAATTAGTAGAAGGCATGGCAGTGTAACTTGAGTCATTGGTGTAGGGAGACTGTACTGCAATACATTTACTAGGAACATCATCAAAAAAATAAATAAAAGTACCAGCAAGAAGAAGCAGAATTCTCTGAAATGTATGCATCTTGGCACCCAAAGGAAGCAAGACGTCTGTATATTTCCCCAATATCCAAATATTATGAGTTAGCCACTGAAACTTTCTCAAATTCAAATGCATATTGTCTAGGCAAAGGAATAAAAACAAAATGTACCTGATGTTGCTCTCAATGCAGGAAAGTGTTTTTGCAAACCAAAATGTGACAAATCCGGGATGCAAATACCTCCACAAGTTAGTTCAAACACAGTTGTGTCAAATCGTACCATAACAGTAGATGTCCTTCCATTCACTGTTGTTGTATTTGTTACTCTAGGGATCCTCTGCCAAGGGCAGCCCAATATCTGCCCAGTATACCAAAGTCTTAGGATTACTAGTATGTCATAGGTCACACACATGCTCCTTGCTCACGGTGTAGGGTGACGTACGGATGTACATATCTCAGAACTGAAAAGCTCCAGGATGAACAACAGTCCAAGGAGTAGAGCAGGAACATGTGCATCCAGAAAATAAAGGAGTAAAGAAAAAAGGGAGGAGGGGGGAGCAAATACTGCAACAGTGAAGGGAAGGACATCTACTGTTATGGTAACATTTTACACAACTGTATTATGTCCTTCCATATCACTGTTGCGGTATTCCTTACTCTAGGGATAGTACAAAAGCTCAAAAAGAAAACTGGGAGGAGGAAGGTCCAGCAGAGCCCTCAAGAAAGCCATGCAGGATAGCCCTGGCAAATCTGGCTCTTACTCTGGAAACCACATCCAGCTTACAATGTTTAGTAAAGTATGTACAAAAGTCCAAGTAGGTACCCTCAAGGATGGAATTGGTATGCAATCCTTTAAAAAACACACCAGAAGAAGGCACAGCCCTGGTAGAATGAGCCCTTAACAGAAGTAGAAGGGCTTTTCCCATGAAAAGAGTAACAAAAAGAAATAGCCTTAAAGATCCAAGAAGAAATTGTTTGCTTAGAAACAGCCGCACCTAGAGACCCAGGATGAAAGGAAACAAAAAGTTGCTCAAATTTACAAATGCCTTTAGTCTTATATAAATAATATCTGACTTGTCTCTGCAAATCCAACATGTGAAGAACCTTCTCACTAGCAGACTGCGGAGAAGGTAAAAAAGTGGGCAAATGAATAGAGTGATTAAGACAGACAATGTATTATCTACCACTAGGCATAAAAGAAGGATTGATATGAAGAGACATCATGTCTGTCCCTATGAAAAAATAAAAAAGCAGGGGACAGCCATAAGAGCCTGAATCTGAGGCACCTTCTAGCTGAAGTCAGGACCAAAAGCAGAGCAGTCTTCCTTGTACAGTGCTGTAAGGAAGCTGAAGCTGCAGGCTCAAAAGGAGCCCAAATCATTTTTTCTAGAACAAAATTAAGGTCCCAGGAAGGAGGAATAGCCTTCCTGGAAGGCCTGATGTGAAGGATGCCTTTAAGAAATTGTTTGACCTCCAATCTAGAAACCAAAGGAGTCAAAGGCAGAGAAGCAGAAAGAACTGAAAGGTTGGCTTCAACTAAAGATTATGCCAATCCAGCATGGAGCAAATCACACAAATAAGACAGAAAACCAAAGGAACTTCCACAAAAAGTGGATCCAAGTAATATTCAAAGCACCAAACATAAAATCTCTTCCATTTGGACAAATAAAATTTGCTGGTAGTGGGTTCCCACCCTCCTGCATAATGCAAAGCATGTCCTCAGTAATAACAGTGCTTAAAATGGATCAAAGTCTTATCAACCATAGTGTCAAGTGAAGAGTGGGCAAGTGTGGATGGATGAGAGACCTCTTGTCTTGTCTGAGCAGGTCCACCTTGTAAGGCAACCTATGGTGATTGTCCTTGGCTAGATGCAGAACAAGAGGGAACCAATGCTGTCTGGGTCAAATTGGAATCACCAACAAGATTTTGGGAGACTCTTCTATCTTGAACAGGATCCTCAGTATGAGGGGAGGGGGAGGCAAGGCTTAAAGAAACATCCCCTTCCAAAAAAAAAAAAGAGAGGGCATCCACCTTCCAAGCCAGAGGACATGGGACTCTGGTGCAAAAGAGAGGAAGCGGTCTGTTCAGAGGGGAGGCAAAAAGATCTATCTGAGGAATACCCCACTAGTGGACAATGTCCAGAAACTAATCTCTGTAAAGTATACATTCATAAGTCTGTGTTTTGGACCTGCTCAGGGAGTCTGCCACAAGGCTCTGTTCTGAATGAATATAACCAGCTTGAACAGCCACATGATAGTGGACCATCCAGCCAGATCCCAAACCTGAAGAGCTAGTCGGTACAAGAAAGAAGACAGAGTCCTCCCTGCTTGTTGAGGTACCACATCACTGTGGTATTGTTTGCAACAATCTTTAGAGGCTCTGGAAGGAGTAGAGTTTGGAAGGTCTGAAGAGCAAGTAATAGAACTGTCATCTCTTTGATGTTGATATGGTCTGCCCTCTGACAAAGGGTCAAAGGCCCTGAACCTTTACAGGGCCAAAAGAAGCCCCATTCCACATCTGACGACTCTGACAAGAGTTCCTGAGAGGGTCTGGGGTCTAATAAGGAAGCCCTGAGTTGAGAGGCATGAAAAAAGAGGAATCAGAAAGTCCAAAGGATAAGAATGCTGAAGCCAAACTGACTTTAGGAACCACTGTAGCTTTTTCATATGTAGCCTGGCTAGAGGAAGCATAGGAATATTGAAAGCTATATACCCCCAGAGGCCTTAGAAACTCCCTGGCTGTAAATGAGACCAGAGGAAGAAGGGAATGAAAAAAGGCAATCAGAATCAAAGCCTTGGGAAGTGGAATGGATGCCAGTATAGGAAGTGCCTTGAGCATGCACCCAAGAAAAACAAGATCTCAGAAAGACTCGGAATGGATTTTTGGAAATGCACTGTAAACTCCAGGTTTTGCAAAGGCAAATACCATAGTGAAGGTGCCGAAGGAGGGTCTCTGGAGAGGAAGCCTGAATGAGCAGGTCATACAGGTAAGGAAAGATTTGTAACCCACTCATTCTGCAAAAAGCAAGCACAAGAGTGAGGCATTTGGTGAAGACCCATGAGGCAGTACAAATGACCAAAAATCAGGATGCTGATTAACATAAAATTTGCATACATAATTATGTAATTATGTAAACCCGCCCACTCCAATGGAATTTTGGGATACTAACATGAAAATTGAAGTCACTTAATAAATAATGGCAGACATTTGAATTTCAGACTTCATATCCCTCAGAAAACAGACAATAACACAAAACCTGTTATTCTAGCAACTATCTGAGTTTACAGGAGCAATATTTAAAGTCTCTCACCGTACAAGCCATTTCACAATTCAAATCTAGTCCCTAAAACAATAATATACACAATTCCACAGGAGGATGCATACTCAACTGATCTGTTTAACTTTCTGTGCTCCAAAAAGACTCACCAAAACAGCTATTCAACCCTTACAGCCCATTATTATTATTTTTTTTACAATTCTGATGAGAAACCACAAAAACACTGACCGGCTGGCATTATAACAATTTCTTATTCTCATAATTGTGCTTATACACTGCAAACTGTTTAAATTACAGTTATAAACAAAGCAAGTGGAAAAAGTGCCAAAAGTAAACTGATAAAAATAAGGGAAATACAAACTGGATACGCTCCAATACCGGCGGGTTGTTCAAATAAGTGAAAACGCGCAGTCCGTACCTCAAAGATCAAACGATTTATTTTTAAGCACCAAAAACAAGCTTTTCTTTGGACACAGCTCCAACCTCTTCAGAAAAACAGTTAAAACAGTGTCTCAATACAAGCCGTTGCCTTAAATACTAAAAAAATTTTAAATATCACATGATCTTTAATTGGTATTGCACTGAGTGCCGACACTCCCACCAATACTAAAATGAAACAAAATTCAATAAAATATCTGACAATTGTAATTTTCACTATAGAGTGATATGCATGTAAAACAACAAATAATGATATACGCCTTAACAAGTAAATACCTTATATAGACAGAGATGTTCACTAAATAGTACCTTGTCTGATCTCAAACTCAGCTGCAAATAAAAAATAAAAAATCAGGAATCTATGATCGCAGTCAAAAATTCTGAATGGCTGCGATCTAAACGCCTAAATAATCAACAACAATTAAAAACAATCGTATAAATGTAAAAATCTGTTAATAAATAAAATAGGACCCTGTCGCAGAACAATACTGCCCCTCATATGTATGAAAAAGTGAAATGTTCTGCACTGAATGAAATCGGTGTAAACATCAGCCATGACATAAAGCCTGAAAGGCTTTAAAGGGCCATTGTCAAAAAAAAACATGATGTGCATTGGCTGATGATATGCAGAATAAGAACACTAGGATACAAAATCACAAACTTGGCTAAACAAAGTTAGCTGATATCCCTAAGGAACTAATATACCAAAAAAGGGGGTAAATTACACTTGTTCTGTAACAAACAAAGAAAGACTAACACTATTCATACAATCGATTGAAATACCGTAAAAAATGGCGAATAAATGATGGTATTAAACAATCAGTTATAAACAAAGAAAGTGGAAAAAGTGCCAAAAGTAAACTGATAACCAAAAATAAGGCACTGCAAGGTTCACCAGAATAAAATCCACTGTTTATTGATCATACATGATGTTAAAAAACGTAAACCACATCCAAAATTACAGTTATACCATCTAGATCCAGCATCCACTCAACAGTAACTGCTGCGATTAGACTGTAACTTAGCATTAACTACACCAACAGATCCAGAAAAAAATAGCTTTGTCCCATCACTGGTGCATTTCATCTTACATGTAAGCAGTAAAAAGATACATTTAACATGTTAACTTAAACACTGCAAAAAAGACAAGTTAACACTGTACAAATTTAGCACAGTATACACGGACATCATAATTTTACAGCAAAATTTACTCTCAGTCATTTTGAATGAAACAGACAGTGGTCACAGCACAATCCTTACTACCGTAAGAGAGTTTTCCTGTAGAGAACCTAAAGCCCAAGAAAAGTTTGTATGGTGCTGCAGTACTAAAACATTGCAGCTATAATTAAAACTTCGCTCTAATCTGCCGATTAAAAAAGACCTAAAGGATTGTAAATACTGCTATAAACACATTTCTGATATTACTAAAGGCAAATCAAGTTGGCAAAAGAGTGCACTGAAAATGGGCTTGGGAATGGGAACGTTGTAATGTGAAGGAAGTTTGGCATTTAATCACTCGTGTGTGTGTGTGTGTGTGTGTGTGTGTGTGTGTGTGTGTGTGTGTGTGTGTGTGTGTGTGTGTGCACCATGTGGAAATATACTGTCTGACAGTTCAGGAACTGCCAATAATTTAATGGTGGAGAATCTTCTGTAAATGAGGAGAGAATACAGTATTAAGGGTTCGGATCTGAGGTAATCGGAAAGTTGCATTACACTTCTCACCCATACATACCGCTTCTAGGCTGAGAAAACAGAAGGCAGTGATCAGGATGTGTGATAGGGTTGCTGAGGTTAGGGGCTAATGTGAAGTAAAACCTAAATCTGCTATTCTCACGCTCATCAGTGCTGTTCGGCTCTGAGCTGGTACTAAAAAATCAATAGTGAAGTTAAAACAGAACATGACTATGCAAACAATAATTATCAGTTTTTAGTACAAGTGATAAATACAACCTACTAGAGCAAACAGGCTGCTACTGCAGATGAACTCCGGTTTCCTTTGATGAGTTATGAAAGTGCATTACAAGTCAGGAGAGGTGTTTAACAGATCTGTGGCCAGGGACGGCACAACGGCATGGTAGATGAATAATGTAGGCAGCTCTACACTGTCCCTGTTTGTTGGATCTAAATTTGTCCTACTGAGGCTACTACCTGGTCACCACTTTTGAGCCCCTCTCTCTCTCTCTCTCCCCCACCTCCTACAGTCCACAAGGGAACTTCAGCCAAGAGCTGGAAAGTATTTTACTCTGAGATTTATTCTTCTTGGTGAAAAAAAAAAAAAAGACAGAAATGTAGGGCAAGAAAAGCAGAATTTCATTTCAGAGTGCAGGTGGAAATGAGAGAGTTGATTGGAGCAGGAGTGTGTGTAGCATGCATCTTCCCTTCTCTGTATTTGAAATTGTACTAAAAACAGAAGAGGCACACTGCCCCAGTTAGCTTTCTTTGGTTTTATTCTCCGTAGGCAATAATGTGCAAATAAAGTGAGTACTACAGTTCTTGTTTGTAGGTAACATCATGGGTTGTACTCGCACATCTGAGTTGTTATTGAGAAGTTGGGAGTACTGTCCCCTGTCCTCCCCAAAGAGAAACAATGGATTATTAAGGGTCCTTCCTGATATTGTAATCTTGGGGACTTTCCAATGCAATTCTAACAAACGGCAGATGACAAACGTTTTCCAGAATTTGGTTGTTATAATGGATGTTAGTGTCTATTGAGGATCTGGTACACAACTACAAAAGTGAATAACACATTTTAATGTTATTAACTCTTTCATCCTATATGGCACTAAGGGGTTTATCAGAATTATTCAAATGTGTTATTCACTACTGTAGTTGTTTTTCTCCTGCAGCAGTGTGGTTGGTGTTAACTATTATTTTATGGTCATATTTACAACGGACTGTGGTTTTGTTTTTAGTTGTTTTTTGACAACATAACTTTGCTGGTTTGTTGATGCAGTGGTTCCTTCCTTTTACTCAGTAATTACACTTACATTTTTGTTCTTTGGTAAAAGCAGTATGCTGTGTGCTAATGAATGCAAACACACTAACGCAGTCCCAGTGTCTCTGATTGACTGGCAGTCTGCCTGAGTGCCTCACGACATCAGCTAGAAACTGAAAAAAATAAATGAATAAAAAAATAAAGGAATTAAAGGGGCCACTCTGAAATTTCATAGCACCCCATTATTTTGCCCTCAAAAATGGTAAATACTGAGGAATTCAGTACAGTTGAGCGGTACGGTCATCAGGCATTCTATAAAACTTATCAGTTTTTTTAGGTGCTGGAGGCTGAGAGTCAGGAGTCTGAGAAGCTAGTGTCCAAAAAAGGCAGCAAGAACAGGAGGGACAGCAGAAGGCTTAGGAGACTCCATGTGAAGGAGTTTGTAGTACCCGTTTTGGATATCAGAAACCTGGGTACAGTCCCATTTAAAAAAAAAAAATACATCAAAGTTTTTCAAAGGAGAATCTGAACTAATGGAATCCTCTTCCTCAGAACTTTATTCTAATAGGTTCATAGGTAGGTACTAGGCTATTGGCCGTAGGGCCTATACAAGCCTAGCCAAAAAGGTACCCTGGCTTTCACCACCCAAGAAAATTATTTTCCTGAGCCCTTGAATGGAGAACGAGTCTGACAGGAACAGGCTGAAGAGACTCTATCAGAGTGCAAATCCTCATCGGAAAAGTTCTACTCCCTAGGCCTCTTAAGAGAAGTATTAGACCAAGGGGGGGGGGGGTAGGAACAAAAACTCTCTGGGGAACTTCAAGGCCATGAGTGCATTAAACAAACCCTGTGGGAAATCTTGTCACTCGTGCTGAGGATCCTTAAGAGCAGGGGAAATATGTTTTGTTTTCTGCTTCTTTTTTAAAGGAACAACAGCCATAAAGATTTGAGGAGGTTCAGACCTTTGCCAACAATCAATGTAGTAGGAATCTTCTCCCTAACAAGCATCTGCGGAACACCTCTCTGTCCCTCGGATATGATCAGCTGTGGTTCCCCCACAACATTTGTAACAGATATCTGCAGAGCTTCCAAGGACATAAAAAAACTGGATCTTTGCTGGCCTCCAAAATGGTCACAGCAGAGGAATCTGATGAAATTACTGGACGATCCCCTGGCATTTCACCAGCCTTGACAGAAACGTCCAGTGGAGGAGGTGCAGCAGCCGAATCCGACCTAACTTTTTTGGTGTTCTTTTTAGACGGCTAACCCTTGGGCCAGGATGATTCTGCCATTACACCTTGCACCAACAATTTCAGACTTTGGTTCACAAGGTAGATAGATAAAGAGAAGACATGACTATGAAGAATCTTAGGGACAAACGCTTGACAAATCTAGCACAATGCATGGACATGAGAAGCACACTAAACCAACACTGCTTTTGACAGTCCTTCTGAGGAATCTGTTTCCCACACCAACATCTTCCCTTTCTGGATGACATATAACAAAAGTAAAGAAATCAAAGATAAGAAGAAAAACCCCATTGGGGCACTTATCTAAAATGGTTTGGTAACCAGCAGATGAAGAAGCATTCAAACAGATTGACAATGACACTCAAACCGGCAGCAAAGCAGTTCTGAGGTATGTATGTCCATATATAACCTTTATGCCCTACGCTGTTAGCGGAGAGCATATGTGTGACATACTATAAAACAGCTAAATTTGCCTCAGGAAAGCCTTACTGCTCACACCACTGCCAGGCAATCTCTGAACTGAACTGGTTCAATTTCCCATACTATCTTTGCTATACACAACAAATCCTAGCCCACAAATTAATTTATAAACCAAATTCCTGCCCAGCACTCTCATCAATATTACAAACGTATACTCCATTACGTACCTTTAGATCCTCCAACAAATTACTAAGTGTAACCAAGCCCAATAAAAGAGCTGGACAATGCTTGTTCTGCCATAGCATTGCAAATATAAAATGGAACTCCTTACCCTCCCATATTACCCAAATTGACTGTATAAAGACATATAAAGTAGCATTAAAAACATACTTCCTTAACAAACTTAAATGCCAATGCAAATTAGACAAACCACCATAACACCAGCACCATTTAATTTCTAACCCAGTTTTATATTTCAAAATAATTTTCTACCAGACTGCATCACAGCTGTATTATCATGTTTCTCATGCAATACCATAAAGAAACAAGTCAAGATTTTTGTACTATACTATCAACTGTTATATAAATTTATATAAGTTCTGATATACACTAATAAGTTTTATATTGTCTATAATATTTTTTACTTTTATAATCTTTTAACTTTGGCTTAATTGTTCTATTTAAATTTCTTGTCTACTGTCTATATTTGACTGTTAATTGTGGAGCTTTTCTTCCCAGCCTCCACTGAAAATGGGTTCCTAACCTAGTGGACTTTCCTGGTCAACAAATGTCAATAAATATAAAAAAATAAATACAATGCAGTAGTAATTCTAAGGCTTTGATATACTGACTGGAAGCCAGGGGATCCTTAGAGTAAGAAATATTGCAACAGTGATATGGAAGGACATCTAGAATTTATCATGTTCTTAAATACACTCAGGATATCAAGGCAAATCATAGCCAACCAAGGAAGGTATTCCATGGTTAAAGCCCCTGATAAACAAAGACACATTCATCAGTACAATTTAAGCGAATCATTGGAACATCCAGTAGTGTAAACACGGAGGCTCAGCAAGACCATTTCACTGAAACCTCATTTCACTGACAACTCATTTCATAAACATTGATATATGACCTTTTCCCACTGTACTGCGACCCTGGATTTAGAATATATAGTAAGTGGGGGTGTGGGGTGGCGAAGCCCCCCACATACTTTGGTTGTATATTGTTTTCTGCAAAACAGTTATTCATTGCACTTTTAAGTATTCATGCCTATAGTTTAAACGTTTATAATATGTGGGGAGCTGCACCCCCCCTTACTATATATTCTAACTCCAGGATCACATTACAGTGGGGAAAAGGTCATATATCACTGTCGATGAAATGAGTTGTCAGTGAAATGGTCTTGCTGATTTGCTTGTCAGTGAAATGAGCTGTCGATGTTCTGAAGGTAAGCCATATATATATATATATTTATATTTAAAACTTCAGCTTTCAAAACTGAAGCCATAGTTGTAGGCATGATAGGGGCAACTGATAAGACTAGCCTACCATTGCAAACATTCACCTATCTCAAATTTCTAACAAATCAGAAAGTAAAGATTTTCTGACAGACGAACTACATCACTGCAAGTGATTTATTATTGCCTTGGACTGAAGAGCATCTGGCAATCTGGTTAAGTGAACATCTTTGTCTAAACCTGATACTGAGTGAACCAGCAACTTGGGGGTTCCCTAAAATATTTTAGATTTTAAAAAATACTTGGGTAATCCAAAGGTAAAATGTGCACATTTGTCAAGAATTGTTAAATACTGTTTTGGGGCCATGAAGTTGAATTCCATATCTTAAGTGAAAACAAGATCTTCATTTTTACGTTTGCTCTCTAGCTGTATATAAAATGGCTTCTTAAAACTGTTTTTGGAGTGTCATAGATGTAACACTAGGATAGCCACCTCAAGGGCCTTTATACACGTGGCCAAGCATCACAACAGTATCCCAGAAGTTTATGTGCCTTACAGGGCATTTTAAAAGGTATATATAAGTTTGGGAAAGATTTACAGGCTACCTCTTTCTATTAGACACATCAGTGACAGACCCAGCATATAATTCCGATTTTCCATCCACTGGTTCAGGTTTATCTTAACTAGGGTTAAGGAAGGGCTCTGCTTTACATAGATGGGAAGCCTGATCCAGAGAAGGGGAATTCTCTGAGACACATACCTGCCCCACCAACATGTCTAACTTATGTTGCAAGTAAATCCCTAGATCAAGTAATTCTGGCACTATTTGTTTTGCCGATATGAAAAAGGTCCATCAGAGTGAGATTCAAGGTTGTCTTGCATGCCAGTCATAGGTCACCTCTCAACAATCTGTAGGAAACATAGAGATATGGCTTTGAGGTGATGTACACAGGATGTGTTTATACCCTGTATACTTTTTGTGAAGAACCTCTGTGGACATTCCACTTATAGCATGTGCCTGTTCAGGTACATAAATTCGGGGGTGCTGTACTCAATGAGGGGCCTAATGAGGGCAGAGTAGAGTAGAACAATGAATTCCTTGGACCTAGATAAAATGCACTTGCTAATGAGTTAAGCAATACAGAATGATTTCCTTACTACTATAGACAAATGTTGGTTGAAAAACAGGTTACCATCTTCATGCGTATACAAATCCCTGACTACTGGTTATACTCTTTGGGGTGTGCTATCAGCGAGGTAATTTCATAGTGTGGCTAAAAAGGTACTATTAACCATTTCTTAGTCCTTCCTGTAGGATGTTAGTGTCTTGGGGGATTCTGACTGGTCCTAGTTTACAATGATCTGCAATCTTGGTCAGCCAGAGGCCACTGATATTGGCCTAGACTTATAGAAAGTAGATGCCAGAAAGGAGCAAACCCAGCACAGAGCCTTGAGGGACTCCACTAGTGACTAGTCACTTTGTGGTCTTTTCTGAGAACCAGTTGGCTATCCAGTGTGCAACATATGGCTTTATTTCTATATCCATGAGACTACTTACAATGCTTACCTGGAGTGTTGTATCAAATGCTTTGGTCAGTTCAAGGTAGGCGGTATTCACCATTTTGCCCTCATCCATTGCCTTACTGACCTTCTCAAAGAAGTTCACTAATTGAGTAGGCAAGAACACACCTGTCAGAGCAGGGGAATTAGAGCTGTGTGACATGGCAGCTCATAATTGTCACAGCAGGAGGACAAGAACTATGTGGCAGGGCAGCTCGCTCATACCTGTCAGAGTGGAAGAATCAGAGCCATGTGGCAGGGCATCCCATATCTGTTGGATCAGAAGGATTAGAGCTATGTGACAGGGCAGCCCATATCTCTTGAAGCAAAAGGATTATAGCTTGATGAAACCAAACTGGGTTGGATCCAGTGTTTGAAGGTTGTCTCTGTCCTTAAGAATCATTTCCATGGCCTTTCATATGACACTAGTCAGACTAATGGGCCTGTAGTTACCTGGGTCTATTGATGACCCACCCTTATGCAAAGGTATGACTGTTGCAGTTCTCCATTTGTATGGCAAAAAGCCTGTTTGGAGGATATGATTAATGAGCGACATCAGTGGTCCTAAAAAGTCATGTTTCAGGCAATTAGGAAGGCATCCTGGAATGTTATCAGGGCCCAACGATGCAGTGTTTTTGGCCTCAGAGAGCACACCTGGGACCAGCTCCCTAGTGATAATTGTGGGGGTGGGGGCTGTTTGATGGCATTTCATGGGTCTGGCTGGGGAACACAGGTGGTAAAAATTGGAGCTGAATTTATTGTCTATCAGATTTGCTATATCTTTTGGCTTTGTGTAGGTAGCTGCATTTATAACAATTTCTACACACTGCTGTGTGCTGCCTTTGAGGTTTCAGACACAGCTAAAGAAAGTCTTGTGGTTGTTCTTTGCCCAGGAAGCTATCTTTATCCCAAAGTTGACTTTAGTAGATGTAATTTGCCCTTTTAGTTATTTGTTTAGTTTGATTAGAGTGGTTTTATCAGGTTGAGTGTAGCACTTCCTAATCTTGGCTATGACTTTTTAATTTTGTTGTATAACCTGTTTATGTATGGATTCCACTAGGGAGGTTGTTTTTTTGAATTAGTTCTGGTCTTATTTCTGCTAGGTACAGCTGTCTCTATGCATGTATTTTTTTAATAAGAAATATCTTTATTGAATTACCACTTATGACATAGGCAATCATATATTTACATAAATGAAAATAAACCATACTGACATTTTCATTTGCAAACATCATACATCAACTATAATCTATACAGTCATTGTCAGTCAAACATTACATAGCTCGTTCAATTCCTGCCTTCCCTTAAACCTCATTCTTCCTCAGAAACATTATTCTGCATGTATTGTTTCCATAATATCCATTTTATCTATGTAGTTTGCAACCATCCTTTTCTAAAGATCCCACTTCCAGTTCTTTTACCTCTGTTACTATATTCACATCTTCTAGTATAGCTGGTTTAGAGTTTGATTTCCATTTTCTAGTAATTGCTTTTTGACAGCCACCAGAATTAAACTCCGCAAGGCCTTACTAAGTCTAGGCAGTTCAGATTCTTTATCACAGCTCAAAAATCATTTCCTTAGTTGCACCAATCTGGTCATCCAGTACTTCTGACAGAGTAGTCTGCAAGGAATTTTTAAAGTCTGCCAACTCATTACAATCCCAAATAACATGTCCTTTCTTCCTCATCGCACCTCCAACATGTGTAATCCATCTGAGGAATAAATTATTTGGAGACTGAAGCAGAAATACCTGTGCAAACACTTCCATGAGCAGATCCTAAATCTTCTAGATTTTGTTGCATATTGGGGAGCTATGCATATATCCTCCCATTATTTCCTTGTGAATTGCTTTTCCAGTCTTTCTTCCCAATACTTTCTACCCTCCTCTAATTGATTCCTATGGTTATCATGCAATATTTTACATGCCCTACTAATCATCCCTTTTTTAACAGCAGTTTTCTGTTCTAGATTCTACTAAAAACTCTACCAGTGCTGGTCTTTTTCTTAGGACCTCCCTATTTGTTTCACTTTACCTACACTCTGATATCAGTCCTTGATAGGCAGTCCAAATGAACTCTTGGCTTCTTTCCATTCTATTACCTTTCCCTCTTTATTTGCTCACAATACCTTGGCTCCTTTGCCATTTTTCGCCAGTAAATTCCAGCCCCCTCGTCTAGCCTCTGTACCCCTAATTGCAATCATACTTATTGGCAGAATCTCCTTTCTCCATTCCTGTATTGGCTTAGTTCTTAGAAAACTTTCTGCTGCTTAATGAATTTAATATCCTGTATGGTTATCAATATTCTCTTACGGATCTGCATTCAAAATCCCAGTCTCTCCGTGTTTCTTGAGCTTCCTCCCTGGTTCATCATCATCTCTTTCCACTTCGAATTATAGCGTTCTGCTTGTGTTATGTATAGGACCCTCAACTGTGTAGCTCCGAAATATCCCTTCAGATCAGGTAGTCCCAAGCCACCTTGTTCTATTGGAATGATCAACTTATCCCACTTAACTCTCAACCTCTTCTGCTCCCAGATAAAATCCTTTAACTCTCTATTAATTTTTTATCCACAACTTCTCTGGTTAATAAAAATATGCCTGATGTGTATAAAACTAAATGGACCAAAACATTTTCACTGCTTGTATCTTGCTATCCACATCCATAAAACACAGCTTCGTGTTTCTCACTTTTTGTATCAGCTTTTCTTTAGTCTCTTCTCACACATCTTTTGCTGCCAGTATCCTTTTTAATCCATACTCCTAAGTATTTCATTTTATCATGTCCCCCATAAATATGGGTATTCCTGAACCAATTTGTGAGTACATAGCTTATAGCTAAATTCTTTTGTTTTATCTTCATTTTGCATCGTGAAAAGGTTTAAAATGGTCTCAGAATATTCCACAACACTACAATTTCCTTTTCTGGATTTATGGTTTCATCAGGTATAAAACAATTTAATCCGCAAATAAAGCCAACTTTTCTTGATTATCATACCAATGGTATGCTTGAACTTTTGAGTCCTTTTTTCATTGTCAATTGTTATAAATGTAATGCAAATAACAAAGGAGAAAGAGGACACCCTTGCCTCGTTCTTCTCAAACAGAACGTATCAGAGAGGACCCCCCACTCACTTTACTTTTCACCTCCAATACCTCATATAGTCTCCTAATCAACCTTGCTGTATAATTTTACCAGGGAATGCAAATGCTTCCAATTCCTTAATCACAAAATTTCAACTTACTGGGTTGAATGCTTTCTCTGTATCAAGACCCACTGACAACAGTGGTATTTTCTTACATGTTGCTTTCCTCTGGATCATCATTGTTCTGCTAATGTTGTCAAATGCTTGCCTTCCCTCCACAAAACCACACTGATCCTTATCTATCAATGTTGTCATCACCTTTGCCATTCTTTTAGCCATCATAGACAAACACTTTATAATCATTGTTTAGAACTGAAATGGGCCTATATGAAGCTGGATCTGACTGGTCTTTACCATCTTCAAGTATTACAGCCACCACCACTTTCTTCCAGAATGTTAGTGTTTCCCCTCCTTTTAAAATACTGTTATACAAAATCTTCCAGATCTTTATCACTTTCATCCCTCTTGGCTTCCAAACTTCCACAGGAATACCATCTCTTCCTGGAGACTTTCCTGTTGACTGGTTATACATCACCATTTTTATCTCATCGCAACCATCCACCAGGCTGCATTTGCAGCCTATCCCCCCCCCCCTTTTCAAGCTATATTAAATTGAATAAAACCAAATAGTAAAGAGAAACACGTGTGCTATACCAGCAAATGCAGCACCCAAATAGATTGCATTACACATATGCTGCTGAACCTGTGCAGCCCACTTATGCTGCAGGCCTGTATGCTACCAGATGGCCTACACTCATTAAAAAGGTACTTGAATATGGATATAATACTGTTTCTTCTTTCCTTTTTTTCCACAGTGATCTAATTCATTATTGTCTTTATTGGCTGCACCATCTGTCACTAAGCACTAACCACATGCAATTAGTTAAGCAAACTACACATACAAGTTGATAATACAAGGTCACTGTCACCTAAATAATTGCCCTGTAACATTATTAAGTCCTTGTCAAACATTTCTCCTTGTCCCATTCCTTTAATCATGGCAGCTGATGCAAATATATTTAGTTAATCATTGTTTGACATAGGGATGTATCACTCAATTTCTGGATGACAGGTAATGCTTTGACACCAGCCCAAAAACATACATATCTATTATGAATCAAAAAAGAGACCAGGTGACCCACCTACTGTCCAAAATTTAAAATAGGATTGTTGGTCTCTCAGAAAAGCTAAAACTCTGAAGATTGCTGTAAATGATGGGGTCAAAAGCAAAGACATGCTAACCTATAATGTCACTGTCCTCTTTGCCCCTTGGGTCATGAAAACTAACCTTCAAAAAAATCTTATGGACTTGCAGAACAATAAATTAATTAAGAGGATGAGGTAGCCTCCGTGAATGATTATCAGGCATAGACATAATCCTAAAGACCATCTACTTATCCACACCTAATAAGGCTAAATTAGAAGGCCCTTCCATAAGCTGAATAACAGGGCAATAAACTAGACCAGATGGCCTTTAGCCCCGGAGGTCAAAATGAACTTGACCATATTAACCAAGACTACCTAGGAAGTGCCCAACAATAGAACACCCACTCCTCAGCAGACAGAATGACTAATGGGTTAAGAGCTCGACAGTTAGCTGATAAGAAGAGTGATTAGTAATACATGTCTTAAAAGTCTGTACCCTCTTGAGCTATTACTGTGCTCACTACCTCCAGAAGTAAATGCCCATGTACTACAATGACTACCACCTTGGTATCAGAATGCTGCTTACCAGAGATGTTATACCACAATCAAGAATTGATTATAATCCTTAAAAGGGATGCATGCCAACCTATTCTGACCCCCCCCCGGGAATACTTTGGGAAGGCTAAGGATTTCCGACTCCAGAGGTTACATATGTTCACCTATATGCTGGTCCTTACTTCCCCAGCTATGGAAGCTCCTCCTCAAAAATACAGCCTTGAATTATCCAATACATCATAAACAAATTTGCACACAAGCACTACTTACAACCAAAGAACCTGACCCTGGAATTCAGTCGCTTGTTTTGCCCTAACTTTCTGGCTGAAAACTATACTGATGGGCTCTCTAAAATATTGAGCTTACTTATGGTAATTCACTGTTGAAGGGAAATATCAATTCAGGACAAGAAATGTTAAAGCTCTAAAAGGGTCTTTTTTTGTCACTAGCATACTGAACTCCAAGTTCTTAAAGACTAAGTAAACTTGTCTACCTCATGCTTCGTCTCCTCACCACTGCTCCTCTTGGAAAGGAGTAGAGGATGCAGTGCTGAGGAGTTCAGGACCCACTACGATGAAGGGTTGAGTTGACCTCCAAAAAGGTGGTGCATGCCAGTAACTCATTTATGGCATGGTCCTGATGACATAAACTGGGCTTTTATTCAGATGTACTTAAAAGGTTTGCCAATCAGGGGTTACAAAAATTCCATATAAGACAAGTAGATATGTCTAAAAACGGATGGTGGATTTATCCTTTGTCCACTAAATGGAGTAATCACCTACTAAGAAGCACAGGATGTATGAATGGAGATATCTATAGACCCCCTCTACCTCCTTTGAAACTAAACCAGAGGGTGAAATAAGTCCCACTCACCCAGGGAAACCTTAAATGGGTCAGCTCATCTCTTGGCCTATACATGTTACTTGATCATGTTCCCTGGTCCATCTCTTCACAATGGAATGAGCATATCCACAGTGACAGTGAAGTGAAATAAAAGGAATGTCAGACATGTAAACCATAAACAGGTTACTTTGTGGCCCAGCCCTATGCTCTGCTACCTCATATCCAATGGATGGACTTCCAGAGGTGGTTTGTCTTCTGAGAAGAGGATACTTTGGGAAGGTTAAAGAATTATCGCAGCACAAAATGACTGATTTCTTACAGGTTCATAAGAGGTTACTAGGCTAATGTCCCTAGAGCTCTTACAAGCCTAGCCAAGTTCAACCCTGGTCTATAATATAAACAGATCTTAATCACCACCGACTGCCCCTATCCAAAAGAGACACAGGTGAAACCCCTGGAGTAAATTTGCAGTTTTTCATCTAATCGTCCAAATTACGCTTAAAAAGGGTTAATGAGGGGGCTCTGTTTGCTAGTTTATTCCAGAGGAGAGGCAACCTCTGGGAGTCCTATCTCTCTCTCCAGCAAGTTCTGTTGATGTCACTTGCTAGGTTAAGGTCCTTAAAGAGAGTGAATGATGTACCATTTGACTTACGAATGTGCAGCATTTCCATTAAGGCAGGATCAGAGATTGCTGTGTATACAAGGCACGTCACCTCTGAGTAGTTTATATGATACAGAGAATAGTGACAGTGATTTCAATCTGTCAGCATAAGACTTGTGCTGAAGACCCTGAATTTTCTTTGTGAGAAAACTTCGAGGTCTCCACAGTTGCTGCAGCTGCCTGTTCAAGTACATAACAAAGGAAGCATTGTACTTTATTACTGGCCTGAAGAGGGAAGAGTACAGGGAGATAATAACCTCTTCTGTTCTAGAAGCTATGCCCTTGCTTATGAGGTAAGCAATGTAGAAGGCCTTCCTTACCACTATGGAGACATGGTGATCAAAAGTAAGGTTGCTGTCAACCTGTGTGCCCAAATCTCTCACCACTGATTTAGAGCTTAGGGTGTTGTTATTAATATGGTTTTCTGCAAGAACATTGCCTTTTGAAAGGGGACAGTACAGGAGGATGCTGTGGAACTTTCTATAGAATGCTCACAGGAAATGGGGAACAAAGAATATGCCCTCAGTGTAGAAGAAAATAATCTAAGAGAAGAGTTGCTTAATTTAATAGAGGTGGACAGATTTATTACTATCAATGAAAGAAATAGACTACAGAAATTCAATAGAACCCAAAAAGTTAGAAGTTTGAGAGAACAAATGAACACAGTAATTAGGACTGTCCATAGAGATTCAGAAGTAAATAGGATACATTACAGTGCAGCCAAATTAATAACAGATAAAATCTTACCACAAAAACATGGTAGTAAGGGAAAGGAAGGGGAGAAATTGAATGCCATCAATGAAGTATCGCATACAGAAAACTATAAAGCAGTTAAGACAAAGAAGTGTCACTGTTAGAAGACTATATAAAGGGAACAGATCAAGAAAAAACCTCAAAGAAAGACCTGATAAAAGCAATGCACAATATCAGAACAGATCAGGAGTTATCATACACTGTCACAAATAATAAACTAAAAATATCAATACAAGAGTAAAAACATACAAGATACACAGATAAGTACAAAACAAGCAACTTATTCATGACCCAAAAAAGTTTTAAATGAATTGGAAAACAAGGTAAAGGGAATTGAAACACCACTAAAAAAAGAAGAACTAGACACATTTTGGAGAAATATCTATGAGATGCTAAATGGATAGAAGCAGTAAAAGAAAGAAAAAGAAGTTCAAATGACAAGAATATTGCAATGGGATGAAATAATGGCCAGAGTGATTGAAACAAAGTTAAGAAATGCTCCTAATTGAAAAACCCCAGGCCCAGATGCAGTACCTAACTTCTGGTTAAAAGTATTAACATCTTTACATGATTTTGCCACGAGTAAGAATATTTATATGCACACCCCCGAACAGACACCAGCCTGACTAACAACAGGAAAAATGATACTCCTAAGAGTGAACCTGCAAGCCATTCTAAAAACTACAGACCAATAACTCGCCTTCAGACGACATACAAACTATACACTGAGATTGATGCCAACAGAGTTTATAGTCATTTAGATGAAAACTCAATCATGGCAATAGAACAAAAAGGTAATAAAAGAAAGTCGTATGGAACAAAGGATCATTTGATGTTAAATAAAGTCATAATGGAGAACTGTAAAAAGGGGAAGAATCTAAGCATGGCATGTGTAGATTAGAGCATGTGTATGTACCTTTAAGAAGCATTTCCAGACGTTGCACATGCATATAAACACTGAGCATATGCAGGCAGCAGTGCCATTTTGAGAGAACAGACAGAGTGTTGCGATGTATGAGTGTAGTACTCAGTTTACTTATAAGTTTACTTAAGTTTAAGTTACAAAGCCTCACCTCTGATTTGTTTGTGTGTAATAAAGCTGCTTGAACAGAATCCATGAATGTTCTTCTGTTTTATCCTGACCAGACGAGTGACATGGTGTCAGAACCAGGCTTAGAAGAATAACTTCTTCAAGCCACGAGGTGCAGAGTTGAAGGTGAAGGCAGACTAAGCAGGTTGAGTGAAACGGAGCTCAGACAAACAAAACAGAGCCAGAAACAAGCTAAAGGTAAAGAAAACTGCACACATGATTTATTTGGCAAAGAAAATGAAATGGGGCATTTATAAGACACACATCATTATTAATCAAATCACAAAGAGGATTACTGGCCTCAAACAGATGCCCTACACTGACCATCTCAAAAAACTCCAGCTTTACTCCGTAGCATATCGCCTACTCCGAGGAGATCTCTGCCTAACATATAAAACTATGTCAAACCCAGATCTGTTGGACATGCTACACCTAAAGAAATCCCAATCCCTCCGAGCTACATGCTCTAGGCACCTAAACCTTGTCACCACAACAAACAGGACATGCTGGAGGGATAGATTCCTGTCCCAGAGACTTCCCATACTCTGGAACAAGTTATCCATCTATGTCAAGCAAAGTTCCTCATTAGCATTCGTCAAGAAAAATCTTGATAAGTGGATGGATAATAGGAAATACACCCCAGGGATCTCTTCTGTGGCTCTGTATTCAGGGGCACAGGAAAATAACTTTCTTGGGTGGCGTAAGCCAGGGAACCTTGTTGGCTAGGCTTACTTAGGCCCTTGGGCCGATAGCCTAGTACCTACCTATGAACAGCACAAAACGTATTATTAGGCAAACGAAAAGCACAAACCACATTATTAAACAAAATGTTTGAAACCACAATATTTGATAAAACTAGCAAAACTATTCATATGGGCTCAGAATTACCTTTGGTTTGCATAATGAGCATGTTTAAAGTAAAACTGGCACAAGAAAAGTATACTGAGCATGATAATGGATTAAAAGGGCAAAATTAAGCTTAAAGAGCAAGGTGACTGCATGATATTTATTAAAAGACCATGTTTAGGCATGAACTACTATTTTGCATTGACCAAAGCCATTCAAAGCATAACTAGAGTTGTTCCAAGTATCTCTTAAGAGTGTGAAAAGTGTTTGCAGAGCGTGTGCTTTATTACAGTGCAATTATTTCAAAGAGCTTGCTGTGTGGAAAGTACAGTTATATTGCAAAGTGCAGTCAAAGTACAGTCATTTCGAAAAGTTTCTTGTGATGTGTGCATTCATTCACAGAAAACCACCATTTCAGAGTGTTTCTTACACTGTGCAAAGTTATTTTGCAAAGTGCAGCCACTTTGAAAGGTTTTTGTGCTGTGTACAGTTTATTTGCAGTGTGTATTCATCTCAAAGTGTTTCTTACTCTGAGTTTCTTCTGCTGTGTACAGTTTATTTGCAAAATGTAGTTATTTCAAAGTATTTCTTACACTGATAAGGAGTGGTTTCACAAAATACACTGATTTCAGAGTGTTCTTGTGGTACAGAGACTTATTTGGCAAAGTGCAGTTATTTCAAAGAGTTTGTTGTGCTGCTGGGCATAATTATAAGTATTATCATAAAGTTCTGGCATATATTTATAATTGTGTTTGTATGTTCATACATAATTCTAAGCACCTTCACTACTGTGTGTTGATATGCCAGAAGCACTTCACAAATCATGTCCACTTGTGTTTGATGACAATATAGAAGAGAACTGAAAAGTATTCAAGCTGGAATACAATATTTTCATACAAGCAGCTTTTTTTCTGAAAGATGCACATACACGGGCATTCATTTTGCTTAACTTGGCTGGGTCAGAGGCTATTGAAAGAGAGCGTTAATTTGTGTAAGCACCAGAAGTATATGCAGGAGAGGGGGGGGGGACCATAGTGTGGTACCGGCTGAATCGAGGGAGAACCTTGAGTGCTTAAAACATAAATTTACAGAAATGTGCAACCCCCCAGGCAAATGTTACTTTAGAGAGGCACTTATTTTATAAAAGAGACCAAAAGCCAGGTGAAACTTTTGCAGCTTATATCACTGACTTGAGAAACAAAGCTAAAACTTGCAGATTTGGTGAATTAAAAGATGAATTAATATAGGACAGGCTTGTGTGTGGTGTTAATAGTGCTGTACTGACAAAGATTTTGCTGTGTGACTGTGATTTAACATTGAGCAAAACCATAGAGATTTGTCAAATCCATGAGCTCACAGAAAGGTACACAAATATGCTTGCAAGTGATTAGTGGTTTCAGCAGCTTCTAGAGCAAACAGACAGCATGCAACATGTGACAAGCAAAAACAGGCCTAAGCACATGGCAGCAGCAACCCCTGCAGTCGGGCAGGGAGAACCAGTAGCTTTCTAGCAAGTTCCAAGACTAGCTCTGTAAAAAGAGAATGCTCAATACAGTATAAGAGTGAGTCAGCAAAACCCAAGTCAAGTCCTATTGTAAACTGTTTTAATTGTGGAGGCAACCATGACTCTACAAGACAGAAGTGCTTAGCATTTGGTCAGCAATGCCACAAGTGTAAAAAATGGAACCATTTTCAAAAGTTTTGTAAATCAAGCAATCCTTATTCAGTTATTAAAAAAGGTCACTCAAAAAAGCAAGTTAATCGTGTAGAAAGCTGCAACCCTACTTTCTATGTAGATGGTGTATCAGTGGTCAGTGAAAAGGTTAATGCAGTAGATATAATGGCAAAGAATGAAGTATTTTGTACTGTCGTGATCAATGGTAAACACACAGAGCTGAAAGGAGACACTGGTTCAAAGTGTAATGTAATGTCAGCAGAAACATTTGCTAAAGTGAGGACTAGTCATCAACTTATATTGGGCAATTGTGTGAAGCTTGTTGCTTATGGAGGTGAAGAGTTTCAAACCAAAGGCTCAGTAATGCTTTCATGCTATTCTGCTGGGAACAGTTACAGCTTGCAATTTTATGTAGTCCAAAGACCCGTGCACTCATTATTAAGTCTCAGAGACAGTTTAAGAATGAAACTGCTTTCTTTTACCAAAGAAGTATATCATGTAAGCACATGTCCCAGTTCCAGCTTTACTGATGCTATTTTCTCAGAGTATGCTGATGTTTTCCATGGCAAGCTAGGCAAACTTACAGTTGTGTACTCCATGAAGTTAGACCCAGAGGTCAGACCAGCAAGAAGAGTTCCAATAGTTACGCAGGACAAAGTCAAGGTCCAGTTAAACAAAATGGTGTAGCAAGGTGTGATTTGTCCAGTCACAGTCACAGAACCAACTGAGTGGGTGTCGTCCATGGTAGCTGCTCATAAGAAAAATTCAGATGAAATCAGTACCCCATTTGGTAGATACAGATTACTCAGGATGCCTTCTGGAATAAATTCTGCCAGTGAAGTCTTTCAGCGTGCAGAGGAGCAAATTCTTTCAAGCTACCAGTGTAGAATAATAGTTGATGATTTACTAGTTAGGTAATGGTGAAGCAGAGCATTAAAGAAACCTCAGGAAAGTTCTGGATAGAGTGCATGAAGTGAACTTAAAGCTCAGTCCTCTGAAATGCAAATTAGACTACCAGATGTTACTTATGTAGGTCATTTATTTACCAATATAGGCTTATGACCAGATCCTTTCAAGCAAGCAGCCATTCTTGAAATGCCAGCTCCAGACAATGTCCAAGCCTCACAGCGTTTTCTTGGTATGGTTAACTATTTGGGCAAATTTATCCATGCCTTTAGCGAGTTATCAGCACTTTTGAGAGAGCTGACATGCAAAAATATTGCCTGGTCATGGTTAGAACACCAGAGAAGAAACAAAGCAGAGTGCAAATATAAACAGTTTAATCAGTTAGCGCTTTCACATCAAAAGCTAAAATACACAATTAATTAAGTGGTATTAAAACCTTCAAGAACACACATCTAATTAAATATAAAATCAAAATATGTATATAAAACAAAAATTCATACACATACAATACACAGCAAGCACTATGATAAACATCATATCACTTATTATTTCAATGTGCATGCTTTTAAATTATTATTTGCAGTTACTTGGCGTAGCTATGGGCACACCGTGTGCCAATAGCTACGCCAATATGGTTTTAGCACATTGGGAGGAACATTTAATTTTGAAAAATAATGATTTTGTTAGGTATATCTTTTTTTATAGAAGATTTGTAGATGATTTGGTAATGATTTGGACAGGATCTTTAGAGATATTGGAGCAATTTTTGTTATTTTTAGATAGGAGCACGGATTTTTTAAAATTTACAATTCTATTTCGTCTGGTCAGTTACATTTTTTAGATATTACTGTAAAGAAAGATACAAGTGGAAATTTCTCCACAGAATTATATTGAAAGCCATGTCGTAGAAATAACATATTATATAGGGATAGCATGCATCCATCTTACATTTATAAAAATATTATTAGAGGTCAAAGTATGCGTATATCTAGACTAGATAAAGATGATGAGAAATTTAAAGAAGATATTAAGCTATTTAAAAACAAAGTATCTGACCGTAAATATAACGTGAAAGAGATACAGGAAGGTATGAGTGAAATAAAAGCTTGAGGCATACCAGAGCAAAACCATACATGTCTGAGGATGCATTATTGCATGAATCAACCCAAGTAAGGGGGTATATAATAGACAGTCTATACCAGTTAGAGTTCAGTATTCCAATAATATAGAGCATGTACGTCAAATTACCACTAGGAATTTGTTCATTTTACAATCTGACCATGAGTTACGGGAAGTTATAGGAGATAGACCCCATTTTGGTTTTAAAAATAAAAAGAACTTAAAAAGATGGTTATGCCATTCATATAACAATAAGATTGCCCACATAAACTGTAATGGTCTAAAACCTTGTTAGAACTGTAGTGTTTGTAGTGTGGTAGCATGCAAGAATACATTTCTTCATCCTAGAACATTAAAACAATATGAATTTAAAGTTAGATTGTAGTACGAAAAATTTAATTTATTTAGCTGTATGTAATAAGTGCAGCTCATTTTATGTAGGTATGACAAATCGTTCCTTGAGGGAACGTATAAGAGAGCACTTAGCTGCTGTTAAAAATAATGAAGTGGAAAGAAGTGCACTAGCTAAGCATACTGCTAAATACAATGTACTTCATGATTTTACTTTTAGGGTAGCTGAGTGCATACTTCCTAGTCCAAGATTAGGTGACATTAAGAATCCAATGGAGCAACGGGAACTAAGATGGATACTGGAACTACAGGATGATAGTGCACCAGGACTTAATGAGAGGGCATCAATTAAACCCTATTTAATAGCACGCACATTGAAATAATAAGTGATATGATTTTTATCATAGTGCTTGCTGTGTATTGTATCCATATGAATTTTTGTTTTATATACATGTTTTGATTTTTTATTTAATTAGATGTGTGTGTTCTTTAAGGTTTTAATACCACTTGATTGTGTATTTTAGCTTTATATACAGGAAGTGATGTAAGTTATTTCATGGTCTGATGAAGCATCTTGTTTGATGTGAAAGCGCTGATTAAACTGTTTATATTCGCACTCTGCCTTGTTTCTTTGCTACATTGTTACCTTTGGAATCTCTTTTTTATGTGAGCAGAAGTTTATCTGCACTGGCATCACTCTTTTTTATTATTAGTGAACACCAGAGAGCATTTGATAACCTCAAACAGTAAATTGCTAACCCACCTACATTAAGATAGAAATATATACACAAATCAGTAGTTCTTTCCTGTGATGCTTCAAAGTTCACTCTTGGTGCAGTTATTCTTCAAGAGGGCAGACCTGTTGCCTATGCATCTAGAACTCCTACCCAAACTGAGATGCAGTATGCTCAAACTGAGAAGGAACTTTTGGCAATTGTGTTCGCATGTTCGAAGTTCCATGATTATATTTATGGCTGAGCTATCTACACAGAAACTGACCATCAACCTCTAGTCAATACTTTAAAGAAGCTTATGGATTCCGCTCCAGCAAGAATACAAAGAACGATGCTCAAATTGCAAAAGTATAATTTCAAAATGGTTTATACAAAGGGTAAACTTCTTTATCTGACTGATACCTTATCCAGATTGCTCAGAAATAGCAAAGAACAGCTTGATGCAGAGAATTTTGACTTCGATGTCATGGAAGTGCAGAATTCTACTACCATGAGACTTGATGAGCTGAGAGATCATACAAAGACTGATCTAATTTTGCAAAAGCTCAACCACTTCCATCAATGTTGGATGGCTCTCAAAGCAATCCTGTGTACTGCCAGATGTACAACCTTACTTTCCATACAGAGATGAGATGCTGATAGAAGATGGTATCATTTTCAAAAGTCCAAAGGTTATTGTTCCTAATTCCTTGCAACATGAATACTTTCAGATTTTGATCGTGGCCACCCAGGTTCCAAATCTACCTAAAGAAGGGCGAGAGGACTAGTATTTTGGCCTTCTCTAGCAAAAGATATTGCTAAAGTGCTTTCTTCTTGTTCAGTGTGCTACAGTACTAAGCCGCATTTGCAAAAAGGCCCACTTCAGCTAAGCCAAATTCCTGAACTACCTTGGTCAACAGCAGCAACTGACATATTTGAGTGGAACAGTCAACATTACTTAATGTTGGCAGGCTCTTATTCGAACTGGTTTGAGATTTATTTGCTACCTAACGTCCGGTGCTGTTATTACTAAGATGAAACATCATTTCTCAGTCCATGGTAGTCCACACAAAGTTATTTCTGACAATGGTTCTCAGTTTACCAGTCAACTGTTTCACAGATTTGCTAAAGAGCAGGACTTCATCCAAGTTACTAGCAGTACTGAGCATCCTCAGTCAAATGGCCTTGCTGAACGTGCAGTGCAAGGTACAAAGCAATTACTGGAGATGTCAAAGTATGACAATACCGATATCTTCTTGAATTTGCTCAATCTCAGAAATATACCCCATGACAACCTTCTTGGTTTGCCTGCTCAGAGAATTTTATCTAAGCAAACCAGTACAACCTTGCCTATCAGTTCTAGCTTGTCGGTGCTTAATGCTAAAAACAAGACAGCAATCAAACCCCAACTTTTTAAGAAGCGTTTTTCTCAGAAGTCCAACTATGATACAGATTTCTTCATCCGTTAAAAGAAGGCAAGACAGTGAGGATGCAAATGGTGAACGGCTTTGATTGAACTGGTCAAGCGAGAGGTATATATACTGAGCCGAGATCCTACTTAGTAGGATCTGAGAGTATAAAGTACAGGAGAAACCATAGACATCTTCCTGTATCAGAAATGATATCGCAGCATCATACAGATACAGACTCTAGATCTCAGAGCAACCCAGACAATGTTCGTACTGAAGAACATGTGGCAATATCCATTCCCGTTCCTGATGATGTCCCAGGTGTTCTCAAAGTTGAACAATTCTTGAAGCCAGTCCCCATTGCTGGATCCAATTCTGACTTTTATGTTACATGGTCAGGTCGTATTTCTAGACCTAGTGTAAAATACACAGCAACTTGGACATAATTATTTTGTATGTGTCTGATTTTGTATAATTGCATGTTGAACAATTAGTTTTGTATATCTACATGTTAAAAGATCATTTCTGTAGATTGCATGTCATTGAATACTGTAATTTCTTATATGGACTATTTCTCAAAGAGGAAGGATATAGATCAGTGTGTGTATGGTACTTTTAAGAAGCATTTCCAGCCAGCAGTGCCAATTTGAGAGAATAGCCAGAGTGGTAAAATGTGTGAGTGTAGTAGTCAGTATGCTCATAAGTTTATTCAAGTTACAAAGCCTAACATCTGATGTGTTTCTGTGTAATAAAACTGCTTGAACAGAACCCACGAATATTCATCTGTTTTATCTTGACCAGATGAGTTACAGCATGGATAGACTATAAAAAAGCATTTGACAATATTACACATTCACGGATAAAGAGTGCTTAAAAATGTACAAGATAACTGTATACTGATAGATTACATTACAGAAAACATGATACAGTGGCAAGCCACTCTGCAGTTTAAGCCATGATAAAGGACAAATTATTATCCAAGGGATAAAAATTCAAAGGGGGATATTCCAGAAGACACTCTGTCACTGCCACTAATTGCTGCCTTGCCCAATACCCATTAAGCTGTCTACTTAACAGCTTAGGCCATGGATATAATTTGGCACCTAGTAAATAAACAGTAGAGACTTTTTTTTTGGATGATTTAAAACTGTATAGTTCATCAGATGAAGAACAGAAAGCGCAACTGCAAGTGGTCAAAACTTTTTCAGATGATATAAGAATTTCATTTGGTCTTGATAAACGTGCAAAAGCAAACTTTAAAGCAGGAAAGCTGCAGCATCAAGAAAACATCAGTTTGGGACAGGAATGTGATATAAAAGAACTTGAGCAAGAGGGAATGTATAAATATTTGGGAAATGATGAATGATCAACAATAAAACATGAACACATGAATAGAACTCAGTAAGGAATCTTTTAAAAGGCTTAAATTAATACTAAAAAAGCAATGACATCTAGGTACAAAGTCCAAGCTATAAACTAATTTGCTCTTCCTGTCCTAGCTTACAGTTTTGGAGTGATTGACTGGCCCCAAAAGGTGTTGGACAGCTTGGACAGGAAAACAAGAAGGATGTTTCATGCTCATCAAATGATTTATAAAAAGTCAGTGCATACCAAGACTATATATTCCCCAATCTGAAGGAGGTATGGGCCTCCTTGAAATTGATTGCATGCATAGTTCTGTGATTGTGGGACTGCATACATATCTGCTGACCTCACAAAACCCAAACGTAGTGAAAGTTTTGAAACATGAGGAGAACACATCTAAGATGATTTCCCTACTTAGTCTAGCAGAAGCAAGCTTCAAGCATGAATGGAAATCAAACTAGAAGTAAATAAAAATCAGGTAGCAACTGAATGTGTCAAAAAACAAAAGAAAGAATACAAGGTGAAGGATCAGATGAGAAGGCAAGAAATATGGAAAATGCATATAGTTGCAAGTACAGGAAACTCTTGGAACAATCTCATGTTGATCAGGATCAAACACAAGAATTGTTAAGGAGAGGCGAATTTAAACCAAAACAACAAAGGTTATTACTGGCAACTCAAGATAGTGGACTATGTACACATTGGTTTACAAAGTTAATTGAACACATAGGTGAAACAAACAAATGTAGGTTTTGTAAAACAGAAATGGAAACAGTTGCACATCTTGTTGCTGGTAGTAACATACTAATGGCAGGGCGGTATACTGAAAGACATAATAATGTGGCAAGACTGTTGCATTGGGGATTGTGCAAACATTATAATATTGAAATAGCTGAAAAACACTGTAAACATCAGCCACAAAGCATTATAGAAAATTATGTTTATATCACATGGGATCATCTATTACCAACAGTTCAAAAAATATTTGCAAAAAACAGATATAGTGGTCCATGAAAAGAAGACAAAAGTAGCATTGATCATTTAAAACGCTACACTCTGTGACTACAGTGCATTGCATACTGAGACACAAAGTCATAAAATATCAGGATTTGTGGGCAGAAACAAGAGAAATGTGGAAGAAAGATACCCATATAGTTCCAGTAGCAGTAGGAGCAAGGGACCTTATCAAAAAGAATCTACAGTCATATTTAGATAGGTCACTGACACATGTAACTCCATATGAATTGCAAAAGGAGTCTTTGCTGGGCACATTGCGGGTTCGAAGACTGAAACAATACTGATTTCATGCACTTTAATCATATTTTGACTTAGGAATGATGTCCATTCCTGTCATGGTATTAGAAACCCAAGGAGAAATTTAAAGAGAAAAGACAATAATGCATTTTTTTGTACTAAGTTTAAGACCATGACTTTGGCACCAATCACTGGTTTGCATAAGTCCTTCTTGTGGAATGTTGACATAATTTGGGACTCAATGACTGCTCCCAGTTTGCAAACTTTGTTAGCCATAGACCTTATGCTTTTGCCTTTATTTCTGAGAAGTAGATTTCAAACAACAGGGACCTCAGCACTGATCCCCGTGGGACACCACTGGTAACAAGTCTGCTGGTGGAGGTGGAGTCCCCTATTTTGACTGTGTGTGTTCTGTCAGTGATCCAGTTTGCAACCTACTTGACTGTACATGGGTTGACCCCAAGCTGGGTGATTTTTTTCAATGATGCCCGAGTCAGAGATTGTGTCAAAGGCCTTGGCCAAGTCTAAGTAGGCCATATGCATAGTTTTGCCTTTGTCCAGGGCTTTGGTGACAGTGTCAAAGATGTCCACCAGGTTCAGCAGGCAAGACCTCCCTTTAAGAAAACCAAAGTGGGTCGGGTCAAGTGTTTGAAGGTCTTCTACATCCTTGTTGATAAGGTCCATGATGATTCTCTCCATGGCCTTGCAGATAAGGCTGGTCAGACTAATGGGTCTATAGTTCCCAGGGTCGGTGGATGCACCCCCCCCTTGTGCAAGGGGATGATGGTAGCTGTTTTTTATTCAGCAGGGAAAAAAAACAGTGCTTAGGTTGTGGTTGAAAAGAGTACCCAGTGGTGTTGCTAACTGCTGTTTTAAACCACTGAGAATGCAGCCTGGGATGTTATCGGGTCCCACAGAGGCTGTGTTTTTGGCCTTGGAGAGAGTGGTTAAGACCTGATCTTTAGAGATATTAGGTGGACAATAGGTGGCAGGAATGTTTTGGGATATATGAGGGACAAGCGGGGGAAGTTTTCACTGAACCTGTCCACTAGCAGGTTGGCTATTTCCACTGGTTCAGTATATGTGATACCATTCACTACCAGTTCAGCGCAAATCTGGACTTTTCCTTTAAGGTTTCAGATGTAGCTAAAGAATGCTTTATGGTTATCCTTAGCTAAATATACTAATCTGGATTCATAGTTGGCTTTAGAGAACAAGATGTCTTATTTGCTTATTTGCTTGTTCAAGCTGAGAAGGGTGTGCTTCCATTTCTGAAACCATTCCTTCATGCTCTTAGACAGCAATTTCTTTATTTTATTATATAACCTGTGTATGGTGGATGTCCACCAGGCAGTCTTGTTTTTACTTGAGGATCTTGCTTTGGTCCTATCAGGAATGGCCGAGTCAATACAATTGTATACATGTTTATACAATGCATTGGTGTACATGCCAGTATAGGTGTCCTTGCCATCAGTGTGGACAGGAGCTTTGAAGCTATTAATGCCTTCTCATAAGAGGCTCTATTTGGCTTTGGAGTCGTTTTTAGCCTTATTTCTCCTGTGGTTGGGGGGGGGGGCTGAAGCTAACTGTTACTTCGACAGAGATTGATTTATGATTAGACATCACCAGGGAGGGCCACACATTTGTGGTGGTGAACCGTTCTACCATGTTGGTGAGTGTCAAGTTTAGAATATTTGGGCCCCTTGTGGGGGTGTCAACTATCTGCTCTAAGGCATTTGAGTTAACAAAGTCCAAGAACCTTTAGACAAGTGTGTTTTAAATGTATAACTTACCCAATCTAAGGACGAGTAGTTAAAGTCACCCATAACCAGGCTGTTTGGTTGTATTTTGAGCAACTCAAGTAGATCCAAGTAGGCAGTGTGGATATCATGGTTCATTGAGGGGGATCTATAGCTGGTAATAACTTGGAAAGGGTCTTTCCTATTGTTATTTGCACATGTAGTAAATCTAGGGAATCATTCTGTTTAACCAATCTGGAGGTGTGTTTATCTTTGATGAACATTGTTAGTTCTCCTCTACTTGTTTTCACACATTCATTTTGTGGTCTGAACATGTGGAAGGCATTATATCCCAATATGGCCGGGGTGCTCTCCACAGCCTTGAACCAGGTCTCTGTGATTGCACAGATTTCTGCATCTTTCAAGGTGAGGAGTGCTTCCAGTAAGTGCAGTTTCAGATTTAGACTCCTAGCATTTAGCAGCATAATCTTAAGGTTGTTTTTTGAGGACATTTTGACTTCAGGAATTTTTTTGTGACACAGCCTAAAAAGGCACTATGGGGGAGGCAAAAGCCTTAGCCAGTAGCCGAAAGCATAGAGGTGACAGGTAAAGACCATCTCTGGCAAAGCAGCATGGTCTATCAACCATAGTATCTTAGGCTTACAGGTACTAGATCCCCTTAGCATGACACCAGAAACTAAGCCAATTGTTGGTCAATCATTTTTGTCTGTAAAGGCATCATCCTAGGTGAAGGTAGAATGCTGCTTAAGGCTAGGAACATACCTGCCTGGAACACAGAATCAGACAGCTCAGTCATGTCTCTTCATATAGTCCAATGAGGTATGTCTCAAGTCATTCACACCAACATTCACCCAAAAGAACTTGCACAGCTGAATTTCACCTAAAGTTGCAAAAGTTCACAAGGAAAAAAATACACAATTTAAATCTATGTAAGATAATTTCCAAGACTCGAACTAATAATTTAAGTCATGCACTAGTGTGTTCTGTTTGTAGTGTTGAATCTGCTGGAAGGATATCCCCACCCCCACTTACTCGTCTACACTCACAAGCCTTTTTACTGCTGAAGGTGAAGCTACATTAACACTTCAGCATATTTTACTCTTATCAGTGTAATAGATCCCCGGAAAAGACATTGGGAAGCCCATGACTATAAATTAGATGCTGTGACTCGAGTCAAGTTTTCAAGAGTTCAGTCACCTTGTTCTTGTATCCATGGACAGTCTATCTCACTGATTGTTTATGGTGGTAAACCATCAGGGGGTTTCTTCCACCACTCTATTCACTCCCTTCCCCCTGCCCTTCCCCCATATCCCACCCTCCCCCAGCACCTGTACTCATATTTTAAGTAAACCACTCTCATACATTCCTATGATCCAAATATATACAACTCTACCTTGTCCACACCCACAATTCAGTCACACCTTATCTACTTTTATTTAAAGGAAAACCACACCCACAGACTCAAAAAATATGTTTATTTCATTATGGTTTAGTATTTCCTGCATGTTACCACCACTCTGGGACTATTTACAGTTTTTTAAATATTTTTATACATAATTTCTCAGTCTGACCACACAGGTTCTGACATCTTGAAATAATACTGATTTAGTCTGCCTCTAGGTATCCCACAATGCAGTGTTCATCTGTAAAAAAATTACATCAAGCAGGCTTTTATTCCTAAAGCTCCTGTGATTGCATTGATTTTACATGCATTAATTGCTTTCAGTCAGCTTTAAGTACCATTTCCTGCTGTTCAGTGACTACTTAAAACAGAAACAGTGCAAATGCCACAGAACAGACTTTCAAAGTGCTTTTTACTGCTGCTTCTTTTTAGAAAACTGCAGTCTTTTGTGAAGCTTGAATTGTGCTACTTTGACTCATCTCACCTCCCATGACCCTGTCAGCATGAAAAATGAGGGGGAGGGGTTCCACAGCCATGAGTGCTTGTAGCTCAGACACTCTTCTAGCTGAAGTGATGGCCAGAAGCAAGGCTGTTTTCCAAGAGAGGAATTTTAACTCTGCTGAAGCTGCAGGCTGAAATGGGGGGGGGGGGGTAGTGTGAGCTTTTCCAACACAAAGTTAAGGTCCCAAGCCAGGGGTAGGGGCTCTTCTGGGTGGCCTTAAGTTGTTAGCCCCTCAAAGGAACTGCTTGATGAGGGGGTGTAAAAACAGAAGTGGTTCTGTACTGTAATGAGCAGAGATGGCAAATGCACGTATTTTAATAGTAGAGAAGGATAGGCCCCTGTAAAGCAGGTCTGCTAGGTAATCCAGGATGAGAGGTGAGGAGGGCTGTGCTGGTACAGCTCCTTTATCTTGGATCCAGGAGCAATATCTTTTCCACTTGTCAGCATAGGATTTACTAGTGCTGCATCATCTGGCTTCATGTATAACATCCAGGGCTTGCTGGCTTAAGCTGGCCACTGGAGGAGAGGTCAAGGAATAAGCCAGGCTGCCAGATTCAGGGTCTGCAATTGTGGTTGCAGGAACTCTCCCTTCTGCTGAGTCAGGAGAGTTGGAATCTGAGGGAAGTGCCATGGAGGCAACGGTGACAGACTGTGCAGTTGTGGGTACCAGTATTGGCGTGTCCAGTCTAGGGCAATCAGGATTGCCCTTGGTCTTCCTCCCTTATTTTGAGTAACACCCTTGTAAGAGGGGGTAGAGGGGGAAATGCATAGATCGAGAGGTTTACCCATTGGAAGGATAGGGCATCCACTTTCCAGGCCTTGCTGTGAGGTTCCCTGGTGCAGAATTTGCTGAGCTGGTGATTGTTGTGGGAGGCAAATAGGTCCACCTTCGGGGAACCCCATTTCTGAGTTATGATGCTGAAGGTGTTGTGGTTTAATTGCCACTCATTTGGGTCTAGGAGATTTCTGCTTAAGTTGTCTGCCAGAGAGTTTTGGTTGCCTGACAGGAATTGTGCTAGTAGATGAATCTGCATAGCTGAAGCTGTGTGCCAAACAGTCATGGCTAGCCTCCATAGTGGGGTCCTCTCTGCTTGTTGATGTACCACATCACTGCAGTGTTGTCTGTTTTGATTAGTACAGGCAGTGGAGAGAGTAGGGGTCTGAAAGCTGTCAGAGCATGCTGAACTGCTAGCATCTCTTTTTGGTTGATGTGCAGATGAATCTGATTTGGGCTCCAGTGGCCCTGAATGCAGTTGCCATCCAGGTGTGCACCCCAGGCACAGTCTGATGCATCTGTGGTTAGGGTCTGGGTAGCATGGAGTTGTGAAAAGGGAAGTCCCTTGTTGTGGTTGCATGCTGCTGCCCACCAAAGAAAATCTTTCTTTAGACAAGGTATCATAGGTATAATAGTTTCCAGGTCCTGAAAATACTGACACCAAAGGTTTTTTAAGTACCACTGAAGTTTCTTCATATGCAGTCAGGCATATGGAATTAGTAGAATACAGGAGGCCATAAACCCTAGAGTATGCAGGATTTTCCTTGCGGATAACTGGGTTCTGGTGGCCAGTTGAGAGAAGTAGCCTGTCAGATAGGCTTGTTTTTCTTAAGTAAGGAATGCCATCTGGGATGCTGTGTCCAGTCTTGCTCCCAGGAATACAATTTTCTGACTGGGGACTAGTTTGGATTTCTTTTTGTTTACAGTGTACCCCAGTGAGGTCAGTAGGTCCTTTTCAAAGGTCTGGTGCTGTAACAGCTTTTCCTGGCTGTCTGCCTGAATCAGGCAGTCATCCAAGTAGGGCTAGATTTGAATATTTCTTTGTCTGCAAAAAGCAATGGCTGGAGACAGGCATTTTGTGAAAACTCTGGGAGCAGTGGATAAGCCAAAGGGAAGTGCGGAGAACTGATAATGCATAGATCCTGCCCTGAAACATAGAAATTTCCTGCAAGAGTCTCTGATTGGGATGTGCAGATAGGCCTCTTTTAGGTCTAGAGTGGCTAACCAGGCATCTTTGGACAACATAGGAAGAAGCTGCTGGAGGGTGAGCATTTTGAATTTTGGTACCACCAGGAAGGTGTTTAAAATGGATAGATCTAGGATTGGGCACCAGGTGCCCTCTTTTCTGGGTACCAGGAAAAGTCTGGAATAGAATCCTTGGCCTATCTGGTCTGCAGGAATAGGCTGAATTGCCTTCATGGAGAGCAGGGAATGAACTTGGTTTTGTGCCTCTGCCCACTGGTTTGGAGGAAGATCTGGGAACCCTTTTGGGGTTGGCAGTGTGTGGAAATAAAATTTGTACCCCTGGGACACTATGTTGAGGACCCACCGATTGTTGGTGATAGAGGCCCAGCTTTTTGCATGGGAGACAAGTTTTCCTCCTAGGCGCACAAGCAGGTGGGCAGAAGTAAGAAGTGGAGTTGAAAAGTCATTGTGAATTCTTTCCATAAGGGGATGGCTTAGCACTCCCTGTTTTAGAAGTGGAGATACTCCATTGCTTAGATCTCTGCATTCCCTGGGTCTGCTGCCTGAGGGGGGGGGGTTTGCTTCCCCTAAGTCTAGTTTGGGGTGGCCTAGAGGGGGCTGGAAAGAACCAGTGTTTTGACGGGCAATGCCTACTGAATCTCAGAGGCTGGACTTGCAAAAAGTCTGTCTGCATAGATTTAGCTTTTTCTTCCATATTTTTTAAAAACTCTTCTGCCTTGGAGCCAAATAGATTGTCTTTGTTAAGTGGTGCGTCCAACAACTTTGATTTGACATGGTCTGGCAAGGTCTGTTCCTTAAGTCAACCATGCCTTCTAAGTACAGAACCTGTGACTGCTGCCCTGCAGGATGCTTCTTGGGCATCAAACCCACATTGCAGGGTATGCTTAGTAACTTGGCTTGCAGAATGCATAAGTTCCTGTAATTCTTTATCTTCTGCATAGTCTGGAAAGGTAGATAATTTTTGTTTAACAAGTTCCATGGTATGTTGCTGGTATTTCAGCATGTGGAACTGAAAATGTAAAGCTCTAATGGCAAGAGTTGCAGAGGTGTATACTTTTTTACCCAATCTGTCTAAAGCTCGGGAATCCCTGTCCGAAGGGGTGGGATTCTTAGCTGTGGTTGCATTAATTCCTTTAGGTCCCTGGGAGATGACCTCTGGGTCAGCAGTAGGATTTTTGAAAAGAAATTTGTGTGAGTCAGGGACTCTGTGATACCTGTCAGGTTTCCTGGGAGCAGGAGGTAGAGTATCAGGAGTTAAACTGGATTCCATGAAAACATCATTCACACCATCCAGAAAGTACAGTTGTGTACACTTACCATAAATGTAGATGTTCGAGTGTATTCACTGTTGCAATCCTTACAAAATGGGTTATCTGGCTCCCGGTAGCCCACAGTTGGCCAGAATACCAAAGTCCTTGGTATATGACGTCGGCTGCCTTCAGTTTAGGCCTGATGCCAGGTACAAAAGAAGGCAGCAGACACCATTTCCTCAGTTTTTCTTGCCTTAACTGTAAGAAGCCCCCCAAAAAAAGGTTAGACCAGGAAAAGATAATCCCGTCTGTGCCCTAGGAAAAAAAAGGGGGAATGGAAGGGAGGAAATCAGGACTGCAACAGCAAATCCACTCGGACATCTACATTTATGGTAAGTGTACACAACTGTACTGTGTTCATTGTGTTTCACCATTGCAGGCCTTACAAAATGGATTGATTCTCAAAGCCCAGAAAGAAAACAAAAGGGAGGAGGAACACCCACTGTTTAAGGGTTGGTAAGGATGCCCTGCAATACTGCAGTGGCAACACCAGACCTGGACTTAGAAAACAAGGGTAAATTGTAATGTTTATGAAAGTGTGGACAGAAGTCCATGTAGCTGCGTCCAGTATGCCCCTAGTAGGTACACCTCTTAAGAAAGGTGCTGAGGTAGAGACTTCCCTAGTAGAATAGGTCCTAATACTCTGAGGAAGAACCTTGCCATGCTGTAAGTAACAAAAGTGAATACAATGAGCAATCCACTTAGAAATGGTCTGTTTAGAAATAGCTTTGCCCTGAGCTTCAGGAGCAAAACTGACCAACAGCTGATCCGACTTTCAAAAAGGTTTAGTCATGTCCAGGTAAAAGTTAAGCTGTCTATGCACATCCAGGGAATGCAGCAACCTTACCCCTTTATTAAGAGGATTAGGAAAAAGGCAGGCAGGTGGATAGACTGGTTAAGAGTCAGGCAAGAAACCACCTTAGGCATAAAGGAGGGATTAGTTAGAAGAGAAACCCGATCCACATAGATGATAAAAGGCTCAACTGCCATTAAGGCCTGCAGCTCAGAAACTCTTCGAGCTGAAGTAATAGCCAAGAGAAAGGTAGTTTTTCAGGAGAGAAACTTCAAATCTGCTGAAGCAGCTGGTTCAAAAGGAGGCAGAGTAAGTTTCTCAAGTACAAAACTGAGATCCCAAGCAGGTGTATGTGCCCTTCTGGAGGCTTGAAATTGCTAGCTCCCCTGAGGAACTGTAGCAGTCAGAATACAAAAAGAAGGTACTCGGCCGACTGGGGACTCGTGAAAAATGCTTCTGCTTTGGGATCCGTGGCAAGAAAGACTGAGGAAATGGTGTCGGCTGCCTTCTTTTGTTCCTGGCGTCAGCCCTAAAATGAAGGCAGCCGATGTCATATACCAAGGACTTTGGTATTCTGGCTGACTGTGGGCTACCTGGAGCTGGATAACCCATTTTATAAGGACTGCAACAGTGAAACACGATAAACATCAGGAGGAATAGCTAAGGGTCAGTGCTGTGGCAAATCTAAAAGTTCCCTGAGTCTCTTTTTAGACTGAGGATAATCCTGGCATTCCTAATGGAAATGCTTTCTCAAGGTATGTAGGGTTTCACCAAATGAAAAATCCTCTGAAGGAGAGGCAGAAGGAATAGATTCTTCTGCATCTGAATCCTTATAAGCAGATAAGGGCATGTCTTCATAATCAGAAACCTCAGAGTCATCGGACTCTTGGTCAGATAAAGCTGCTGGGGACAAGTCTCTTTTTCTTTTAGAAGGGGTAGGCTGGCTTCCCTTAATCAGCATGATAAGGTTTTCTGCCATTTTAAGCATTTGAGATTGAGGCATGGAAGCAGGTGCTTGAGCTTGGGTCGTCACGTTTTTAAGTGTAGTTCGTACCCTAGGCTTTAGAAACTCGGTAGTTTTAGAAAGAACTGAAAATGTGAAAGAAGTCATCAGTTTGTGTCAAATATCGGTAGTGCGAAGAACTTCTTCGGAAGCCGGTGCTTGCACAGCAGCTCCTGACCCATCCAAGGTAGAGACATTTGCAGGTTCCGTAGTCAAAGAAGAGTCTTGCGGCATACCGGACTCTGAATGGCTCTCGGTAGTGGCCTGCGAATCCATAGAAGCAGGAATCAGGGGCTGCAAAAGTGCCTTACTGAGCACCGGTGAACTGGTGACTAGCTTAACGGAAGCATCTTTGGCAGTTTTGGACCTGTGCGGTCTGTCTCTGTCTTTATCCTTACATTTTTATGGAAGATCGGTAGTCAGATGGCTTACTGAAGCCATTTCTGAATATGGAGATCGAGAGTGAAAGTATTTAGCTACGATAAGGGCCCGACGATGTATAGTTCTGGCATTGAACAAAGCACAAAACTGACAGCAAGGAACGTCATGGTCTGGGCCTAAACAGGTGATGCAGTAAGAATGGAAATCTCTGTGTGGTATTTGCTTTCCACAGGCGAGACAATTGTTAACTTTTTCTGACATTGGTTAGAGCAAGAAAAAAAGATCCCCAATGGGGTACTTAGCTTTAGAAGACTTCAACTTCAATTTCGGAAATGAAATCTCAGGTTGCAGCCGACCGGCACTCATGTGAACTGCTTCTGATTTGGGTTCCACAGCATTAAAGACTGATGTAATGGCATCGGCTGCCTGTTTTTATACTACTGATGACCTGTCGTCAGTCCTGAAGTGACAGCAACCGATGCAGAAATACTAAGCCTCTGGTATTCGGGCTGGCTGAGGGCTACCCCTGGCTGGATAATCCAAGTGTGATGACTGCAACAGTGAAACATGAAGAATATCTACCCTTGCAAAAACATTTTTACTTCCCTCACTTCTTTATGGTGCCCCTATCCTAACTAACTTACAAACTTCTACCATAAACAAGATGGAACAGTGCTACAACAAATTTGCAAAGTTTGCCACAAACTCTAAATATCACACACACCACTGTAAATCACACCTAGAATTAAACTGGCTTGAACTCCCAAACCAACTTGCCTTTATTCAGCTAGCCACCTTGCACAACCTTATTTTAAAGCCTACTGCCTGCCCTGCACTAACCAATTTAGTCACACATTACACACCAAATCGATCCCTATGATCAGAAGACAAAAATCTCTTGGCTATCTTAAAACTCACAAAAAAATAAGTCACTTGCTGTATTCATACTCTGTTTCTATACTTTGGAATTCACTACCTCTAGCTACCAGGTCTATGCCTGGTCTAACCCATTTCAAATCCTCTTTAAAGCCGGCCTAATGCTCAGGACGTCCTCTTCTTCGACACTAGCCTCATCCTCCTCTTCTGTCACATTTCAATCCTTCACAGTCTGTAAGATCCTAAGGCTCTTCTAACTCCTTCTCTGTTTCTATACCATATCTTTAAGCTACTGCTCAGGCTGCATTGCTTCTACTACCTACTTACTACTTTTTGGACACTACATTATGTATAGTGAGAGTGACTAGTAGTGTGTGTATAATGTTTTTAACTCTATAGAATCGACAAGATGTGCAGTATATATTTAACATCTTGTAATATAGTTTGTTCTTTCAACATATTTTGTATAGTATTTCTAATGTGATTTGTACTGTATTGGATTTTACTGTATTTTTATTGTACTGTACGTGGAGCTTTTCTCCACGTGCCTCTGCTGAAAATGGGTTCTGTAGACCCAGTCAGATCACTCCAGTAAACAAATGTCAAATAAATAAATAAACATGGACTATGACAGAGTCATAACAGTGCCTGTTGAAAAACGTGAGTGCATGTGAGATATGATGGATCCTGGCACCTGACAGACAGCTGACTGTGACCTTTTCCTTATCCAACCTGATGAGTGGAACATTTGTGTATGCCACAATGGAGTCACCTATGACTAAAACATTTGATTTTGTGTTTTGACTTATGGTCATGTTTGGTGAAATACTGGTGCGTGCATTTGTATGTGTACTGTGATTTGCTGGGAATGTTATTAAGTGAAGTGTGTTTATGTTTCGGAGGTCTCTGATCTTTAGGTAAGCTTCTAGTCAGAACCTCTGCATATGTAGGTTTAGGTGTTGTATGTGTGGATGGTGCAGGAGGTGAACTGTGTGATCTGACAACTTCACTACTATCTGATATATTGACTTGTGGGTGAGAGAGCCTAGATTCTACATTCTTACTATTGATACATTTTTCAAATACTGAATTTGTGTGAATGAGAAGTGGGTTGTCAGCGTACATGAAGCGATCGCTACATTGCCTCAGGATGCCCATGTCGACCAGGCTGGCTGGAGAAATGGTGGGAAATTGTCCATTCATGATGCTAGGTGAAGTTCTGTGGAAGGACCAGGTATGGCTAAGGGACAAGAAAAAGTTCTAAACTGCAAGGGGCTTAATGGGTAAGACTTGTAGAGGAATCTCAGAGGCTCAGCTGAGTGTCTAACTGGGCATGAAGCACAACAGCAAGAAAACTCTGATGGAGCACAAGCAGTTGACTAAGGGAAAACTATCTATCTACGAGTTTGCATCTATAACCGCCAGTGGTATCCTCCACTGCTTGGTAATGCATGGTTATGTAGGTGGTGCCCACCGCGCAACTCTGAGTTAATGCGGACAAGTAGCAGTTAATTTAAACTGATTTCAAACACTCTTACCAATAGTAGCACACTAGGTTGGTCCCTGGACCAACAATCACCATTCAGATAGGTCCTTAGCTACACTCTACAACTACTCTCACTAGGGTGTAGGGGGCCCTCTTTGGTAGAGGAAAGCTGGATTAGTCCTCAAACTTTAAAAACAGAATGAGTCCAGCAAATCTGAACCAAGTCTATGCTGGGCTAAAAGTGCAGGAAACAGCAAAAATTCAGTAAAATACAGTTCAAAAATAATAGCAGACAGTAAATACAATGCAAGAAGAGCAGATCAAGTAAAATGATACTTATTTTTCAGTAACAGGCAGTTAGTGCTCAGATAACACAGGATATCTAAATTAACCAAAGGGAAAGCCCAAGACTGAGATTTATTCCATCAATCCCCAAGTCAGATGGGCTGGTTTTAGTTCTCAAATGATACCAAGCAGTCTAGATTCAACAAGCCTGAATCTAGCCTATGCTTTAAAATGCAGAAGTAATAGAAATTCAAAGTGCAGAAAATAGCAGTCACAACAGCAAAACATAGTTTAAATAAAGCAGCAATTCAGTAGAACACTTTCACAAGAGTGTAGACCACAAACCTTCCTAGTGTGAAATAACTGTTCTGGAACCCAAGTGCTTAAACCAGAACAAAGACACTTAGACCAGGCACAATAAGCCTTCACCAGCAATTCCCAGCTTAGAAGGGATTTCTGACCCCCAGAAGTTATATGTACACCTATATGCTGGCCCTTAACCTGCCTCCCCAGGTACAGAAGTCCCTTCTTAAATGTACAAATTTAAAAGTAAATGTACATCTCTCGACAATTGGGATCACCATTTACTGATGGATGCTGGAAAGAAGGCTAAATCCACATGAAGGAAAAATAAAATCACCACCACTGTTCTGCAGAGTCTGTCAACTTACCCATCTCTGCTCTGAGTTAAATACCCTCATGGCACCTAAACATGGTACACACAATTTCTTCTGGCAGATGCAAGCTCAGGGTTAAAGGCATTCGCAAATGAACATCCACCTGTTGGTAGGCATTTCCTTTTTCTATAGGACAGAAAATTATAAAATCATTTTTCTCACCTGAACAGATGACTCCCTAATAGAGTTCCAGCTATAAAAAAAAAAATTAACAACATAGGCTTGCACAGCACACATCTGGTCTCTGAAATCCGCAAAGAAAATCCGGAGTCATCTGTATGATATGCTTCTCTTCATTAATTCTATTTACTTTATTGAATTTCACTATAATCGTACCATTTCAGAATGATGTACAATAACACAGTGTTCTTAGTGCCTGCTCTGGGGTTCTTTACGCTGCATTTTATTTCACTTGCTGGCTCTTCTTTTCTCATGTCAGAAAAATTAGTTTTTAACTGTTTGTCCTTTAAACTAAACATCATTCAATTTTATCTGTCACATACATTAAGGTATTTAATGGTTCAAATAGTTTTCCCATGAATAAACAGTAAAAAAAAACATCAACCACCTTCCCTGTATTTTAAACTTGTCCATTCTTTTTTTTATTTCAGAACTCTGCATCAATCACATACTGGACAGGTTCACTACTGCCACTGCAGCTATTATCATTTGCTTGTCTCAAGGTAGAGACAGCCAGATAAGCAAGATCTTATGGATTTATAGGTGAGTACTAGGCAAGTTGCTCTTATGGGTCATTTTAAGCCTAGCCAATTTTAGTCCTAGCCTCTTAGCTTTCATAACTTGTCCACCAGGCCTTTGTAACATACTAAGCATGTTTACTCAGTTCTTGGCTGCTACTGTATTTTTAACAGTAAGGATGACTCCTCTAATGCTCCTTTCTCCTGCTTTTCCTTTCTGCTTCAATCTGTTTTGCTCTGTTAATTTTTCATTATTACAATACATCCTGCCACTGACTGTCATACATTAGAAGCATCTCATAACTCCTTGGAAGCACGTCCCCTACAGTTCTGACAAGAACTTTCAGCTAAAACCCTGCACATCTATCAAGTATCACCTCACAGACTGCCTGCCAAAGTATTCTTAGCTCGGCAAGAATCCCAAATGACTTCTGCATGAAACATGGTAATGAATATAAATGTATTAGATTTTGCAGAGACCTAGATCGTCTGGCTCTCAGCCCAGAACTAAACTTGTGACTTTTGGAAGGAATATGTTAGTGGGTACTAAGCATATTAATATTTTTTGGCATTCAAGCAAAATATTAATACGCTATTGTAGGAAATTGCATTAAATAGTTTAAATAGGATATTTCTTGTTGAGCTAACATGGGTTCTGATGCTGAACTCCCTGTAATCAGGAAATGTTTTTCAAACTATTACTGTATTAAAAATCAGCACTGCTTCAATGCTCTTGAATGTTTACATCTTAGGGCGTGCAATTAAAATGGCAAACCTTATGTCCATGTAACAGCTTGGACTGCAGTTAGGATACAGGACACTGCTTAAATACAACCCCAACCATCTTTCAACACATGTATACCTGTACTACTTTCATCATTCTTAAAGTAACATTTTTTTTAGAAAAATATTTGTTAGCCATAATTCATATCTGTAACTCATTAAAATAATATTTTAACTTGAAAAGTAAAGCCTATGCAGAGTAAACGCTCCAACCAAAGCAGCCAAAAATAAAAATAAAACCTCAGTCAAAAATGGAAGGAGCGACACATGGTAAACATGGGTTAATAGTTTTAAGAAACCTAGCACTTACATACCATCCTTACATCCTGAGGAAGCCGAAAGGTGAAAGCGCTAACCCATGCTTGTGTTTTTATTTTATTAAACAAGTTGTCCCAGAACTGAATGAGTCCGTGTCTTGCTGCATACATTTAAATGGATTAACGTGATTACTGGATTATTGAATTTTTGTGGCTCGAACGAGTTGTTAATGTGCAGTATTGCATTTTATATATTGGGATTCTTGATGCTCTGAGGACATCTTATGGACTTGTGGTATGTTTACCATGCATCGCTCCTTCCAAAATAATATTTTAAATTTAATCTTTCTTCCTTTCCCCACTGTTGTGTAGCCTGCAGTTTATTTATAAAAGTCAACGTGTATGGTGTGTTCAGCTCCCTACAATGCCCATTGCAGAATTTCACTTTTAGGATGAAAAGTTCTATTTAAATATTTAGTTAAATATTTAAATTTATTTAACTAGAATCCTAAATTCTACTTTTGATTACTTTAAGTTTTTCTCTCTTTTTATCCACCTTTCTTTCTTGCTCTTCTTTACAGTATATCTACAATCACGTTCTTGTAAATATTCCTACTCAGGGATTATCCTGCCGCTATTGTATCGGATTATTTTAAACTTATATATAAATATATTGTCTTTGTTGATTTCATTTTATGTAAATGTTTCTTGTCAATAATACTATTGTAATTTTTAGTCTTTGTATTAACTTTTTTGGCATGTTTGTAATTGTAATAGGAGCTTTTCTCCTCGGGCCTCCACTGAAAAAGGGCCTTTGGCTCAATTGGACCAACCCGGTTAACATATGACAATAAACAAAAAATAACAAAAACTCACTGTTTTGATGAGTTTCAGATGCAATGACTGGACAGACAATATGACTACAGAAAGTCTTGTTTACTACACTTAAACCACAGTAAAGCTTGTATAGTGGGGTGGTTTTCAAGGTAAAGAGCACCAGATTTCCTATACATCTACTAGCGCAGGTAAAGGCAAGATTGTCCATTCTTATTTAAACAATTGCATAATACAGGCAACATTAATAAACCTCTTCCAGTTGTGTCTAATATTTTGAGATTCTCCATTGATGAATTCACTCCATTTCGTTCATATGCCCTTCCACTCAGCCTGTTAATTTCCTAATCTTCATGCCTGTCTCATTTAATTTACCTTTACCAGTATAAGAAGTTAATGTTTATTTACATTACACTATAACTGCACAAGAGCTGTCTGTTATGCCCTGTAATTGCATTTAACATCATGTATCTCTCCTTCACTACATTAACCATACTGTTAATGAATTGCTTCCTGTTTATAAGATACAAGATTTGATTTCTTCCACTTCACATTTTCATACTTGTGTGACTCTAAGAAAGCAACATAACCAGACAAGATTACTTTCTCTACCTGGATTGCTTCCCGAATAACTCTGCAGTTTATTTATCTACAGTCTGTTCCAGTAGTCCATTCCATGGGTTTACTACCCTTTCTGTGAAGAAGTACTTTCATAGATGCAGTTATTAGTCCATTCTTACTATCTGCTGCCTATGACCCTCCCACCCACTTTGCATTTCCTATTCAGGATGACTCCTTTTATCTCCCTAGCATGATCCTGTAGACCTCATTTCATGTCTCTTCTAGTCTTTAGTGAAAAGGATTTGAGCTCCTCTAGTCCCTGATCAAATAATTCCCCTCCATCTCATGCACTATTCTAGATGCTTTCCTCCAGATTCCTTCCAGCAACATAATGCCTTTTTTCGTGTGTATCATCCAAACCTAAATACAGTACAGATGTTTGACATGACCATGGTCTAATGGCCTGAAAAAATTACCTATTTAATTATGTAATCTACTCCCAGATTTCTACTTGCTGCTGTCACTGCCAGTGCAGGTGTGTTGAACATAACCAACTGCTGCTCTTTTGTCATTAGGTTTTACTCCTCTAGCTGATACTTCAACCTTTCTGCCCACTAGCTCAGCCCTTAAAAATACTTCCATAGAGTCGTCTCTCCCCCATCCTCCACTGCTGTACCTTTCTTTCTGGCAACAAAAAAATAGGGTGTTCCTGATGTTCTTCTTGTTTCACTGTTACAGTCATCACTTTTCGGTTATCTGCTGGCAGTAGCTCTCAGTCGGCCTGATTAACAAAGTCTTGGGTACTGCTTCAGTTGCTGTCCCTTCTTCCATGACCATCAGGTCGTCAGGGGTATAAAACATGCAGCTGACACCATTACATCAGTCTTTCTTGCCATGTGGTGCCCGAAGCAGAAGCAGTTCGAAAGTGCCGGTCGGCAGACTCCTGAAAATTTCATTTTCGAGTTTCAGAACCAAAGTCTTCAACTAAAGGTAAGTACGCCGTTGGGGAAACTTTTTCTTGCTCCTTACAGATGTCAGTAAAAGTTAATAATTGCATTACTTGTGGAAAGCAAATACCTCATAAAGATTTTCATTCGTACTGTATTTCTTGCCTAGGCCCTGACCATGACGTACCTTGCTGTCGGTTTTGTGCTTTATTTAATCAACGCACTATTCATCGTCGATATATTTTCTTCTCTAAATATTTTGGCTCTCAGTTTAATTATCCAGAAATGTTGTCGGATAGCCATCCGACTACCGGGATTCCGAAAAAACACAAAGATAAATACAGACAGGCTGCAGAGGTCCAAAACTGCCGACGACGTTTCTCCTAAGCCAGTCGCCAGTTTGCCGGTACTCAGTGAGGCACTTTTGCAACCCCTGATACCCACTACTTCTGATCTGCAGGCCTCTACCGAGACCCATTCGGAGTCTGGTATGCCGTGAGATGCTTCAACTATGGAACCTGCGGATGTCTCTACCTTGGATGGGTCCAGAGCCGCTGTGGAGGCACCGGCTTCTGAGGGTGTATTCTGGCCTACGGACTTTTAACTGACACTTCCTTCTTCTTTTAGGCCTAAATCTCGAGTCATGCCTAAAATAACAATGCCCATGCCACATGCTCAGGCCTCTATGCCTTAAAAACAAATGATAAGAATGGCTGAAGATCTTATAACTCTAATCAGGGGAAGCCAGCCTTCCCCTTCTAAGAGACCCAGGACTGAAGTTGTTTATGAATCTTCTGACCAGGATTCTGATTTTTCTAATTCTTCTGATGATTTGGATTTGTCCTTATCTACTTATGAGGATTCTGATGCAGAGGACTCTATTTCCTCTGCTTCCCCTCCAGAGGATTTTTTTTTGGTGAAACCTTACATACTCTAAGGGAGCATTTCCACTGGGAAAGCCAGGATTTTTCTGATTCAAAAAAGGGGCTTAGGGATTTCTTACTTCTGCCTCAGCATAGGCCCTTAGCTATTCCTCCTGTAGTAGACATTGTTGGTGATGCTTTCTCGGAATCTAGTTTGGCCTCTGATTCTTTGCCTCCTGCTCCCAGAAAACCTGACAGATATTACAGGGTTCCTGATTCACACAAGTTCCTTTTTAAAAATCCTACTGCGGATCCAGAGACTATTTCACAGGGACCCAAGGGCATTAAGGCTTCTACTGCTAAAAATCCTACCCCTTCTAATAGAGACTCCAGGGTGATGGATAGATGGGGTAAGAAGGTTTACAATTCTGCAACCTTGGCCATTAGGGCTTTAAACTGCCAGTTTCATATGTTAAAGTATCAACAACATGTTATTGGATTGCTTAAACAGAAAATGATGTTGATTCCTGATTGTGCAGAAAATAAAGAATTACAGGATTTAATGCATTCTGCTGAACAGGTTGGAAAACATACTTTGCAATGTGGATTTGATTTTTTAGAGGCCTCTTGCAGGGCTGCTGTTACTGGGTCTGTGCTCAGAAGGCATACTTGGCTTAAGGAGCAATCTTTACCTAATCATGTTAAAGCTAAATTGTTGGATGCTCCCTTAAACCATGACCGCCTGTTTGGCAACAAGGCTGAGAAAGTTCTTAAAAAGATGGAAGATAAAGCTAAATTTATGCAAACTGTTAAAGATTTCTTACAAGTTCAGCCTCCTAGATTTAGTAGGCACTGGCCCTCTAAGAACTGGTCCTTTCCCAGCCCCTTCTAGGCCTTCTCAAGCCAAACCCAGACATAGCAGAAACTCCATGTTTCAGTCCCAGGGGACACATAAGACTAAGCAGTGGGGGGTTTCTGCTCCCAAATCAGAGAGTAGTAAGACTCCCCCCTAAGGAAAACAGTCTCAACGACTTGCTTCTAAAACTTCCAAGCACTTCCCAACTGAATTTAGGCGGAAAGATTGGTCTGCAGGCCAAAAACTGGGAACTCATTACTCAGGACAAATGGGTTTTAAATATAGTGTCCCAAGGATACAGATTTCACTTCCACACCTTACCAACACCAAAACCATTTATACAGCCAGTTTACCCCCACAAATTAACTCAGGCTTCTAAATTGTCGTTGACTAATTCCCACACTCATCATTATTGATTTATCATGTTTGTGTTTGGATTGGCAGCATTTCTTCCATCTTAAACCACCAAGTGGTATGATCATTACTGGCTAATAACAACTCTTACATGGACACCTATCATCCATTCTACATGGGTACAACCACATCTAGATTTGTATCTCTTCTAGCAAGTCCTTTCATATGGCCTGAAAGGGTTATTGGTAAACTGTCTGCTGATTTAGGATGCATGGATGGGAGAAAGTCAAGGCTATTTTCAGTGAAGATTAAAGAATTCTGACCTCAAATGGTGATAAACAGCTCTGCAATGGCAAGGCTGCACAGGTGAATGAGATATGACCACAAATGCATGTAGACTGTAGGTGCTTTGCTTAACACTTTTTCAGTATTGTGTGGTTATCAGGAAAAGTATTTATGGAGTGGCAAACCATGGGAGTGGCCTCCATTTACTTTAATGGTAACAGCAGAGCATGCTGCAATTATAGTAGGAATATACACCTCAGCTTCCCAGAAAAAGCCTACATTAAGGTGAAGGAAAGGAGAATCCATCTAGCAGTCAAGCCTCAGTCTGAGGAAGAGTAATGCAGATTCCATTCTGGCCATGGAACAGTGGATCCACTCGATATTACACAAATATTGGTAGGGAAAAGAACTTAAACAAAACATTTGCTGTGGCACAAAAAGGGCACGTTAGAGGGACAGATATGTTTTGAAAGACTGCTACTTCTCAGGAACAAATTTTCCATCCATATGAAGCAGAGATCTTGTCTAACCCAATTCAAACATTAACTTGGACCACTGAATGGGGAATAGGAATTCATCCCTGGTCTGGCACCTATGTCCCTAAAGGACTGTGCCTACCTGTAAATGCTGACCACCCATGCCCAAGCCTACATATACCCCTAAGAATAACCTTAAGGTTCCTAAAACTCATCAGATACATTTAGGATGCACACCTAGGCTTAAAAAGGATTCTTTACTAGCCTAGTATACACCTATAATTCAATGGAAGTCTACTAATGTCCTATACATGTATTTTGTGGACTTTGAGAAGTCATTCAACTGTTTAAAGTGAAATGTTTTGTGGAAGGTGTTACAACAATATGGGGTCCTGGTTTTGGTGTTACATGTATTTGGTCTCTGTATTTAGCAAGCAAAGATTTTCATCACATTCTAAGCATCACACTAAATAAGTGCAAGGTGAGTGCAGGACTTTGCCAAGGGGGTACTTTTTCTCCTTTCCTGTTCATCTTTGTACAGGATGTTAAGAACAGTCAAGGTTTGCCTATTATCCACTCATGGAATGTAAGGGCTTCATGTTGGATGCTTGCAGATGATGCTGTCCTCCTGGCCTCAAGTGCCTGTCATCTATGTCATGCACTGCTCAGTGTGAAATGGACAGCATGAGAATGGTTACTTCAAAACACTAGCCTATGTTTTTATTTCTCAGAAGAGCATCACGTTGTCTAAAGGTCTTAAGTGTATGATTTAGGTATGTTAGGGTTTTGTTCATGATTGAGAACACACAGAATAGGGGAGACTTGCCAGTGGATGGGTGTAACGGCACTGTAGGCATTATAATGATGGACTGCAGTGCTGAGGTGAGAGTTAAAGACTGAAAGGAGCAAGTTGAGGTGATTTAGGTATACAATGAAGATGGCCCAATCAGCACCATGTGTGAGGGGTACAAGGCATGGCTTACTAGCAGGATGCCCCTGGATAGATTGTTAACATACTGGAGAGATTATATCCCTCAACTGACCTGGAATACATTGTCAATCCCATGTAGAACCTAAAGACTGTCAACTGAGGTAAGGATAGTCTAGTCGACCCTGCTCAGAATTCAAATGCCACATCTCTCTCTGGGACAAAGGGTTAAAAGCTAGATGAATGGTAAGTCATGCACAACTTAGCTGTACCCCCTAATGTCCAAGGCCTCATTCATCTCCCACTCTCTCTACCCCTGAGCTCAGAATATTTCAGGATATTTCTTGAACATCTAAAATTCTACAGTGAGAATTATCTTTTTCCTCTTGCATCGGTACTTTATTTTCTGCAGTCTATTATTCTTTGCCCTTGAGATGTTTGAGTGGATTAAAACTGGGTTTTATGGTTGTTGAGTGGCAGAGTTTTGCAACTGCTGCAAATACTGACATAAGCATCAGAGATTTTGGCTTTTCTTTAGTGCTCAGGGAATCAGTTAGGTGTCCATCAAAGGCTCAGGTAGGTGTCCATCAAAGGCTCAATCAGCTGTGTTGATGCATTCATTGTCATTGATGACTCAATGATTGCCTGTGTGTGATATGGTTAAAGTATACATGCTGCTCATAGGTCATAAATAACCAGAGCCGGATCGTGCACTACACAACTTAGGCAGTTGCCTAATGTCCACTGCTCGGGAGACTACCACAGAACTTACACTTCTTTAAGAATGCTCTCTGCTTCCATTACATTTCTTCAAGGATGCATGCAGAGTGCATCCTTAGTGATGTCTGTGTGTGTGTGTAAGAGACATGCACATTTAAACACTAGAGCAGAGCATGTGATTTTTGCTGTTACATTCAAGAGAGATGAGCGAGCACAGAATATCTGAAGAGATTAACGAGCGAGCATGAAACAGGATAAAGTTGTGTGTGTCTGTGTGTGTGTGTGTGTGTGTGTGTGTGTGTGTGTGTGTGTGTGTGTGTGTGTGTGTGTGTGTGTGTGTGCCCCAGTTAGAGATGGCAGACTGACTGAATTATTCAGGCTGAAACTCTGTACCTTGGTAACAGGAGACTACAGCCTGAATTCAGTACACCACTACCAAACTGTCATCAGTAGGTGCATTTTCAAGAAGTGAGAAGTTTCTATGCATTTTTATAGACTGTTGAGTTTCTGGCATTTTCAAAGAATGCTGACTTTATTTGCATTTCTAAGGACTGTTGACTTCCTGTACATTTTCAAAGACTGCCGAGTTTCTGTGCATTTTCAAAGAATGTTGAGTTTCTGTGCATTTTCAAGGAATGTTCAGTTTGAAAGGAAAAGTTTACTGCTGCTCATGTTATGTCTGTTTTCAATGTACAATTATTTTTCTTAGAAAATGGCCATCATCAGGGTTTGTGCTATAAAATCTGAAAGCGGTGTTAGAACAGCAGTGCTACTTACTTGTCTTTGGTGCAGGAGACTTTTGGTTCTACTGTCACACAATGTAGATGGAATGCTAATACTGCAGTGTCCTTTAAGGGGGGATGAGGATATTGCACTGCTGAGTGTATTTACCTTTGGATGAGATGCCTAGTAACTATGAATCTGTTGCCAGTATGACAGCCATTCCCTTTTGCAATATTAGCAGCTTAGAATTCTTTTTAAATGTAACATGGCAATTTATTCTTCAAGGGAAGCAGGCACTGACTTTGTACATGCAACACTGACATGTAAATTTGTTTGCCAGCAACAACCTCTAGTTACAGATCTCATTAATGTGGAATTATTCAGATGACTTTTACTTCTGCAGAGATTGTGTACATTGACTGATATTTGTGGATTGTAATGACAGGAGTTTGACTAAACTTTTGTGGTTGAAATGTTCTGTAATGGGTAGTTTTGCCATTATTGGTTCATAAGTTTTGTTTCATTGCTTAATGGAAAGATGTTTAAACCTACAAATTTAAAACATACTCTAATAAGTGGTGCTGTATTATACAAGGAATGTCATTTAATACAATCAAGATGGTGCCTCAAAAAACACATGCATGTATGCATGGTCCTAAAAATGTGTACAATAGGCCTATAATTTGAAAGCAGCCCAAATGTAAACTTAATCCACCACTGGCCACATGCATCTTTTTTGAATATGTGTTTCAGTGCTGTTTCGATTAATGTTTGTTTCAAGGGCAGAGAAGTTTACTGCTCATGTTAAATCTGTTTTTATTGTGGGTGTGTATTGTTCTGTTTAGCAAATGGCTATCAGTGTTTGAACAGTGCTTACGTTAAATAATGAACAATAACCAAGTAATACAACACTGGAATGGATGGGAAGGCTTGCTGTGGGGGAAGAGGGTGCCTGACCCATTAACCTGCCTAGGACCCTATTTGAACATGATCAGTCTTCTAAGTCACTGTGAAATATGGTAGGTCTTGCTATGATTGCAGATTTCAGACAGGCAAGTTATTTCATTTTCAGCTGTGATTTATTTTTAAGCCTGTGATTTTAATATTAATTTCTTTTGTATATTTTGGGGTGATTTTTTTAATTTGGGAATACTGCTTTTTTTAATAAGTTGGGTGGAAGTTTTCAGGTTTGTGTACTTGTCCTTCTATGGACATCAGACAATTATTTTCATATATATATATATATATATATATATATATATATATATATATATTATTTAAATGGTTAAAATAACATTATATAAATAAAGAAATACTTTAACATGGATTGAAGGGTTATCATGGTGTGTATTATATTTTTCACAGCTGAGTTTTCTGGCTAGAACTGTAGCAATATTGGTATCTCTATGTAAGAGGTATACTTTAATTGTTTTAATTAATTAATTTTTATATTGGTTTATATGTTTTTTTTCTGAATTTTGACTTACAGGAAATCTCTTATTTACCGTCACATGAAGAGCTTGTTATTTTTTTTGGGTTTAGAATGAAAGGACTTTAGCAATTAGTGTGAAATAGATCTGGCTGTTGATAATATGGCAAAATGAAGTCATATGCTTGATGATACAGGTAAAGTGCGATAAAATATCTGAGAGAAGCTCAGCTCCCTGTTTTTATCACACATTGATGCTTGGTGTGAGTGTAAGACACATACACAAAAACATCTCCATTTTCACAACCACTTTCCTTGTAAAGAAGGCCGTGACTGCATACATTTATTTTATTCTTAACCAGGAAACCCACTAAGCACGTGTACTGCTTTTCAGGGATAACATAAGGTCACTGGTTGTGAAGTCACCTTCATGCATATTTCCAAATGGTGGGCATTATGTTGTAGAAGTATGGATTATAGATATATTGGAAAGAAACAGTGAAACTGCCTTTACAGTATTTAGGAAATCATGGATGTAGATTTCCAGAACCATCTATTGAGCATCAGACAATATTCAGCCAGAAGAGTTTCAATTTCAATGACTTTAGTCCATTTGAGATAAAAGGGAGGTGGGCAATAGAGAATGAGTTATTGTTTGCTCTAGGAAGTGACAAATGAGGGACTTCAAGAAATTAAGGTGAAACTCTCTGTCAAATAATGTGACTGAAAGCAAGCAAGACCTAGTCTTCTACAAAGTGGTCTTGTTTATTGTCACTAAGGAGTTACTAGTTTCCAAAATTGTTTTTGAGAAGATTAGGAAGGACGTTTGTTTATTCTGAAATGAGATGGAATCTGGTTTGAGAAGTACTTTTTTACCAGGTTGTGGAGGAAAATAAATTTTGTATGTGTCTAGATTTGGACATTTCTTCAGTCGGTATCAGGTTTCATTTCTGAGATCAATGACTGCTTTTACTTCCTTTGTCAGCAATTTTTTTTTTTTGTTAGGTTTGTATAAACTACTTAGCACAAGAAAGTTATTTTCCTAACAATGCCAAAAAGCAAAGAGTAACCATATCAACTGAAATCAATCAGTGTAGTCATGACATGTTGATATGACACATTGGGGGGTGGATTTGAGACAATTGGGACCATCGAGACCATGGATGTTGTCAGAATGTGTTTAGGAGACTGTTATAACCAGTACTCTAAGATGATCTATACAAATAAGTGTTTTTTTTTAAAACTGTAGTACTTTTGGAGAGTGTTTCAGTTTTCTGAGCAGTGTAGCCTTTAATTCTTATTCGAATTATTACGAATTATAAATCCAATTTGACATGCAGTCCCAAAACAAATATTACCACAAATTTACTTGAAATGACAACCTATTATTTTCAGGTAATCTAACTGCTATTTCACTTATGATGAAGAGTGTGTGTGTGTGTGTGTGTGTGTGTGTGTGTGTGTGTGTGTGTGTGTGTGTGTATATATATATATATATATATATATATATATATATATATAAATATATATATATATATATATATATATATATATATATATATATATACGAGAAAGAGAGAGACTGAGAGAGAAAAAGAAACAAACCACAAGCACGCACGCGGCTATATATGCAACTGTGCATCTGGAGTATTCATCAAGTTTAAAAACCTGAACGTAGAATATCAAGATTTAAAAATGATAATGTAACCAGATGCTCACAGTCAAGGAGACAGATGCAAGCACAGAAAATGGTAATATACTCTAACAATGAAGCAGTAGTCCGGTGAAAGGAAAAGAAAAAGTAAATAAAGAATTATAGTGAACATCATCTGGATTTTATTATTCTAACTGAAAGCACAGCACGCTAGTGACTCAGTGTACTGGGGATATTAATGCTTAGTTTCTGCTAAAATAATAAAACTCAGATGGTATCAGCTTCAGCTGTTTGTGTTTCTCCCCAAGTGAAGTTTCACTGGTAAAACACAATGTCAAGTTTAGTATGGACAACAATGGTACAACTTCAAGTTAAGAAATCTGAGTGGTAAGACCACAAATGAAATGCCAAACACTGTTGATTTACTTCTGCATAATACTGAAACAAACATATAAACCTGAAAGCAGAAATTCCAGAATCATTGTAATAAATAACTAACATGACTTTAAGGGAAGAAGTGGAAAGAGTTTTAAAGTTTACATGGGAATTCCCAAAGGTTATCACTCCCTAATCATGAACCACAAAAATACTATCAGAATGACAAGAAACTAAAACTGCAACAAAAACAGAAAGTTAGAGCAACAGCATTTCATGATGATTTTACCATGAAACTGCTTCAGTTTTATTTTCTAGCACATAATTACTCTCTGTGCTAATTCCTATGCCTGACAGCAATTGGAAGAAACAGCCAGTCTTTGTTTGAAAACATATGTAAGAAATGCTGTCTGTGCTGAACACACAATCAGAGTGAATAGGAATACAGATTAATCCAAATGTAAGCTAAGATGCTTGTTTAAGAGTGTCTTGTGTTGACAAACATAAAAGGATTGCCCTTGCTTAGAAAGAAGTTTTACTTCACAGACTGCTATTCTGCATTTTTAAGATGACTGTATAAACTTAACACACTTCCTGTAAAATATTACTGGAATTTTTTTTAATCACAAAACTCAGAAACCTCCCTTCAATTTCAAAATGATTAAGTATTACACTTTTGTTAAAGGTTATTTAAGCTGGATGATTAAATTATTTGGAGTTGCTCAACACATCGGTTGTGTTTCTTTGAGCGAAAGTAAAGCATGTGAGGCATGCAGGATAGATTTGTATAATTATCTTAGGGTGTAGTGGTGACTGAATTAGAATGAAATGATGGTCTGTAATACAGAATTGTTTTTTTTTTATTTAATCTCTGTAAATAAGCTTCTGTAGTGCTACATTTGTCAGTCATTGCTTTTAGCTTGTTATATGCTAAAATGTCACCTCCATTTTTTATGCAGCTAGCACTCCTCCACATTATCTAGGAGTTGACAGAACTTATTTCATGTGAAACCATAATACTCTGATCTCACAGGGTTCATCTGACCAAGACATGGGCTGCAGGTGTCAGTCTTGGTAAAGCAAGGACCTACATGTGGTCCAGAATCAGGAGCCAAAGTATCACATTGTTAGTGGCTAGCATTACCAGGGAAAAGGAGTAGCTTATGTGGGGCCCATGCAAAGCAGTTCCATCAGAATTAGAGAGTTAATGAAGTAGCCTGAAATACTGACCTGACTATTTGAACAGCACGATACACTGTCAAAATAAAGGAAAATATTTCAGTTTTGACATACTTAAAATGTCCTTCTGTTATACCTTTCTACAGAGGGGGTCAGTTTAAAAACTGATTTCAGAATAGTCAGAGAAGCTTTTAACTCACCACCTCTGAAGAGTACTTTTAATCACTGCCATGTATTATTACTTAGAGCCATACAGTTTTGACAGATTTGCATATAGCCAACATTTCTCTAAGCAGCTGCAATAGCTGTAAACCAACTTCTGTTTATTTATTTGGGCCCTGATTGAATAGGAGAATTTTCCTGATTCACTTCTCCTTCAGCAGAAATAAGTGCTGATATCTGTAAAGATTTAAGCTAAGAAATTTCAAGTCAAGACTGTGATTATTTGCTATACATTATATCAGTTCATGTTAGCTCCAGATTTTCAAATATGGTTGATCTAATCCACCACTACAGTTAACATATAAATATGTTTCACAGGCTGCTGTGTTCAGCTTACTGTCAACTGACCTCTGAAAAACTTAACTACCATTATCCCATCCATGCAGCTTTTCTTAACTCATATACTCGTCATTCAATACTCTTTACAGAAATATATGCCTTTTATGTCTGACTTCCCAAATCCTTTTTATTTGTAGATAGTCAACCATTTTCCTACCAAAAACAGTGTGCCACTCAATATTTTTGGACACTTCCTACCAATTTTCCATCTCTCAAAACTAACATCAAATCATCTGCATATGTGAGCATTACTAGCAATGTGTATTCTCTTCCCATGTTCCACTACCAGCTTGTAGTTATTTCTTGCTTACTACTCCTGAATTAATAACCAAACTGAATAAAATAGGGCTTAATACACATTCCTATTTTACTCCATTTAAGAGCTTTACTTTTTTCCCCAATGACTGTTTTATTGTCAGTTTAAGTTATCATACTGTACCTTTAAGCATTTATAAACTTATAAATATTTTCCAAATCCACAACTCTCCATTAGGTTGCATGATGTGTTCAAGATCAACGCTGTCAAAGTCTTTTATTACTCCTTGTTATCATTGTTTCTATGTACTCAGTTTAACTTACTGCTGCATCTATAAAGAGTAGGAATATCTGTAGTTTTTCTTCCTCCATTCCATAAACCTCTAATTTTAAAATCTCTTTAAAAGTGTTTCCTATTTTATAACATCTCTGTTAAAAATATTATAGTCTGTGTTAGATAATGACAGGAGTTTTCATTTCTTTAAATTTCTTTCATCGTTTTTTTATAAATAAAATCAACCACTCTCATAAATCTCTCTTTTTCCCCTACCTGCCACATCACTTGAAGGACTTCATGAAGCAATTTAAATGGTTGTCAAACATGTCTTTACAGAACTGTTTTATTATTCCATATACTCCAAGTGCTGACTTTCCAACTACTTTTTAGTACTTCTTTTATTGCTGTAAGAGAAGTATATTTTTCTCTGTGTACATTTTTTGAATATTGCTTAATAGGCCAATACACACATTTTTTCTCCACATAGTTTTGTGAAGAATCTTTCCACACATGCTATAATCTTCTGTTTTGTCTAACATATTTGTTTTCCAACTCCTAATTCTTCTGTCAACACTTTTTTCTTTTGTACTTTTTTAACCAATACATCAAAAAAGAAGAAAAAACAAATGGCCTGATTCCAAAAGACTTGTTCTCAGTGTAAATGACCACTTACAGTGAGAGTCCATGTTTTGGAATCTGTCCCTGTTGTAAGCCTTTTTATGGTTACCCCTTACACTGAGAGCAAGTCTTTTAGAATGTGGCATAAGGTCTCTAAAATCACTATAACAGTATACGCTGGCAAAGTAATACACAATTGTTTTCTTCCAGATACATTTTTCACTTAATTCAAGATTATCTGAATAGTATTAATTGCTCATAGCTAAAAATATGTTTAAAAAACTTAGATTAAATGCAATAAACAGTAATGACTGGAAATAAAACAGCCAGATGACTACTTTTGGCTTGCAGTACAGGCTTCTTCAAATTAAAGCAGTTTACTTAAGATTTGCAACATAACCTGTGCCAAAAACTTTCCTGTGTATGCAAAATGGAAGGGGGGCTTCCTAGGATGAGTGAAGAAGACCATGGGAAAATAGTCAATAATGGAAAAATGTCCTCTCTTCTTTCTTTCTTTTTTTTTTGTTATATTCTTCTGATTTTTTTTCTTTCATGTTTCTGCTATATATTTTCTCATCTCATAAAATCCTCCTCCTTTTCTGTCTAAGCTATCATGTAGTTCATGAACATACTCCATATAATTTCTTTCTTGCCTATTTCTCATTTTATTTTGTTGAAATGTTTGCTTTTCACTTCTTACAACTCTGCCACCAACTATCTCACACATATAACAGAACCTCATAATAGCATGGTCTTGATTTGATAATTTAAATGTCTCTTTCTTGCACTGTAAATTCTTTGTTTATCCTTAACATTTCTTTCCCTTATAAATATAAGTTTTCTTCAATATTAACCTTTGCACTTACAGTCATCTTATCTGAAAATCCTGCTATCAACATTTTAATTTTCTTCAGTTTCTAATTAGTACGGAGTATCATATAATCCATTCTTGTTTTACTGCCTCCTTCCAATATATGCAGGCTTCATTTTCTGAAGCTCTCCATCAGCTTTCTTTATTATTTATGAACTAGCTTTCTGCTTCTAGTGTCTTTACTTATTCACTATAAACCATACTAAGATCTTCCTGCTTCACTACTATTTACACTTAAAAATAGAAAATTTCCAAAAAAAAAAATATTTTCTCTTTTTTAGTATTAACATGTGGCACTGGTATCAGCCCATATACATTAAATATATAACACATTTCTTCAGATAAACCATATATCAGGATTCTTTCCACTTCTACCTCTATAGAACTTGTGTCCCACTGTCCCTTTTCTTACAATATCATTGCCGGCCGCATGCATTTTTCTTCTCTGACTGACCATTTATTCTCCCGTTTTCATTGTGTGTTTGCACATTTTCTTGTTTAAGAATGCACCAGTGGTTCTGCAAAAAACATTTATGATACTGATTAGTCATTCAACCAAAGTAAGTTTCCTACTATTCATACTCAGTGCTAGAGAAAACAAATTCACTTCTTTATTATACTATGTCTTTTTTTGCTTTTTTAATTGCATCACTCTCTTCCTATACTTCATTTTTCTTTCTTTTCGAGTTGTGTTTCTCTTGTGACCCAGTTTACTATGAAAAAGTATTCCCATCTTCTAGTTCACAATCATTTTTTTCTGCTATAGCTTCTTCCCCTCCACTTTATTTTTCTGACTCTGTTGTAGGTAGTTCATAAAGTCTTTTTATGACTTCCCCCTTTTGTTTATCTTCTGTTTCTTCACACTCCTTAGAAGTAAACAAAGTGTACTGATTTCTTTTCTTGTTTTTATTTATATGAGGGTTGAACATTTTTTTTTTTTGGTACAAACCCATCACACTGTTCATAGCTTGCAGTATTAAATTAATAATTAATGTCCTGCATTATTTTGCTGGACACAGAAATATAAAATGACCACACAATTCACCACTCCTATGGCACTCCTATGAGACCAGGTAAATAAAGATATCTTGCATATGCAAAGACATTTAGGCTTCCCATCACAGTCCATATGTAACCAAAAGCCTTATTCTTTTAGTATAACCCACAGTCATAAAAATAGTTATTTTTTTAACTTGAATGTGGAAGAACAAAACTATAAAAATATTCATTTTTCACATTCACTTCAAAGTTCTGAAATTTTATGATCAGTCCATTTGTTTCAGTTTTTTATTCAGTACTGTAGCTTGTTTAAAGGCAGTGTCAAAAACACTTCTTTACTTAAATGAATAATGTCTCAAGTCTGGGGCTTTTAAATCCAGAGGTGTGCATTATGCCTGTTTTGTTAAATGTTTAGACATGTAAAAAAGTACCTTGCTTGCTTCTTTCTCTCTGCTCAGCGTTTTGCAAAGGTAACTTCTACATAAGTTTGTTCTTTCAGTGACATTGGCATGCTCCTCCTGTAATTCAGATTGCTAAACAATTAAATTTAGCTGATGAACATCTCAGACAGAAATGCTGTGATGTTTACTCCATTCATATGTCCACAACCACTTGGATATTGCCCTTGTCTCCTTTGTCCTTTCTCAACAACCTGAATATGTGCTATACTGCTGTGGTTATGTTTTGATTCATTATGCATCACTACTAAAACTTCAATCTTCAAAATTCCAAGATGGTCGCCAGCTAGACTGCTCCCTATTCACTGAGCTCCTCACAGCTTTGACATTACCGGCTCTTTTTAACAACTTTCAAGCGAAATTTCTCCACAGTTTTTTTATAGAAAGTATCTCTGACAAAATTCCTTCATTTTGAGCTTATTTATTTTCAAAAAAGTTTAACTTTTTATAATAATTTACCTCAGACAAATTTTGACTTCAACAGTCTCCTGCCATGTGCACTCTAGAAGCTCTACTCTGTGTCAGGCATCCGGTTTTCACACCTCTATCCTGGGCATGGCTGGCAACTCTGACACCATGGAAACGCAGACAACCAAGGCCAAATTTTCTTCTATACTTTCTCCAGAGAAGGACACTGGTTCTAAAAGATTAAGAACCACTAAACAAACTACTGAGAACATTAAAGTAAGTGCCAAAGATAAAAGTGACTCTAACTTCCATTTGGAAGACTTAAAGATGGCATTACAACCCATTCAGAGTGCCATACAGAGTTTTTCTGATCAATTCACTGATTTTGGTAAAACCTTAAAACAGATAAATGAAAGAATGGACATACTTGAAAACAAATATCTAGCTTTGGAAATGAGAGCAGATTTTATGGATCGAGATCTGAAATCCAAGAATACTATTATTGCAGAAGTACAAGCCAAATTACTGGACGTAGAGGCAAGAAGTCGCAGAAATAATATAATAATTAGAGATTTACCGGAATCTTATGAAAATCAAAACTTACTATCAGTGACTAAACAAATATTTGAGGCACTACTCAATTGTGAGACAACTACAAAATCTTTAACTGTAGAAAGAGCACACAGAGCCCTGCGTGCCCGACAAGATTCTGCTCCACCTCGGATTATCTACACAAGATTACTAAACTTTCAAGATACCCAAAGTATTTTGGAAGCAGCCGAAAGCAAAAAACATCTCATCTGGAATTCACATAAGCTGATCTTTTCACAGGATTTACCTCCTCAAATAAAACTGAATAGACAAAAGTTATCACCATACTGCGCAGATCTGATAAAAAGGGGAATCAAGTTCCGTATGCGTTATCCAAACACACTATCCTTCAACTATAATGACAGTAGATATATGGCCACAGATCCACAAGAAGCAAAGGATATCTTCCTAAAATTATTCAAGACTATCCCTGATATAGTTGCAAAAAAGTAATTTATCTAACTGATGTAAGTACAATTGCTCTTTCACTCACTGTTTCTACATTTCATAATATGTAATGGTTTAATTAAAATGAACTCATGACAAGTTTTTACAAAAAGAAAAATCAATCTGAACGCATTGTGAGAACGGCATGTGTTGATAATATTTGAGCTGTCACATAATCTAATGTCAGTTCTCTTTATATATAATGACTATACAGTATCTTATAATCACCTTAGTTTAATATATACAGAACTATTGCTTTAATATCAAATGTTACCTAACAAAATGGAAGAAACGATATCTGGACTATTGTACTGACCAGCGCTACTAACCTCATTGGAGTCCCTTGGTTTTTTGTTTGAACCCTGATATGCAACAATTCCCTTCATTTGTGGCTTCATGAAGGTGTCATGTCCTTGGAAAAGTCACAATCTATTCACCCTACTAATGGAAAGTTGATTGCTGTGTGTTTCCTGTTGCTCTACTTGTCTGGTTCTGATTGGATCGATGATACGAATTTGTCAGTTCCTTCATGGTCTTCCGATCAGTCAAGTTATGGCTTCCTGGATTCTTGAGGCCTTATTCTGTGAAAGATCTGGTTGTTTCATCGTCGGAGTCTTGGTTTTGGACTATCCAGACATTGTTGTTTCACGTAAGTGTGTTTTCCCCCGCTCAGGAAGGGCCAGATGCTTTACGTGTGCTAGAATGCCTTGTTTACGTTCGTGATGTTATCTACGTATGTGCGGAGGCATCGTTGCCTTTCAGACTATTATCCAGGCAAAAGACACTGTTTAGATTAAGTCTAAATGGCTTTTTAAATGTCAAAATGTTCCCTGGTTTCACCAAGCATGTCACGCTTCATTGTAAATAATATGTGTACATATTATAATTTTCGATATATATAAATAGATTCTAATGGTAATATTCTGTCAATATCTTTTCACAGTGAGCTTAGGTTGGTAAATTGCTTAACAGACAGACGTGTTAACCTTTGCTTCTTTAATTTTATTCATGACTATAGCTTCATTTATGTTTAATAACATTTATATCACAAGACATTACTAGGAGACACAGGGCTTAACATACTTAGTAGGGAACTATAAGTTCTTGACTAACAAATACATTATACATGATACTTAGACCCACACTATAGGCATACTAATGATAGCTTATAATACAATATTTTACATATTTTATTACTGTTTGTAATAGAGGTAGGAGACATGGAATTGCATATATTATGGGTGATTATACTAGATATGGTGGTGATTTCACTTTTTGAAGTAACCATATTCACTCACATACTATAATTTAGTTTAGATAATAATTACAATGATTTGGCAGAGGTATACAGATTTTATGGTTTATTAGTATACGTAGTATTATACCTTAAATTTATTTGTGTATATTTCTTACTTTAGGTACTTTTAAATTTATAAGGTTTGAGACATACCTTTATGTTAATACATTTATGTACATGGTTATAATGATTAGACATTTTAAGACCTTACTATATATACCTATGTCTCACATTCATCTTTCATTACAAGTATGTATTATAATGTTAGACTAATAATAATATCTATATTTGACACAATCTTAATTTAACTATATAGAAGTTTGTGAATACTTATGTGAATGGGGAATGAGTAAGTCGGGCATCTTGTTGTTAGATTGTTATGTAAATATGTTTAGTTGTGTTAACTTTGTTATAGTCCTTTTTAGGACTTTACTCAAACTTTCTTCCTATACATGGGATGTGTTGGTAACCAAGTATGTACACTCTACACATAGTTTTCTTGTGTTTCCCTCTTTAGATAAATTAAGGTAGGTAGGCACTGGGGTAGGGAAGAGGGAGAATTATGAGATTAAAGTTAATCTTATTTTGATTATGAATTTTATACAGAATAACTGTCGTACTAGGACTAAGTTTTATTTTATCCTCCTTTTTATCTTTTCTTTATGTACAAACAATGTATTCTCCTGCATTACCTTTAATGGACCTATAATAAGTACATGACTAATTTACTAATAATTGATTCCTGGAACGTAAGAGGGATTCAAAACAAAGCTAAGAAATCTTTACTACTTCATTTAATGTATAGTTCACAAGCTAATTTATGTTTCCTGCAAGAAACACATATCCCTAGAGATGACTGGTACAAAGAAAAAAATAAAAAATGGATCAAAAACATAATAGCTTCTGGTGATACTTCTAACTCAAGGGGGGGTAGCTATCATAATTAAACAAAAATTTCAGGGGATTATTCTGGAAGAAAAATATGATAATGAGGGCAGATGGTGCTACTTTACATCTACCATACATAATCTAGATAAGCCACTTTTGGTGCTAAATATATATGGTCCCTGTAGTCATCAACATGTTTTTATTCTACAGATATATAATATCCTATCTTCTTACAAAGATCACTATATCATAGTAGGTGGAGATTGGAATGCTGTAATTAACCCAGATATTGATCGCACTAATTGTTCCTCTTCTTATAATCAACAAGCATCCCTTGCTCTCGAAGACCTAATATTGGACCATAATCTCATAGACCCTCTACAACTTACTAAATACGCAAATAAAAAAAGATATATATACATATTACTCAAAATGCTATCATTCATGGTCAAGGTTAGATTTCTTTCTCATATCTACTCTGCTTTCACAATTGTTACTGGACTTTATGATTGAGCCCAGATTTCTTTCTGATCACTCTAGAATTTCATTAAAATTAAATCTGGACCTTAATTCTAGTCATGCATTCAAACGAAATAGTTGGACTATGAATAATAATTTGCTACTTAATAAAGATATTAGTAAAATATGTATAGATATAATTCAGGAAATGGAAAATAACCTAGACTCAACAGATATCCCATATGATATACAGTGGGCTGCCTGCAAGGCTAGATTGAGGGGAATGTTTATTAGTAAGGCATCATACTTTAAAAAGCAAGTTAATAATAAAGAAAGATTCCTAAAACTAAAAATTCAGTCTCTTGAAAATCAATATAAGTTAAATCAGGATTCATCATATTATAAACAGATTATAGAATCTCAAAAATAACTTCTTTTATTACATCAAAATAATCTCTCAATTATGGAGCAAAGATTACTAGCTACTTACTATGAATGGTCTCAAGTACCATCCAAAACCCTTGTAAGAATAATTAAAAAAAACTTTGATAGCCCCAAAATATCACCTATACAATACAAAAATCAAATCTATAACACGGACAAGGAAATTTTGCAACTTTTTACACTATTATATACTGATCTATATTCCAAAACTTCTAAATCTACAGTAAACTGCCGTATAAATAGTTTTCTAAAGTCTATAGTATTCCCTATTTTGAATGAAAAACAACAAAACATTCTTTCAGCTTCTCTAAGTCTCCTTGAAATCTCTGATTCCATTGACAGACTCAAACTTGGTAAAGCCCCAGGTCCAGACGGATTCACACCGGAATTCTTTAAATCCTTTAAGCCAGTAATTGCTCCTTTCCTTTTCAAAGTCTATAATTACATAAAAATAAATGACATATCTGACTTTCACTGGAACACCTCAAAAATTATACTAATTTTGAAAAATAATAAAGACAAAACAGATCCCTGTAATTATAGACCCATTTCATTAATCAATTTAGACATCAAGATTTTATCTTCTATCCTTGCTAACAGACTAAAGAAGGTTGTAACATCTATAATTTCTCCATACCAATCGGGTTTTATATTTCATAGACATGCATGGGACAACACCCTGACTCTGGAATCCATTGTACACCTTACGAAAAATGATAATAACCCACTATATGCGCTGATTCTTGATGCATCAACAGCATTTGATAGGGTGAGTTGGGATTTCCTCTTTCAAGCTAAGACCTGTTTTGATATCCCCATCTCATTTATAAATTTAATCAAAACTTTATACAAAGATTCCTTTACCAGACTGTATATTAATGGATCCACATCACTTCCTATAAAGATTACTAACGGTACAAGACAGGGTTGCCCTTTATCTCCCTTTCGCTTTAATTTGTATTTAGAACCATTACTTTTAGACATAGCACAAAATACATTCCATAGGATCCCTAGGGTTTTGAACATTAATGTACCTTTCTCAGCTTTTGCGGATGATTTAGTAATATACTTTCAAACACCTATCAGAGATCTAAATAAACTGGTTAACTCTATTGAGAAATTTTCACTTGCATCGGATTATCAAATTAATCCCCAAAAGACTCATATTCTTCCTTTAAATCATTTGGCTCATAAATCAAATTTATTTCCTGAATCCTATTTCAGTATTACTTATGGGGTTAAATATTTGGGTATTCATGTGGATCAAAATAGCCTCTCTACATTTCAAAATAACCTGAATAAAGTATGGACATCAATAATGTTAGATATGCGTAGATGGGAATTACTTAATTTATCACTTTTATCAAAAGCCGCAATAATCAAAATGAATATTCTCCCCAAATTTCTTTACCAATTTAATTCTTCAGATCAAATCATTCCTAAATCTTTCTTCGATAAAGTCAATAAAGAACTAGCTAAATTTGTATGGTTTCCTAAAACAGTTAGGATTTCTTACTCTAAATTATCAACTTCTAAAGATAGGGGTGGTTTGGGCCTGTCAAATTTGTATCTCTATTATTTAATTGTTAATGCCAACAAACTATTGTCCATTTCTAAGTTGAATAATATTAACTATAATCAAGCTCCCATTTGGGTTAAGTTATGGCATCAATATATTATATCCAAAAACATTAATCCTGCTGCTATTCCTTTCATCTCTATAGATATTATAAATACTCTCAAAATCTCGAATTTCCTAAAACTAAAGATCAAAGCATTTCAGGAGTTATTAAAACTTGTCAAGCTGGATAATAGCTCTCATTTACTTCAACCACTTCACTTGAATCCCAACCTCAAGTTAGATAATACTCCATTTAATCTTACAATCTATCCTCTTACAAAAAATATGAATGTTTGGGATCTCTTGAAGTATAAAGATATGTCCTTGGCTAATCTGCGAGTTACACTGAAAGTCAATTGTAAATATACTATAATTCTACGTCAATTAAGGGATGTAGTTATGGCCAAATATGCTCTTAAAATGCCAAAAGAACAGGATCTTAATAATTTAGACATGATAATTAAAACATTATCACTACCTGAGAAAATGTTATCAAAATCATATAACTTGTTAAATAAATTAATACAAGACTCGATATGTCTTTTTTCTAGCTTCTGGGATAAACATAATTCTCAATTAACTGAGATACAAAAACTCTTGGCTATTAGAAACACTTTGGAACATTCCCCTTTCAAGAAATTGCTCTATACCCAACTGATAAATAATAATGCATATCATACCCCTTCCAAACTTAATAAATTTGATGCTAGCAAGTCTCCCTCTTGCCCTTGTTGTTCATTTCCCAATGCTGACCTTTTGCATATTTTTGGTATTGCCACTATTCACATAAACTTTGGACTTCCTTGAAAGTAAGGTTACAGAAAATGGGTTATCGCAAATCCACCTTACCCTGGGAAACTGCAATTCTCCACTTACCCATGATCCATCTTTCTAAATTAGACACACATGTTCATATTTATTTGCTCTCTCATTAAACTTTACATTTCCAAAAATTGGCTTGATCGCACTAAATTGAATTGGGAGGCATTTAGAACAATGGCTTACACTTACATTTCTGCACAAAAAACTATGTTAAAAAGTCCTAAAAAAATGGCTTTAAATAATAAAGCTATAGAGAAGGTCCTCTACATTATTAATAATGATCAATAACTTTTACTTCGTTGTCTTAGTACACAAATATGATTTATTTACAAATGTGATGTATTTATCTTCATATTTCACTTTTTCTACCATTTGTATATATTGTATATACTTTATTTTTTTTTTTATTACCTCACTTTCATGAGTTGGAATATGCTTTTACATGATGTGCAACTTAAATTAACTCCTAAATGTTTATATTTACAATGCTTAAATGTTTGTTGTTATGTTATATTTTATAAATCAATAAAGAGATTTTTGAGAAAAAAAAACTTCAATCTTCAGCCTCAGGCTCCAACTACAATGACAATTACTGTTTTCAGGCTCCAAATACAATGACAATTATTGTTTTTACACCAGCCAATATCAACATTTTCTCCTCTCCTTACCCAGAGGAGGCTGATTCTGCCATCCTGGAATCTGCCTTTACTCTAACAAATAGGATAATGTCCCCAGTGGCAGGGCCATATTCCCCATAGTCAGCCATCTCCACTGACATAGTATTATAAAGACCTGACTATAAAACAGGTGACTCTGGCTCATTTGGTGGATCATGCATTGTTGTGTTGCAGCTGGAGTGGGGAGGTCAGGTGAGCCTATTCTGGAAATGAAGGGAGTCAGACCAGGGGTTGTACAGTGGCACAATGTCCATAGGAGCAGTGGAAATGCAGGAGATGGCCCTGAAAGAGTTATACAATCACTAATCAGTGCATGCGATAGGCACCTATATGGTTTCTTATGAGCATGCAGTATAATAATCGAAGGTAAAGGGGCCACCACAATGACAAAGGAAACATGTATCCCACAAAGGGAATGGTTCTTAGCCTATTGTGTATGCCCTCACTGCCAGGATGACAGCAAGAGCACAGATCTCCTTCACAGGTGTTGAATAATCGCCTTTCCAGAGGGCTGTTTCCATTGTGATGGGGAAACCCATTACAGGGCAATGAACAGGCTCAAGTCGAAATGACGAAGTCCAGTTAATAAGGTGTTTTCATTGATGTATGCCAGTTTAAGAGAAGTTTGTATTAGGAAGTAATCAGAATAAAAGTGGTGCAGGAAAATGAAAGATTATCACAATTACTACTACATACATGTTGGTTTTGAAAATGTTCTCTAGATATAAAAAAAAAACAATTCAGTTAATCAACTAAGAATAGCGATGTATAAAATATATCCTAGTCTGTATTTAAATGGAACATTTAATAGTTTTCTGTCTGATCAATGAATTAAACTTACCTTATCAGATTTAGTCTATTTTATACCCCAGTGCCCATTAGACTAAATACGAAGCTCAACTTATTAGAAATCACACACTTTATAGTTATTTTAGAGTGCATTTCTAAATATTTACCTGAGACAGAAAGAAACAAGGATGGTTTTCCTAAAGACTGGTCCAGCCTGTGAAAACAAAAGTCATATGTCAGTATGAAGTAAAATGTTGATGTTTACTTGCAAACAATTGTATTTTTTTCTTCACAAGATTATGCAATTATGACATGTTAACTGCATTCCTTAAACCCACTGCATTTGTTTTTTTTTCATGAAAACAGTCAAGTATAAGAAATATTCAGGGTAACTTCCTATAATCGTGCATTATCAAGTCATATATCTGTCCATTTTTTGATAACTCAATTTATTCCTTACAGGTTTGTGGGGCCAACAGGGCTAGGCTTGCTGGCCATTGGTTGCAAGGTTTTGAAGTTCATTCTAAACAGTCCATTTTTTATTTGCAAAATGCATATATTCAGTCAATCACACATTGCATGCATAATAACAGGGTATTCGGAAGACCACCAACTAACCTAGCACGTCTTTGGGGAGGTGGGAAGAAACTTAAGCACCTGGAAAACCCACATGGATCAAAGAGAGAACATGTAAACTCTAGAGAGAATGTACTCCAGACACGGAAAACTGGAAATCCAAATAGCTGTGAGGCTATAGTATTACTTACTTACTGTGTCAGTGCATCTCAAATTAACGTGGTCATAAGAACCATGGGGGGAGAAAACCTAAAGTGCTAAAAACAAGAATCATAAATCCAAAAAAGTAAGGCAAGTACTACCACTCTGTATATGAAACAACTTCACTTTATTAAAACAATAAAAGCAGTATCATAAGCGCTTTTGGGTAAATCCCTTCATCAGATGATAAAACACTAGTAAAAACATACTAATATAGTGCAACACAGCCAATGAAAATCAATAGTTGACCTTCCTTTTCGCTAGAGCTGGTTTTAAAGGATCAGCATTTAATCCTGGGGCTTTGTCAGCTCCTAGTGTAAGAATCCATTGCATCTCTTTGTATTCAGTTTCATTATACAAGTCACCCATTCTTTGATTTCTGCTTACAACACATATAACCATGAAGGCAAATACATGATCACTATGCAATTCTATATGCTTGTACAGTGCATTGTGTTCTTTTCTTAACCTTATATCTGATAGATGCTTAAAAATTATATCTTTAAGTCTGCAATTTCTTTTCCCTACATAATATGCAGTACACTGTTGACAGTTCACAATATAGACAACATTTTGCATGTTACAGTCAGCATACATATTCAAATGGTAATTCTTGTTGGTCCTGGGGTGTATAACACAGTTCCCTTGTAGAATGTGCTTACAGGCTTTACAATGTAGGCATGGATAAGTTCCCCTCTTCTTAATGCCTAATTTTTTAAAATGCATAGGTTCTTGACAAAAAATATCTTTCAAATTTTTATTTCTTTTAAAAATAAATCTAGGTATGGTAATATTTGATGCAGCACATGATTGGAAAGACAAACTTCTCTTTTACAAAAGATTTCTGGACGATTTTTTCTTTTTGTGGGGGGGGGGCACCACATCAGAATTAACATCCTTTGTTAAGTATCTAGAGTCTACTACCAGCTTCTTCAGATTTCCAATGAATTATTCTAGTTCAGTTATTGAATACCTGGATGTTAGTATTATTAAGAGAGGAAATGGGGAGGTAGAGACCTCACTATATAGGAAGCCTTGTTGGACCAACAGCATGCTTAGATTCAATAGCATGAACCCTAGACATGTATTCCAACACAGTCAAGGGACAAGTCTGTAATATCAAGACTTTGCACAAATGAAAATTCCTTTATACAGGAATTAGACTCTTTAAAAAATTATTTTCAAGCACAATGTTATAGTAAAAATTTATTGAAAAAGGAAATGGACAACAGCAGTCTCTATAGAAAACAAAGAGCAAAACCATGGTTACACAGAGGTAAAAATTGCCTAATAAGGTAGATGCACAGGTTCAAACAGTTAATGAAGGTTTGAAAATAAGTTTAACATACAGTAATGATATAGGTGGTATATGTAATATAATTAGAGACAACTGGAGAATTATTTTAACAGATGAGACTATAACTAGAGTTGTAGGGACACAACCTAGATTTATTTTTAAAAGAAATAAAAATTTGAAAGATATTTTGTGTCAAGAACCTATGCATTTTAAAAATTCAGGCATTAAGAAGAAGGGAACTTATCCATGCCTACACTGTAAAGCCTGTAAGCACATTCTACAAGGGAACGGGTTTTATACACCCCAGATCCAACAACAATCACCTTTTGAATATGTATGCTGAATGTAACAAGCAGAATATTGTCTATATTGCAAACTGTCAACAGTGTACTGCATATTATGTAGGAAAAACAAATTGCAGACTTAAAGATAGAATTTTTAAGCATCTATCAGATATAAGGTTAAGAAAAGAACACAATGTACTGTACAAGCATAAAGAATTGCATAGTGATCATGTATTTGCCTTTATAGTTATATGTCTTATAAAGAGAAGTCAAAGAATGGGTGAGTTGTATAATGAAACTGAATATAAAGAGATGCAATGGATTCTTACACTGGGAGCTGACAAAGCCCCAGGATTAAATTCTGTCCCTTTAAAACCAGCTCTAGCAAAAAGGAGGGTAAACTATTGATTTTCATTGGCTGTGTTGTACTATATTAGATACTATGTTTTAATTAGTGTTTTATCCTCTGATGAAGAGATTTACCCAAAAGCGCTTATGATACTGCTTTTATTGTTTTAATAAAGTGAAGTTGCTTCATATACAGCGTGGTAGTACTTGCCTTACCTTTGGATTTATTATTTGGATTTTTGGCAGTACTTTCATTGGAAGGAGTCCTTTACTTTCTGTTCAAAAACAAGAATCATTCATTACACATTTTCACAATTTCAAAACAGCACATCTGCAAAGAATAATTTCAACCATGAAGGAAAACAATACCAGCCACTTTTTTCACTCAGCTCAGGCTTTCTATTCATATGCTAACAATACACAAATGTTATCCTTGTTACTATTTCTGTGACTTATGTTATTTAGCACTCCTATATTGCTGCAACTAATGTCTCAAGTTGCTAATGCAACCAAACAACTTTATCCAAACTGCAGTCACAAACACTGGAATGAAGGATAACATCAATGTTCATCTATACTAGATTCCAAACATCCCAAAAGATCATAACCAGTAAGCTGCTTTGGCTGATTGCTCAAAAACACAGACTTTATCCCTTCACAGATGTATCAAAATGAAACATTTTGCTTTTGCCATAAAGATACTTCTCCAATATAAATTTGACTTTGTGCATAAAATTAGGAATGCATTCATTAAACATGACAGCATTTGAGACAGATTAGACATTAAAGCTATCCAAGTGAATTCCTTTGTAATACAAGTATCTGCTGTTAGAGAAATTTTTTAAAACCAAGTGGCATTTAACAATATTAAGATTAATGCATCTTTTTTGGAGATGATTCCAAAGGATAACTTCACATTCTTGGGAAGATATCAAAAAATCTCAGGGGTGGTTGTGTAATTGTCAGTGACTCCAGTTTTGTCAAACTTTGCAAGGCAAAATGGAAGGCAAATTATTTCTCTCCCAGATTACATAACACATTTATTCTTACAGGCTTTTTATGGATGACCATTTTATAGGTTGGGGAGGCATAAAATACCACATTGTATTTCATCTGCAGAGAACAATAGCTATTTCCATGATATGAATGAACATCGTCAACACATGAATTGCAATGTGAGCTATCTGCTTACCTAGACTGAGCAGTTAGATTATCTGATTTAGGTGATTATGATATTTTACCATGTACACAGAAAACAAATGAGGAAACGGCCAGGATGAGAACGGCATACAGTATGCATGCTAGGGGTTATGAAAGACATTTTGGGAGACAACTTGAAGATTCGTAACAGTAAACCTATAAATTCAAAGGTAATAGGTGGCTTGTCCCATTCTTTAACAAAATGGGAGACAATTTAAAAAGTTTCCAGGAGAGGAGAAGGATTTTCATATGACCATCATTATTAGTCCAACCAAACAGAAATGGACAGATCCATGTAGCTCTCATAAGTAGTGTAGATTTGAGGTAAATAGACCCTGCTACTTAGGCATCAAAACATAACAGACATACAAAGTGTTCAGGCCACTTCAAGTGTAACACAATCTATATAGTGTATGAGGCCTTATGCCAATCATGTTGATATTTTATGTGGGAAGAACCACATGACAATTATATGAAAGAAATGCTGATCATTTGCAAGCCATTTAAATTTAAATGACATATTATGTGTGTGAATTTTAAAAACTTTAAGTCTTTTTAGAGACGCTTATCATGGTTATTAGAGGGGTGAATTAGAACTTAGACTTCACAAGGGAGAATTATTTTGGCAGTTGGTGGTGGGTGCACAGATTCCATCTGATTTGAATGGATTGATTATGGACTGATTAGTGTGAAAGCCTCTTTTAAACAGAGGGAACTAAAAGGAACATGTTCACTTATATATTTCCCAGTAAGCCAGAGAATCACCTTTTCTACTGTTATGAATAGCCAGTTGAATGAATTAATGCATCAGTCTGTTTCATATGTTTTTGCAATGAAGCACCCACTAGTGCTATATAAAAATGTTCTCCAACATGGTATTAGTATATTAGTAGAGCCAAACAGAAATAATTCCAAGGCTTCACAGCAGCATATTAAATCACTATGAAGTACGAAAAAAAAAAAAAGACCTTTATTTTATTTAAGCTGATAATATATGGCATAGTGAGTATGTGAACAAAAAATAAAAAAAATGAATTAATAAAAGTAACTGCATCTCCAATTATAAAGAAGTGCTATTTCCTTTCTACTGTCATGCGTCGATATGATCGGGTAAATAAATGAACTAACAATTGTTACTGCAGATCCAGGAGTAGTTACAAATACTTTCAATATCTCTGCCTTTTGTTAAATGTGGTTAGCAAGTGAATAAAAAAATAATACAAAAGCAACAGTTACAAGGACTTGTGGGTACACGTGTTTGGGGAGGTTGTAATGTTTTACACTGTAAATGTCTGATATTCATTTTATAATAATAAGACAACTGAGAAGTGCACAGTCAAGAATGTGACTATAATTCCTGGGCACATTTGTGTGTTTCTGTGTATTTAAGTGCATGTTGTATGTGCGCGTGCACATGCAAGCCTGACCTTCTATATATCTACGCACATGCACACACATATATATGTGGGGGCATGTAAGTGCATGCATCTGAGTTACCATATATATAAGACTTCCTCACTGCATCTATGAGTGTACATACAAAAGTGTCGGCATGTGTGAGGGCATTACTAAATATTTGCACAACTTTTATTTTTGATTTAAAATACTTCCTCTAATAACAATTACATACATCTTATAGGAACTTTGAAACATTAGACACCGGAACTATTTTACATCAAAAATATATTAAAATATGTGTATACTAATAAAACAAATACAAAACAATAGCCTAGTTTCTAAGTGCAATAATGCCCTCCAGTGTGAATATTACATGAAAAAAAAAAGACATTCCAGGAATAGGGTGGCCTTCTGCCTATGGCATTACAATACTCCTGGGTGGTCTTTTATTTCCCTGCACTGTTGACTTTTTCAACCATTATTGCTTATATAATTGCCAGCATTTATTTTCTGGTCAGGTTTTCACATTTTAGATGCAACACATTCTGTTCTATCACTGGTGCAGTGATACCCGACATTCCTATCACAGGTGTTAGTTTTTCAAGCACCAGTGCTTCAGGCACAGGTCTACACCTGTCTGCTTCAACAACACAGGCCTACCTGGCACAGACGAGCCTGCTATCTAAGGATGCTCACATGGTCACTGTCTAACACCTGTGAGTGCATCTATGCAGTTGTCCTAGTCTGTACTACTATCAGCCACAACCATTATCCCATTACAATATTAAGTTAAATTCCAAACAGTGATCTTTTTACAGAAGTGCCCTCCATTAAATACTCTATTGTGAGGCTGATGTCAGGTTCTCCATCTCTGCAACCCATGAACAGAAAGGGGACTCAAGGGTCCATTCCTCTAACTCCTGAGGTGGAAACATATCCGAACTCAATTCCATATAGGCAAGGGTATCAAGATGTAGTTAAGGAAGAGGACTGGAGGCTCTCTTTACTGCCTACTGAATATTTCAGTTTCTAGGATGTGTTGCAGGCCATATGGCTCCATTTCTTCATCTAAAGGAATGTTTAGAAAACCACAGTGTGCTCAATCAGATCCATTGCATAATTTCCCCACAGCTAAAAGCATCTGAAGCACTATATGTGTTTTCTATATGGTTACCTCTCAGGATGTTTCCATGCAAGGCATGATTTTATTACATCCATGATTTTACTAGATGCAGCTGTTCCAGATGTGAGTTTTTCTTTTATTTCAGAAATGATATACCATGGAAATGTTCTCCTTCCCCAATACACTTGCCCATATTTCTCCCACTTTATACGCACTCCTGGCATAAGGTTTCTAGTTCTCTTAAGAATTCCTACCCTACAAAATTGTCAGCTACATAGATACCTTTCACAGTACCTGGTAGTCTAAGTGACTTTTTGTTCCTTGCTGTGCAGTCATTGAACTTGGCTCTGCCCACTACACTTGGGCTTTACACCACTCCCCTACCCTGCCCCCATTCCCTCCCACCCTCAAATCACTTGAATTTATTCTACTCCCACTCACACTTATCAATCACTACCTATACAATTTTCAATTTTAAAGTAGTTCACATTTCCACATTAAACTTAATATTCAGCCATTACCACACATATATTAACCTTTAACCAATCCCTACCCTTTTTACCATTACAAAATGCTATCACAACATTGTATATTACTAGCTCTGCTAACAACTGCTACTCACTTACACTATCATTCACAAATAGTATCCCATCCCAATTCACAAAACTACATCTACCATTTCTCCACACCTGATTGACTAATCTATCTTACTATCTCCATCGGTCTTAAATATAACAGAACATCACACCTCATACAAACTACACCATATTAAACCAGACCCAAAAAATACCCTTTTTAAGTTTCATAAGCATATAGCAACATTCATCCAGACACTAGTAACCATAGCTACTAAACTTAGTATAAGTGGAGACATTAACCCAAATCCAGGCCCCCAAGATACATCCTCACCACCCCTTTAAGGACAAGATATAACCAATATCTCATGAAAAGGCTCTGAAATACTAATACTAAATCTAAACCTATGAAGCATAGTCAACAAAGTTCAAGAATTACACGCCACCCTATCCCATTATAACCCTGATATTGCTGTTTTAGCAGAAACCTGATTAAAAGCACACAATTCTGACAATGAAATTGCACCACCTGGTTGCAACATTAGAGTAGACAGGAAGGTAAAAAGAGGTGGAGGGGTAGCCATCTTATTTAAGAGTAGTCTCGCACTTTTTCCACAAAGCCTAAACATAGATAACCTCAAAAACATAGAAATCCTACCTATTAAACTTCAACTTAACCAAAACAAATTCATAACCATTATAGCTACCTATGTCCCACCTGGAAATAGCATCTCCACTATAGAGCACAATGGTTTACTATCATCTTCTTTCGGCTGTTCCCGTTAGGGGTCGCCACAGTGGATCATCTGTTTCCATTTCTTCCTGTCCTCTGCATCTTGCTCTGTCACACCAGCCACCTGCATGTCCTCTCTCACCACATCCATAAACCTTATCTTAGGCCTTCCTCTTTTCCTGTTACCTGGTAGCTTCATCCTTAGCATCTTTTTCCCAATATACTCAGCATCTCTCCTCAGCACGTCCAAACCAATGTAATCTTGCCTCTCTGGCTTTGCCTCCAAATCTTCCAACCTGGGCTGACCCTCTAATATACTTATTCCTAATCCTGTCCACCCTCGTCACACCCAGTGCAAATCTTAACATATTTAACTCTGCCACATCCAGCTCAAACTCCTGCCTTTTTGTCAATGCCACTGTCTCCAACCCATATAACATAGCTGGTCTCACTACCCTCTTGTAGACCTTCCCTATCACTCTTACTGGCACTCGCCTGTCACAAATCACTCCTGACACTCTTCTCCATCCACTCTATCCTGCCTGTACTCTCTTCTTCACCTCTCTTCCACACTCAGCATTACTCTGAACCACTGATCCCAAGTATTTAAACTCATCCACCTTTGCCACCTCTACTCCTTGCATCCTCACCATTTCTCTATCCTCCCTCTCATTCACACACATATATTCTGTCTTAGTCCTGCTGACCTTCATTCCTCTTCTCTCTAGAGCATATCTCCATCTCTCCAGGGTCGTCTCCACCTGTTCCCTACTCTCACTACAGATCACAATGTCATCTGCAAACATCATAGTCCACAGGTAGTCCTGTCTGATTTTGTCTATCAACCTGTCCATCACCATTGCAAATAAGAAAGGGCACAGAGCTGATCCTTGATGTAATCCCACCTCCACCTTAAATACATCTGTCACTCCCACCGCAGACCTCACCACTGTCACACTACCCTCGTACATATCCTGTACCACTCTTACATACTTCTCTGACACTCCCAACTTCCTCATACAATACCACAACTCCTCTCTAGGCACCCTGTTATATGCTTTCTCTAAGTCTACAAAAACACAATGCAACTCCATCTGACCTTCTCTGTACTTCTTCATCAACACTCTCAGAGCAAACATCGCATCTGTAGTTCTCTTTCCCAGCATGAAACCATACTGCTGATCACTAATCATCACGTCCCTTCTTAACCTAGTTTCCACTACTCTTTCCCATAACGTCATGCTGTGACTGATCAGTTTAATCCCTCTGTAGTTACTACAGCTCTGCACATCACCCTTATTCTTAAAAATCGGTACCAAAACACTTCTCCATTCCTCAGGCATCCTCTCACTTTCCAAGATTTCATTAATCAATCTGGTTAAAAACTCCACTGCCACTTCAACTGAACACCTCCATGCTTTCACAGGTATGTCATCTGGACCAACAGCCTTTCCATTCTTCATCCTCTTCATAGCTATCCTTACTTCCTCCTTGCTAATCCATTGTACTTCATGATTCACTATCCCCACATCATCCAACCTTCTGTCCCTCTCATTCTCTTCATTCATCAACCCCTCAAAGTACTCTTTCCATCTCCTCAACACACTCTCCTCGCTTGTGAGTATGTTTCCCTCATTATCCTTTATCACCTTTACCTGCTGCACATCTTTCCTAGCTCGGTCCCCTCTGTCTAGCCAATTTGTACAGGTCTTTTTCTCCCTCCTTAGTGTCCAACCTTTCATACAACTCTTCATATGTCTTATCCTTCGCCACCTCTCTCTTTGCCATGCACCTCATCTCCTTATACTCCTGTCTACTTTCTTCATCTCTCTGACAATCCATTTCTTTTTTGCCAACCTCTTTCTCTGTATACTCTCCTGTACTTCCTCATTCCATCTCCATGTCTCCTTGTCATCCTTCCTCTGTCCAGATGTCATACCAAGCATCTTACTAGCTCTGCTGTAGTTACCCAGCTATTTGGTAACTCTTCACTGCCACCCAGTGCCTGTCTTAACTCATCCCCGAACTCCACCTCACAATTACCCTTTTTCAATTTCCACCATTTGATCCTTGGTGCTGCCCTCACACTCCTCCTCTTCCTCTTTATCACCAACGTCATCTGACAAACCACCATCCTATGCTACCTAACTACACTTTCCCCGGTCACCACTTTACAGTCTCCAATCTCCTTCAAACTGGCCCTCCTACATAAGATATAATCCACCTGTGTGCATCTTCCTCCACTCTTGTATGTCACCCTATGCTCCTCCCTCTTGTTAAAATATGTATTCACCACAGCCATGTCCATCCTTTTCGCAAAATCCACTACCATCTGACCTTCTGCATTTCTTTAACACCATACCTACCCATCACTTCCTCATCCCCTCTGTTCCCTTCACTAACATGCCCACTGAAATCTGCTCCAATCACCAATCTCTCACCCTTGGGTACAGTCATCACCATTTCATCCAACTCACTCCAAAATTTTTCTTTCTCACCCATCGCACAACCCAGCTTGTGGAGCATGCACTAACAACATTCATCATTACACCATCAATTTCCAGCTTCATAAACATCACTCTGTCCGTCACTCTTTTCACCTCCAAAACACTCTTAGCATACTGTTCCTTCAGGATAACTCCTACGCCATTTCTCCTCCCCTCCACACCATGATAAAAAAAATTTGAACCCACCTCCGATACACCTAGCCTTACTCACCTTCCATCTGGTTTCTTGCACACACAATATACCAACCTTCCTTCTGTCCATCATATCGACTAGCTCTCTCCCTATACCAGTCATATTGCCAACATTCAAAGTTCCGACCCTCACTACCACAGTCCTAGCCTTTCTCCTCTCTTCCTGCCTTTGGCCATGCCTTCTTGCCTCTTCTCTTCCTTCGGCCAACAGTAGCCCAATTTCCACCAGTACACTGTTGACTAACAGTAATGGTGGCAGTCATTGTTAACCCGGGCCTCGACCGATCCGGTATGGAAATATTTACTAGTGTTCGCATGAAGTATTTGGCGAAGTTTTATGCCAGATGCCCTTCCTAACGCAACCCTCCCCATTTATTTGGGACCGGCACAAAGAAATGCACTACAATGTTTTACTATCAAATGATCAAAAACCAAAAGACTGAATCCCAAAAAGACTGAAAATTCAAAATACTGAATGATGAAATTTGCCCCTTCTCTACTGTTATGCAATCTTGGTGTTGGTATATATAGTTAGCAGGGGGTGTGGGGAGGGGGCACAGCCCCCCACGAGGGGAGCAGGGGGGCTTGCCTCTTGCATTAAAAATGTATTCAGTATTTTGAATTTTCAGTCTTTTGGGGATTCAATCTTTTGGTTTTCAGTCATTTGACAGTAAACTGAGCACAATATCCAGTCTATGTCAAATTCCATAGCCCAAGAAACTATCATTATCGGTGACTAACACAGACTGGACAACTTGTAATTCACATTACCCTAGCAATCACATTAACCTCTATGGCTTCATACAACTCATTCAAGCTCCTATACGGATAGATAAAAACTCCATTTGTCAATCTATACTGGTTTGGATACTAACCAACAAACCTCAGAATTATCAGACTAGTGGCTGCTTACCCAACAGCCTTAGTCACCATATGCCAAGGTATCTATTGAGAAAAAACATCAGTGCTGTCAAGCTCATCACCTTCTGTCAAATACGCAGTAAAAAAAACTTTGACCCCTAAGACCTAATCAATAACCTAAAAAAATGTAACTGATGTCTACTAAAAAACCTGCCCCTTGATGCTGCAGTAGATTACTGCAATAGTACCTTCCTTGAAATTCTAAACAAATTGCCCCCCCAAGGTCAATTCATATTAAAGCCACATACACAATGGCTAACTAATGACACCAGAATGCACCTTAAGAAAAGAGACAAAGGCTGGGAAACATGGCTCACCTATACGACCCAAATCAACCACATCGCATTCCAGCAAATTAGAAACAAGGCTAAACACCAAAGCAACCTATATAAAAAGAACTACTATATCCTGCAACATAAACACCAGCATAACCCCCCAAAATTTTGGAATATCATAAATGCTGTTCTCCACCCAGGACATTCCACTACCCCTTCCCTCAACTTACCACACTCTACTACCACTGTTGCAAAAGAATTTAATAAATACTTCACTGAAAATGTACTCTCTCTAATTAAAACTAATTCCAGAGAACCATCATTAGCCTCCAAATCTCTCAATATTAACGCCAACTCCTCCTCCTTTCAGCCTGTTCCCAGAACTACCATTAAGAAACTACTGAAAAAGCTTTAACCCTCTTCAGTAGCAGTTACCAGTTGAATATTTAAAATTAACAGCTGAAGCCATATCTTATCCAGTGTCGATCCTTAGGTCCATAGCAGAACAATATACACCAGCAATATGGAAAACCACACACATTATCCCCTTACACAAAGGCAGAAATTCCACAGAGTTGACCAACTACAGACAGACTGCTATTCTCTTTCCACTATCTAAACTTCTCAAAAGATGTATCCACTGCCAACTGATTCATTATCTTACATTCAACCTGTTAGCAACATGTCAACATGGTTTCAGGCCCCATTGTAGTACCACAACTGCACTTCTCAATTTCACCAGTACCATCAACCAACTCAGAAACACAATGGTAAAATAGTCTCTTCTGTCTTTCTAAACATGTCCAAGGCCTTTAATATAGTCTTTCACCCCAAACTATTAGATACTCTCTCCAAACTGAACCTCAGCCCTTCTGCACTTCAATGGTTCTGAAGCTATATACAGTACCATCAACAATCTGTAAAATGTCTTAATGTCCTATCCCCCCACTCTTCCCATCACACTAGGAGTACCTCAAGGTTCAGTTCTTGTGCCACTACTCTTCACTATTTTTACAAACAACCTCCATAGTGCTACCCGTCTGGCTTCAACTATCCAATATGCAGATGACACAACACTTATATGTGCCGCTAATAACCTGCAATACCTTCATGATATAACCAAAAAAATCACTCTCAGATACTGAGTTATGGCCCTCTAACCATCAGCTCATACTCAACCCCAGTAAAACAAAATTCATGATCGTCCAACTCACAAGATCCACCCCCCTGCACCTTCTACATTACAACTAGGAATAATACTAAAATTAATGCCGATTCACAAACAAAACTACTAGGTGTAATAACAGATAATAACCTAAGATTTAACCTACATGTAGAACGAACAATTAAGAAAGTTCACAATAAACTGGGTACTCTTTACAGAAATAAAAATGATCTAACACCTCTAGTGTTGTCATTGCTCGAATCCATCTTCTATCAGCACTTCTGTATGCTTCCCCAATTCACACCAACCTTAAAAAGACAGATTTCATTAAACTTGAAACATGCTACAATAAAATAGCTAAATTTGCAACTGACTGCCCACATCATAGCCATCACTGTCTCTCCTTAAAAAAACTCTCATGGTTAGAAATCCCACAACTTTAATCCTTTAACCAATTAACCTTACCACACAGACAAGTATATCAACCTGAAACAAATCCTGCCCTTCTAAATATTCTCCAGCCCCATACCACAAATAGAAGTCTTCGCTCAACAAATAAATCTCTACTACAAGTGTCCAAATCCACCAATACGGCAGGGGACTCACTATTTTCTCATCATGTAGCAATGATAGCAATGAGGTGGCATTCACTATCCCACAGCATCAGAGCATAAATACCAACCAATTCAAAAAGATTCTTAAAAATCATCTTAACGACACCTGGCTTTGTTCCTGTACTACTCCAGGCTAACTAGTTTTAATAGCTTCTGGTTATACTTTTTTTTTCTTCCCTGACCATCTCAATCTATGCCCGCTCTCATGTCTAGATAATCTCTAACCTCATCATTTTCTATCCAATTTCCCCCTACAATCCTTTCCACAGCTTACTTTGAGAAACAACACTGTCTACACTGCAATAAGGAATCATATCAGATGATTGTATAATACGAATGTCAGCTATAATAGCATAGAACGTAACTTCTGGTGTACTGTACACCTTGTATATCTTATGTATAATTTCTTGTGTAAGTTTTGTATGATTTCTTGTATAAATTTTTGTATAATCTCTGTATGTGGTGCTTTTCCCCCTAGGCCTCTGCTGAAAATGGGTCTTATCCCAGTCGGACTTTCCTGGTAAACAAATGTAAAATAAATACAATAAACGCTGTCCAATCTGTTTTATATATGGTTACTCTTACAGTTTTACTGATCTCTGGATTATAAATTCAGCAGTAATAATCCTACTGTTTGACTCAGATATCAACTTTTGATTGAAAGCTGATGATTCCACTCCAGATTAACAGTTTCTGTTTGGGGTAAAACATCTTAAAGACAGGGCTCCTCTTTTCCATCTAGGGATACCTTTGGAGGCAGTAGTCTTTTAACAGTTAACTGGATGGTGCAGGTCCTATTATCTATTATATGCATCTAGGACCATGTTGGCCAGTGTCAAGTAGAATGCAACACAGCACAGTTTCCAACTTGCCTAGTATTTACTACAGAGACATGGCTTGGAGATAGTTTTTACCCTCATTTAGTTGCTACCATACTTCAATGTCTTTCCTCCACCCAGCAACCTAAGGCAGGCACACATGGTACAGGAGCAAACAATGACTTGAAAGCAAGGCATCATATTGCTATTATTCACTATGGGTTAAGCAGCTCTTCCAAATAAATGCATCTTAGGTGTATGCATGCCTCTCAACTGTAAAGATTTTTGCAGAATGTCCAGATTTTTCCTGATATTTTTATCCGTTTTTCATAAAATTGTGTTTTTTCTGGCAAATTAGTGGTACATCATTAAAGACTGAAGTTAGAAAATGATCACAGACATTTTAGTTTCAGACTTCATGCCCTTCAAAAAATTCATGCTAATGCAAAACCTGTTATTCTATCAACTTTCTAAGTTTGTAAGAGTAATATATTTTTGGGCCTTTGTCCCACTTTTATTTAGGGTTTTGTCCAGATTTCTTACTCTAAGAGGTTGAGGGATATGGGTGTATGAGAAAAGGCAGGGATAATTCTTGTTTTCTGTTCAAGAAGTCATTTAAGGACATTTTTGTAAGAGTTTTACAGGCTTTCTTGACTCACATACTGGAACTGAGCTCAACAAGAGGCATCTGGAAGACAGATGAGATTCGAACAGGGCATGTATAATTTCCTTAGTCAGCTTTCTGTCTGCCATTGGATGACTTCAATAGGTTAACATTAAGTTTGAGTCTGCTACAGAGTTTAACCAAGTTGCAGAGGACCTGAGCTTTGCACATAGTCTATTCTCTACTATTCCTAATAAGGGGTAATCATTGGAAATGATTTTCCACCTGGACGTGGTGGCTCAGACATTGAGATACAAGAAGTCTTGTGATCAGACTACCACGTGATTCATTTTATATTAGAAGTGCCTCCAGTTCAGCCACCTGATATTCAGCTTGTCCACATGGTGGATTTAAAAAATATATTGATAGAGACCTAACACCATTAGTGGAGAGCTCTTTCTGTAGCACAGTGCAGATCACTGTGAGGAAAAAGGTTGCCGTAGCAAGTATATCTCCCATGTTGACGAGTGTTCATGAACTGTGGCTCCGTCAAATGTTTTATAGGCTACCTAGGCAGAGGCAGGGTTTGTAATGCAACAGAAGGAACCTGTGTCTACTGGATGAAAACTACTTGGTTTACCAACCATCACATGAAAAGATAAATGTCCACTAATAGTTTTAACAATCCAGGAATGCTCTTCTAATCATAGAACAAGTGGCTGATACACAGTTCTTTGTAGAAACAAATGCCAAATTGGGTATGTCCAGAATGCTTCTAGCATTTCTGCAGGTGATGTGGACTAGTAACATCCTGGCTGAATTTCTACAGAGTTTCATTAAACAGACTAGAAAGAGATCATGAAAGTGATCTCAGCTCTTCATTCTACCACCTATGGGCTGGATCCCGAACCTAACAGGTTAGTGCCTGGTGGTACTATGGCTGTTATCTTCTGATCCATTTACTTTCTTAACCAAGATATCACCCCTAAGAGCAGGTACTGGTTAATTGTTATTGAGTGAATTTTACAACTACTTTATTTAAAAAGTTATCTGGAGATCTGTACAATCTGGGAATAACAGTCCTACTTCAAAATGTGATTTATTAGTTAAGTTGACAGAAATTTTGATAGATGTCCTGTTCCAATTATACCTGGGTTCACATGACTGCTTAAATTCAGTTCTAATAAATCTCTTAGAGTTCAAGTAACTGAAGCTTCATCTTGATAAAACAAACTCATCAAAAGTTCAGCCAGATGCAAGTAACAATAAAATGCATTTTTCCAAAGACGAATCTGCCTTTATGTATATATATTGAACTCCATGGTTGCACATACCTTGCAGAAAAAAAAAAAGCTGGTGTATAAATAGAAACTTTGCTAGAAATAATTCATAACATAAACAGCAGATAAGTTCCAGATGACAGAAACAGCTTAGGTGCTGGAAAAGCCAGGGAGAGAGGGAAGAACGAGCGACTATCAGCTTGCTGACTTTACAATAGAGGGAGGGGCATCTGCATGAGATAAAGACACATCTCTGGTGATGTGGATTGCCATAATCACAGGACAGCTTGCCAGTAACACTACTGCACTGGGGGTGGGGGTGGTGACAGACCTAACTGATGCAGAGATGCACATGACATGAATAGCTCTGCTCATTTAGGGCATACTAAAAATATCTCCCAGCATGCAGTGCCAGCATATGTGCCCCACCAGGCTGCTCTGCTATACTTTCCCTCTCCAGCTTAACATCGGTGTGGTCACAGCCCCACGACACTTCAGAGAAAATGATGCAGATGTGTAGGGCATGCAAACTGGCGATGGGGTACAAAATCATGGAAGAGTACTTGATAAGTAGAAATATTATTCATATTACACTCAGCCAAATATAAGAAAGCACTTAGATCCTAGTTAGTTCAGTTTTAATTAGTGAAATGGCATTGCAACTGCTCTCATAAGCATTATTAAAGACCTTCTAGTTATTGAGGGGTGTAATAATTTACATTTCATTCAGCTCCTCCCTGATCTCATCTCTACATTTGGAACAATGCACTATGGCACACTGACAGAATAGGTCCACTATGTCCTTTAAGCAAAAGCCCTTGACTGGTCTGCCACTTAACATCTGTAGAACATACAGCAGATAGTCTCTGATAGTAGTTCTTCAAAGTACCACCCTCTATAATTTGTGGTTTTGCTGAGTTCTATTCTGGTGACCCTGTTTTTCACAGTTTATATATCAGATGTATTTATTTTTTTTTATTTATAATTTGTTGACAGGGTTAGTAGCGTCTTTTCAGGGGAGACTGGAGGTGGTACTTAAAATATTCAGGGAAATTTGGCGAGGGAATTGGGACACTTCTCCTACTCTTTTTAATAGGTAACAAGTGATCTTTTACATTCACCTGAGCTTCCACCAATATAAGCAGATGGAATCATGGTTTAACATCTCATCCAAATGATGGCATACTCTGGATTGTAGCAACCCCCTTATACTGCATTACAGTGTCAGCAAGCAATCTACCTGGTGTGGGAAAAGAATCCACACAGCCTTCTGTACCAAAGGCAAGTTATGCTACCTGTTGCACCACTGACACTGTAAATACATGTCCAAACAAGTGGACTAAAAGGTACCAAGCATAAAAAAAAAATGCCATCCAAGGCAGGTAAAGCTACAAGAACACGAGTTTAATAACAGCTTTCATTCCAAAATTAAAGCAAACTATACTTCATTAGATGAAGTGTGTGAATGTTTACACAAAGGAATAGATGGTAGTATCACTGCTGTGCTGACAATATTGACCGTATGTCACAACGTAGCAGATGAGAAAATATTGTAGTACAGCCTACCTAAAGACTAAAACTCCTTGTCACATAGTATAGTAGAAAGCTGTTGCAGTCTCTGCGACCTGTGCTGAATTGAAAATATCACAGAGAAGTCTGCTATGAGGTGGTTAGTAATGATAACTATGTTACTGCACACTGTTGATGGCCTTTTCATTCTCTGAAGCAATGGCAGATGTTATCCAGATACTGCAAAATAGAATTATTCAAGATAAAATGCATGGGCTGATGACATCAGGTTCTTCATCCTTCTTACTAACATACTAGTCTAAGTATTTAGGGGAAGGCAAAGGAACTAGACTGCAGCCCACAGTCAATTTTACAGCACTTATCTCTTCCAAAATGGGATAATCTGGAGGAGAGATATCCAGGAAAGGGAGGTCTTATTATCTTGTCCTTCTCTAAGGCAAGAACCACTGAATCTTCACAGTATCACTTCCAGGAAAGTAAGTGAAAGTAAATTCCACCTCTATCCTAGAGCAGAAATGGGGCTGCCTGGGCTTACCTAGTACATATGATGATGACCTGAGGATAGGCAAGCACTATAAGTCCGTGAAAAAGTACCAGAATTAGGCACAGTGCAATTCCAGCAATGGCACTTTTTCATGAGAGGAGGATGCAGGTAATACATGTTCTCCAAGAGTATGCTGCCATAACAAGCTTCTCCAGGCATGTCTTGGAGCTGTGCCATCCCTATGGAATGATGTGAGTAGGAGGACCCTAGTTGGTGATTCAAGCAATGAAGCCTGGGAAAGTAGATGCCTTTGTCCCCAAAGTGCAACAAACAAGTGTCAATCGACAGACAAGAAATGGTTCCACATAAGCTGTACAGTGTATTATGTTCCAGATGTTCAATCATAATTAAGTCAGTGCAGACACCCCAAGATGAAACTTCATTGTGGTTGCCACAAGAAACACCAGTCAAATATCATTTGGCATTGTCTGTCTTTTTTTTCTGCAGAGTTATCTTGCATTTGCTATGTAGGATGCTTCCACTGTAATTTATTTGAACCCAATCCTCCCCACCCGAATCATAGGCACTAAATTGACAGTTTTCTGGTTTTGAACCCCCCTGTGCTGGGGCCAATGTCCCCCAACCAGTGATGATATGGCTCCTACTGGGATGTCAACAAATTTGAGAGCAACTAGTATGATTAAAAGAGACAGGAATGATAGGTTATGGCACTACCACTTTGTGTGTGCTGGTATCTCTAAGGAGGCTAGTGAGCAACAAGGCTTGGCAATTTTGTGGGACTTCACTCTCACCCTGGGCCCTAAGCCAGCCACTTCCTTAAAGAACCACTCACTTAGACTGGTATCCTGGTCTCAATTTCTACTGAAGCATCTGAAACAGGTCTCCTCTACCACGTGCCATTCCTGTCCTAACTCCAGAGAAAGACAAGCATGGAAAGCCTCATAATTCCTTTTCTCTTCCCTTGCCAGCTCCAACAGATGCCTGAGCCACTAAATGAACTCATGTCACCTTGGTCATTGTCAGGGTTTTATCCCTTCTTGTTGGTGGATACTGCATTGTCAGTGGCTCAGTAGATCAAGCATGTGACAAGCTTGAGCATGCGACTCACAAACAAAATGAAGATTGTCTCAATAAGACGACTTTGCAGAAGGTTATTTTTGACAAATATCTGGCTTCTGCTTCTCTTACTTTCTCCAGCAGCAGCCATAGATTACTCAGTAGGTCCTTCTGCCATTGTCCTGGGTAAACTTCACAATCACCACCACCTCCTTCATGGAGATCATGTACAGCAAATGTATCTTTTTTTTTCACTTCCTGTGGGTGACCAGGTAGAAAAGCTAACACTTGTGGTAAAGCTTTATACTGTATTTCTTCTTGAAATAATAAAGGCAATGCCAATCTAGGTCCTGGATGTTGATCTAGCAAATGCAGGAATACTAACAGTTAATATTTTAGGTACTGAAAGCAGACACACCCCTGCCAGTCACATTCAATTTAGGGTGTGAACTGTGGCTAGGGCATTAGACAACTGGGTAGAAAAGAATCTGTTTGCACCATTCTATCCCTGCACATGACAACAAAGCATGTGAATCACCTATCATAACCAGGTCTCCTGAGCAAAGGAAAGAGAGAACTGTGTATGGCTAGCAATACCAGAAAAGGAAATTCCAGTACTCACTCACTATAAAATGCCTCCCAAGTCAGAAAAGCAGGTCTGCAATATTTTTTTAAAACAAAATGCATGCTAATGAATTCAGACTTCTTATGTAATTTATTACTGGCTTATTTGGTCATAGCAATGCAAAAATACATTTAGTTTTAAAAACTCTATAAAGATACTTTGCTCTGGCTATGAAAACACTCTTGCACCAAATGTCCTTGCGACAACATAGCCTACAGGAGTTTTGTGTAGTGAAAGTCGGAGAAAGTGAAGGTCATCAGGAGGCAGTCAAGCCGTCATTAGCATGTGGAATACAGGAAATGGAAATGATGAAGGCAACTGAGCCTTCAGAGTTATCACAAATGGACGAGGGAGATGTAAGGGAAAGAGGGAAGGTGTCTGAACCTTTACAGGATTCTGAAATTTTATTTTAACACTGCAACACACCTTTTTCTTCGAACAAAGTGGACGTATTATTACAACCCTCCAGTTGGAAGGGTTGTGTGTTGTTATATTGCAGGAGTTAATGGCAGAGAGAAGCAGTCTCATGAACTGATAGTGAACAGATGGTAAAGAAGTTGTATGCAGATAAAGTAAGAGAAGGGGGAGAGGGGGAAAAAAGGAAGTTTGAACAAAGGAATAAGATGTACCTTGTAAAAATTGATTGCAAAGAAGAAAGTTTGGACAGGTATGATATTTGTCACAATATAGTGGGTTCCACTGGCTACTTCACCACAAGAAATAACAGCTTTTATACATATTAGAAAATATTCTTATTGTTATATTATATTTGAATCTAGTCAATTTATGGAAAACTTTTTGGGACAATATGAGTTAAGAAAGAATTGTGTCCATAGAACGTGTATTTGTCTCAAGTATTAGTGAAAAAAAGAAAATATTTATACAGTTTTTTTTAATGAAATTGAAAAAGACAAAGAATTTCTAAAGACTACATTTAAAGAAGTGACAGACACGACATAAAAATATATGATAACACAGGTTTATGGACGGGGGTTGGGAATGCAATGTTATATTAAAAAATGGAAAAATGACAGAATTTTGCATATTCATAGCATGATAAATACAGAGGGGAACAAAGGTATTGTGAAATACTGGGGGCAACAAAAACATTTTTTTTCCTGTGGAAAATGTGATTACTTAATTAGCAATCGTGACAAAAGAAAATGTTACATATGTGGCAAAGTGAGTCACGATGCTAAAAGATGTCATTTGAAAGGTTTCAATGTGAAACAGACATTTATGGATGGATTGTAAAGTAATGATAGAGGAAGAAATAGAAATAGAACAAGGGAAAGGTAAACAAATAATGTTTGAAAGTAATGAGGTAAAAGAAAAGAATATAGTAAAAGGAAGAATAAAAGAAAAAGACAAGAAAGGCGGTCAGAAATAAGTGAAGAAGACTGAACATAAGAGTAATGAAATGAAAAAAAAATTCCACTGGAAAGAGAGTAAAAGATAGGAAAAGAAAATCTTAGATTTAGACATAAAATAATAAAGTGATAGTATTAGCAATGAATGCTAACAGTATAAAGAATACAATAAGGAGAACAGGTGTACTAGAATAGGTTCATAGGTAGGTACTAGGCTATCTGCCCTAGGGCATTTATAAGCCTAGCCAGAGTGTGTCGGCTTTCACCTCCCCATTCATTAATTAACTGATCCGCTGTCAAGCAGGGCCAATGAAGTGATCTCCCAGGGGTGTATTTTCTGTTACCCATCCACTCGTCAAGGTTTCTCTTGAAGAGTGTTAGTGAGGGGCTCTGCCTGATGTAATTTGGAATTTTGTTCCAAAGCATGGGGAGTCTCTGTGACAGGAATCTATCCCTCCAGCATGTTCTATTTATTGTTGTGGCGAGGTTTAGCTTACTAGGGTGCGTGGCTCGCAGTGACTTGGATTTCTTTAGGTGGAACATTTATCAATTCTGAGTTGGACATGGCTTCGTAAGTCAGGCAGAGATCACCTCTGAGTAAGTGATATGCCACTGAGTACAGCCAGAGTTTTTTCAGTCGGGCTGCATAGGAAATATGTTTGAGGCCATTAATCCTCTTGGTGAGGTACTTTTGTGGTCTTTCCAGCTGTTGGAAGTGTCGTGTGAGGTACATCCCAAATGGGGCATTGTACTTATGATGGGTCTAATGAGTGACGAGTAGAGGGGCACTATAACCTCTTTATCTCTAGATGCGAACCCTTCAGTAATTAGATGGGCCACATAGAAGGATTTCCTAACTACTTTGGCAATATGATTGTCAAAGGAGAGAGTACTATCTACCTGGTTCCCCAGATCTCTTATTACCTCTTCTGTATTAAGGGGGCTGCCACCTATGTGGTAATTCGTGGGTGTTTTGTTTTTCTCAAATGGGATGACTATGCATTTTTGGAATTTAGCTTGAGGCTATGACTTTGACACCAGGTGTCCATCTCAGTAAGGCCCTTTTGGAGGATGTCCATGTCAGCCAAAGAGTCAATTATGGCTCCCAGTTTGCAGTCATCGGCAAACTTGGTTAGCCATAGTCCTTCTGTGTTTGCCTGTACTTCTGAGAAGTATATGCTAAACAGTGGGGGGTCCCAGGACCAAGCCTTGCGGGACACCACTTGTGACTGTTTTAGAGTCAGACCTGGAGCCCGCTATTTTTACCATGTGAGTTCTGTCTGTAAGCCAGTTGGCAACTCATCTCATAACGTAGGGGATTTATGTTCAGGCTGGTGAGTTTTTCTGTAATACCTGAGTGGGGAATGGTGTCAAAAGCTTTGGCGAGGTCAAGGTAGGCTGTGTGAACCACATTTCCCTCATCTATGGCCTTGGTGACTGTCTCGAAGAAGTCACCCAGGTTTGGTAGGCATGATCTACCCTTAACAAAGCCGAACTGGGTCGGGTCAAGTGTTTGGAGGTTCCCAATGTCTTTGTTAATGAGTTCCATGATGATGCACTCCATAGCCTTGCAGACCAGGCTAGTCAGGCTTATGGGGCGATAGTTACAAGGGTCAGTTGTGGCCCCTCCTTTGTGGAGAGGAATAACCATTGCTGTGCGCCATTCTATGGGCATGTAACCTGTGGAGAGGCTGAGGTTGAACAGCGTGTTTAGGTGGGGGGTTAGTTCGTTCTGAGGTTCATGCAAGATGCAGCCTGGGACACCATTTGGTCCCATTGACACTGTGTTTTTGGCTTTTGAAAGGGCTGTTTTCACCTGTGCATCTGTGATTTTTGGGACACTACACTTTTCCGGTATTGTTGTGGGCCCTTTTGGAGGTGAGAGGGGGATGAAGTTTGCACTGAATCTATCTGCCAGGATGTTGGCAATATCAGTAGGTTCAGTATATTTTGTGCTATTTTGCACTAGTTCAGTGCAGATCTGCGAGTTTCCACTTAGATTCTTAACATAGCTAAAGAAGGCTTTGTGGTTATCTTTTGAATCCTTGGCTATTTTTCTTTTGAAGTTAGCCTTGGAAGATTTCATGAGGGACCTTAGTTTCTTACTGATACTGATCAGGGATGTCTTTCCTTCTTGGCATTTGCTTTTTTTCTGAACTAGTTTCCTCCTTCTATTGTATATCCTGTTTATTGCAGGGGTCCACCAAACTGGTTTCCTTCTCTTAGAGGAATGAGTCTTGGTTTTGCTAGGGATGGCATGATCCATGCATCCTTGTAGGTGCTCATAGAGTGCATTTGTAAAGGTTTCTGCATCTTGGGCAGCATTATCCTTTAGCGTGGGGGCTGTGAAACTTACCACCTCTGTCTTAAGTAAGGTAAAGTTTGCTTTAGAAAAGTTTTTTACTGCGGTTTCCTTAGTTGGGAGTGGTGGTGGGGTGTGGACATCCAGAGTGATTAGTTTATGGTCTGATCTAACCAGTGACAGGTTGACCTCCTGTGTGGAACACCTGTCACCCATGTTGGTGATGACCAGGTCCAATATGTTTTCTCCTCTGGTAGGGGAGTTTACAGGGCATTTGAGTTGATGAATTCCAGGAAGCGCTGGGCCTGGGAATTTGTACTCGAGTAGTTTTCCCAGTGAATGGTAGAGTAATTGAAATCGCCCAATATCAGGGTGTTCGGTAGGACTTTCATGTTTTCCATTGTCTCCTGAAAGGTGGAGTGGTGGTCCTGGGTCTTAGAGGGTGATCTGTAGCAGGCCACAATTTGCATTGCAGATTTGCCCGATGTTAGTTGCACATGGATGATCTCAGAGGTATCATGCTGCGCCACTAACCTGGAGGTGTAGGTATCCTTGATGAATATGGATACACCCCCTCCTCTTGTGTTTCGGTCCGTGTTCTGTGGCCGAAATGTGTGGTATGAGTTGTAGCTCAGTAGTGCTGGGGTGCTCTCTGTTGCTTTGAACCAGGTTTCAGTTACTGCATAGATTTCAACGTTCTCCATACTGAGGAGTGCTTTGAGCATGTGCATTTTGAGATATAAACTCCTGGCGTTGAGCAGCATAACCCTCAGCTTTTTGTTAATTGTGCTGTTTACGGAGGTGGGTTTGACTTTTGAGCCTTGCCTAAAAAAGGCACTATGGGGGCAGCAAGTGCCTTGGCCAGTATTCGAAAGCCTAGGGGTGACAGTTGCAAGCCGTCTCTTGCAAAGCAACGCGGCTTGTCGAGCATCTCGTCCCAGGCTGACAGACAATGGATCCCCTTTGAATGACACCAAAAGCTTAGCCAATTGTTGAAATTGATCATTTTTTTCTTTATACTGTGGTATCATTCTTGGTGAGGGCAGGATGCTACTCAGGGTCATACCAGCCTGGGCTGCATGATCAGAGAGCTCTTCCATGTCTCTTTTCATGTAGTCCAGGGAGGTATGTCTCAGGTCATTCACACAAACATGAACAATGACAGAGTCATATTTGTACATGTTTTGGAGTGACCTGAATGCGTTTATGTGGCGGATTCTGGTTCCCGACAGCCAGCTAACCGTAACCTTTTGCTTGTCCAGCCTAGTGAGTGGGACGTCAGTGTGCCTGAATATAGAGTCACATATTACTAGTGTGTTAGGTATGTTATTTCGCCTTAAGGGCTATGATTGTGCGGCACACTGATTTTGTCTTTTATGTGTTGTCTGGTTTGTGACGGGAAGTGCAGGTTGTTTGGGTGTCTGCTTTGGAGGTCTCTGATGCTTTTGTAGGTTTTTATTTAGAGCCTCCGAGTATGATTTTGTGTATTTATGTGTATTTTTTGCCGGTGCTGTTTTAGTAGGTCTGTGTGTGGCTGGAGGTGTGGTGCAAGTGTTAACCTTCGCCTCTTGACTGTCTGTTCCAGTCTTGGGTGGAGACAGCTTAGCTTCCAGTTTGGCTGTATAATTGCATCTCTCGCATATGTTAGTGTTTTGTGGTAGGAGGAGAGGGTTGTCTGTGTACATGAGGCAGTTGTAACATTGCCTCAGGATACCCAGATTCACCAGCTGGACTGGAGAGTGCATCTGAAGTTGCCCCTTGGTCATGCCTGAATAGTAGGGTGAGCTGCTTAGTCGCTTGGTTGGTGAGGGGTGAATAAAGAGCCTTGCCCTGCTGGGCAATCAGTGTCAGGGTATATCAGTGCTTGCTATTAGGTCTGAGCAAGTGCTGGGCTGTAAGATGCTTTTTGAGTGCTTAGGTTGAGAGTTGGACTAGTTTCAAGGGAAAAACTGAAGAGGAAACTTAGTTGAGCTGGGAATAATTTAATCGTAGCTAACCGGTACTGCCCGGTGTGCAAAACCGTGCAAATGCAATTTTTATAATAGGGAAATGAAAGAGAGAGAAATTAGCCCAAAATGGCCAATAAACTACTAACTTCTGGGCTGGAACCACTCCTCCAGGGACAGATAGGTTGCTCAAAGCTCCCCTCTCACAGGTGTACACAGAAACTTCCTTCTATCCAAGTAAGGTATGGGCAACTCAGAAACTAGTATTACAGCCCTGAATTCAGCACTAGCCTGAAAACTGGACTATACTAGCTTAGAAAGGTGGGACACAAGGAAGTTTTTTGTTTTTTTTGAAAAGATAAGGCAAAAACAGTAAAAAAAACACACTTAAAACAGCTTTAAACAACTACAAACGATCAGAAAAGGCATACACACTTTAGTGTGTAGCCTACAACAGTTAAACAAATTATTTAAACAAAAATCAACTTTTTAAAAGTACAGGCAGTCAAATAAGTACAATATGTGAAAAAAAAAACAAGCTTTTAAATCACAATAAATGTTGGAAAATCTGTGTTTAGGCAGAAAACAGTTAAGTTCAGCAAGAAAGTACAGAAAACTGATACTTAATCACTCCAAAGTCTCTATCCTAAGCTAGAAGGCTTGTATCAGTTTAAGGCTTTCTAGTGCTACCCAGTAGGTTAGTTACAGGAAAGATGGGAAACAAGCGCAGATGTGGTCTTTTAAACCAGAAAGTTGAAAGAGACGGACAAACTGTCCAAATGGTCAATAAACTACAATTTCTGGGCCAAGAACCTTTCCTCTCATGGTAGACAGGCTAACTAGTGCTTACCACTCCCACTGATAAGCTAGAAGGCTTTCTTCCAACACAGAAAGGCTTGCGGGGCTCAAAAGCTTACCAACAGTACTGGATACAGCAACTCTGTATATGGACTAGGCTAGTTACAGGAAAGGTGGGAAACAAGTGCGGCTTTTAAACCAGAATGTTGAAAGAGATGGAAAAAAAAACTGCCCAAACAGCCAATAGCTACAATTTCTGAGCCAGGAATCACTCCTCTTGTGGTAGATAGGCTACCTAATGCTTACCAATCCCACTGATAAGCTAGAAGGCTTCCCTCCAACACAGAAAGGTTTGGGGGGCTCAGAATCTTACAAAGAGTCCTGGATACAGCAAATCTGTACCTGGACTAGACTAGTTACAGGAAAGGTGGGGAGCAAGTACAAATGTAGGCTTTTAAGCCAGCAAGTTTAAAGAGATGGAAAACTACCCAAACGGCCAAATAAACTACAATTTCTTGGCCAAAACGCACACTTCCAGTGGAGGATAGGCTACCTCATGCCTACCACTCCCACTGATAAGCTAGAAGGCTTCCCTCCAACACAGAAAGGCTTGGGGGGCTCAGAAGCTTACTAACAATCCTAGATACAGCAACTCTGTAACCGGACTAGGCTAGTTATAGGAAAGGCAGGAAGCAGGCACAAGTGCGGCTTTCAAACCTGAAAGTTGAAAGAGATGGAAAAAAAAACTGCTCAAACAGCCAATAGCTACAATTTCTGGGCCAGGGACCACTCCTCTTGTGGTAGATAGGCTACCTGATGCTGATGCAGGTAGATGTTAGCCGGACAAAGCTCTGATATTAAGCAGAGATAACTCAATGTACTACTTATATAAGGCAAGAATGTCAGTGATGAGCTGAAACTACCCCCCACTGCTCTCAATGGCTATACAGAAATTCTAAAAAGTACACTGTAGAGAGACAGCCACAACTTCAGTTGAGTTAATATTCAGTGAAAAACACAAATAAATAAATTAAATACAGTACTATATGTAAAAGAGCAGATAAACGTGTACTTAAATTCACTTATACGTCCAGTTGATTTCAGGTAGATGTTAGCCGGCCAAAGCTCTGATATTGTATAGAATTAGATATGGATGTTAATGTTTTAGAAGATACAAGAATTGTATCAGAAGAAAAAAGATAAGCAGAAAGATTATGGGGGTGCTATCTGGAACAAAGGGGTAAAAACCTGCTCAGGTGTAGCAGTATTATGTAAATCATTAGTAAAAGTTTTGGATTTTGCATTAGTTGTAAGGGGGAGAATACCAGTTGTAGATACAAGATAGAAATGTTAGGTTTTACAGATTAATTGCAATATATCCATATGTGACAAAGAAAGGAACAGACAATATGTATAAGAAATTAGATTATGTAACCATAAATATGGTGATTTTATTGGTAGATGATTTTAAATGCAACTTAAGAAAGAAAAAAAGACAGTGGAGATGTGAATGTAATGAGATAGAAAGTGGGAAACTATATATATATATATATATATATATATATATATATATATATATATATATATATATATGTGTGTGTGTGTGTGTGTGTGTGTATAGCTATATATATATATATATATATATATATATATATATATATATATATATATATATAAAAAATGCTGACCTGACGTATAAAATAGGTAATTTCAAGACAGAAATAGACTATTTTATTATACTGAAGAGCCTAAATAGTACAAGAAGGTGAAAAATGTACTGGATTTTTGGATCATTTAGCAATTGGCTAGAAATTCAAGAAAAGGTATACAAAAAAGGTAAAGGTATAAAAAGAATAAACAGAAAACAATTAGATAAGGTAGGTATACAGATGGTTGGACAGTTATGGAAAGATCATGTGAAAAATAGATTTTTATGAGAAGCAGATAATATGGTAGATATGTTATAAAAATAAATATAAAATATATTATTTGGACTGGGAAAGCTTAAAAAGAGAACAGCGAATGAAAAAATATAAAATAAGTAAGTATATATGCTTGGAAGAATTGATAAGTAATAAAAAAAATCTTCAATAGAGAGAAACAAATATATGAAATAAAACAAGAAGAGATTAAAAAGTATCTATTCAAACAAAGATATTACAAAGGAAAAAAAGAAGAAGTTGTATCACCTTATTTGAGTAGTATGGTAAAATGGAATAAAATGAGAATAAGAGAGTTAAGAAATAAAAAAGGGAAAAGTGAGACTTCAACAAGAAATAATGAAGAAACATTTAAAAGAACTTAAAAAAAAGACAGAAGTAGAATGTTAAAAATTTGACCGAACAAGATAAAAAGGAAATATATAAAAAACATAACAGAAGAACTGAACAACATATTAACAGTAGTTAATTTAGAATCAATCAGCTACTGGACTAGATGGGATAGGACATCGTACATATAAAGATATGTTAGATTGGGAGAAGGAAGATTTTTTTTTACAAGTGCTAAATGAATGGTTGGAAGAAGGATTTGGACAAGAAGAAATATGTATTGGCGCTATGAAATTTATATGGAAAAAAGGGGGAAGATCATATAAGAAACTGGAGGCTGATATTACTTAATTCAGGTTATAAAATATTTATTAAAATAATAGAAATAAAGCTGGAAAATAAATTAAACACTGGAGAATACACTATTTGGAAGGAAAGAGAAAGGAAAATGAACTCACCAATTATTAACAGAAACTGTACATGATATTTAAAGGATAGTAGAAGTAAAAATTTATGGTAGGTGCTTTAAGTATTTGATAAGATACAGCATGAGGTGTTATGGGATTTAATATTACAATTTAGGTGGAACAATTAAAAATATTTTTGAGACAGCATATAAGAATAATAAAGTAAAAGTGTTAATGAATGGATGGTTAAAGTCAGGAAATAAATGTAAAGAGTGGTATAAGGCAAGCATGTCCTGTGAGCAATATTTTATTTGTGTTACTTATGAAAGAAGAATTTTGAAAAATCAACATGTCTCTGAATGTAGCACATTATAGAACTTTAGAATCAGGATACTAGCCATGTTTCCATACACAAATGACAAAGTATTAGTAACAAATAACAAAACTGGGCGGAGGAAGCTATCAAGATATTTTAATGAGCAGTTGAAAGCTACAGGTATGAGTATAAAGAGAGAGAACAGCAGTAGAGTTATGGGGAAGAAGACAAATTAGAGGATATCCAATTTAATATGAAGGAAATAACATTATTGGGTATAAAATTCAGAAACTATATGGTAAAAATAAAGCAATGGGAAGCTACAATAAAAATAAAGAATATATGCTTATTTTGCAGGATATACAAACTATCATATAAGAAGAAAGTATATTTAATAAACTATGAGAAAGAACTTGACAACTGTATTCTCATTTTAATAAGATGAATAGTACATGTCAAAAAGTGAGAAGGAGGATTGGAAATGATAAATCTGATGGTGCATGCAGCATCATTGAATTTATATAAAACATTAAAGCGGATGAAAGAGGGAAATGGTTTACTAATAAATGTGATAATGGCAGAAAATATAAAACAATGTGGTGTATGGTGGACAAAAGAGAAAGAAAAAAATGAATGGAGAAATGTAAGACTATCAAGAGAAAATAATACTGTGGAAATTAAGGTTAAGAGAGGTACAAGAAAAAATGAAAATCTGGTATATGAATAAAATAAATAAGTATTATTGTATAGATCCGAGGAAGAAAATTGAGGAAAGAAAGATAAAAGCATTAAAATCAGAATAGAGTGGTGTAAAAATATGTAGACTGCAGACATTTTTTATGGAGATTATCCATAAAAAGTACTAGTAAATGCAAACATGCCATATAAAAAGACTGTAGAAAGAATATGCAATCATAGTAGTGAAGTTGAGAAAACAGATTGTGTTTTTTAAATCTAAAAGGGTAACGAAATTATTGGAAAAGTTATGAAGAAAACTACTTGCAAATACAAAAATAAAGATACAGATCTGTTAGAATTTGGTTATTATGAAAATAAAAGAAGGGGATTTGTAAAGACAATACATAAAAATGTTTTATATAATTTGGAACACATGGGATGAAAAAATAAAGGAGATAAAATTTAATGGAAAATTCATATTGGCAGACAGTTTGAGAAAAATAAGACTTTGGTTATGGGAAAAAGAGTGTGGGTCAAAGTGAATATGTTTGTAAAAAAAATGAAAATGTAGATAGTAAGAGGAGAAAGATGTTTATAGAAAAGTGTAAATACTGTACAATATGTAACCACAAAATAAAACAAACTGTTCCTCACTTATCAGAATTCCTTAGTAATATATCCAAATATGTAAACATAAAAAGCAATAAAGGAATACCAAGGCACAGTCAGTCTCAGCAAACTGCAGACAAACAGATGAGATAAAATAAAGGTTTTATAAATCCAGTGGTAAACACTTTCACAATGTGTCTCATTGCTTCATCAGACCATAAGAAGAGTAAAACAAACACACTTTTGAACTCAGTTCAACCAATAAGATCAAAGCAATTAAAAATATCAATTAATCAACGTAACCCTCTTAACTTTAAAAATGGTTTGACTGACACTCTATCAATCCACTATCTCTATCAGCACGCATTCTTATAATCCATCTAGCTTCAGCACATTCTCTGTTCACTCTCAAATTAAACTGCCACTTCCATAAATCTAAATGAATGGCCAATAACTTTTTCACTAACATGTTTTGCTAGTGCATTGTTGGTGGAAGAAATGCATATATGGTATAAATGCTCTCTAATACACAATCTAACTTCCCTGTCATTTTTGCCCAAGTAAAATGCCCTACATTCCTGGCATACTGCCAGGTATACCATGTGCTTAGTACTGCAATCAGCTCTAACTTGGAACTTATACAAATACCCTGTTGTCAGGGTGCATAAAGTCAGATGATGAGCTTATAAAGGCACAATAATTACAATGAGTACATGGTTTCATGCCAAAACAATAATTAACCCCATTTACATCTCTATGTAACCTTTGTAGGGTAGCATAACATCATCTTTATGTTCTTCTTATTTTTAAATAAAAACTTAAATGTGTCACCCACTATCCCCTTGATCATAGGTTCAATCATTAACACTTCCCAATGTCTCTTAATAATATCTGTAATACCTTTACAGATACTGCTAAAGTGTAGGGACATCTCCAGACCAATGTTCTTAGGTTGTTCAAACGTCACAGTTGTATCATGTTACAGGAATACCTACCACCATAGGTGCATGCTTCACCTATGGAGATAGGTATTCCTATAACATGATTTACGACAGACCCCTGTATTAATCTTACCATTCCTATCTCTAACAATATTTATATCAAGGAAGCTCATTCTATCACATGACTTGCAGATGGCAAACTTCAGAAAAGGGAAGCAGTTATTCACATTAAGAAAAACTCTTGCAATTCATCTTCCCTCCCATTCCATACTAAAAACAAGTTGACAAAACGTTGACAGAATAACAAATTTGACTTAAACTTATCACATTTGATAATAGCCTCATATTCCCACCAAGCCATCACAATGTTGATGTTGCTATTGGCAATGGGTGTGCCCATAGCTATGCCATCATTTTGTAAGAACTTCTAGTGAATGATGTATAGGGGCATAAACAGGCTGGGTTTCTTAAATCTGAGGCTTTCATTCAAAGTTGCACAGTCATGAAAAAACAATTTCAAGGATGCATTCCTTAAAAACATTTTCAAACCTACAATGGTGTATGTTAATGAGGCCTTCTGTGCCAGTATAAAGCTGAGGCCCTTTTCTAATACATTTATCTCATCTTCGTTTAGAACTCTGCAAGAAATGTTCCAAATCAATGATTTATTACCCGTGTCCACATCTTTTTCAATGACCTGTTGTCCAAGTCCATTGGCAACTTTCATTTGGTTCTTGTTCATACCCTGTTCTGGGAATGGTTGTGTCCCTCTCACCGACTTCTGATTTATTGGCAATGGAAATGAAGGAAAAAACTGTTTACTGCTCTCTCCATTATTTAGTAGTCTCATTGCTGGATACGAGGCTTTACATCTGACATCATCTCCGACGGAAGGTAAGGAATTCTCAGCCATTGCTATACCCACTCCAAGGTCTACTCCATTGGTATTAGGTGTAACTATCATATCTGACCTGTCAGTCTTACTATATTTGTTTGTGACTGGTGGAGCCACATGTACGATTATGGCAGCATGATTCCAATCTCTAATTGTAGAATCTACAACCCTAAATACCTCCTCATTAATGTTATTATGAGGAACTGTATGTGATTTGGGCCACATAAAAACATGACCCTTCTTGTTTGTCTGTCTGCAATTTGTTGTGACTGGACCATGCCATGGTATTCCTTTGTTGCTTTATTATGTTTACTATATGTGAATAATGTAAATATTGTAATCATTGTATATAATAAAGGACCCCTACTGTTTGATAGGTGCCATGGTATTCTTTACAACTGCCCAAAATACCACCAAGTGTTTAACATCTCATCTAAAGGACTACACACTTGGGGGTGCACTGCAATATCAGCAATTTGACCAGAAACAACCCAACATTTGTGACACAGTATTTCTTGGTATTGCTTCGCAACTCTGAGGTCTGACACATATTTTTAATGTCTCCTGTCATGGTACTATAACAAAAAATAGCTAGAATGAGGTTTTGAGCAACATATGGCAAACACTCAACTCCATGCACAGAAAAATGGAAGCCTATCCATGATTTCTCCAACCAGAGTATAAGTAGTGAAGCCCAAAACTGGCAGGAGCTTGTCAGGAGGTGCCACACAGCTGCAAATGGCAAACTGCTTACGCCTTGCAGAATGAAGTAGCAGATTCCTTCTAGAGATTTGGCCACTAATGGAACTTACAGCAGTTCAGTCATTTAGGACTGACTGCTGGCAACAGTGGTGAACTCCAGACAGCACGTGTGCATGGAAGTACAAGAATGCTATGTATAAACGACCTTACTGTTGGTCTTGACATTATGAAGTCCAGCTTCATGATGTTAGGGGAAGGTTGGGGCAGAGAAAAATACATTTTTAGCTGCCCAGTACCAATTTCTTACCTCTGACTACTAGAGTTTGAATGTGTAAAACAAACAGACCTGGTATGGTGCTGAGACATGTAAATGGCAAGGCTGAAAAGGAATCAACAGATAAGTGCTGCAAACCTTCACTGTTATACTAATGTGCAGGTATGCACCAAATAATTCTAATTTTTAACATGTTCGACCAGTTCATCTATAGCATCTGGCAAACAAAAAAAAGGATTACAGTGAGGAGATGCTTAACAAGCTGTTTCCTGTAGTCCAGGGTTTGATTGCTTCAGACTCTGATTACAGTGCGACTCTCAGCAAGCCATTTAAACAGACAGTGCTCCTGAATCACAGACATGAAAAGGGACACATGTCCAAAGGGTTTACCCACTAAGCAAACAAAAATCCACAGCAGATTAGGAATGGGAAAAGTGGTATTTTTCATAATAAATTCATTCTGCTTTCGGTGCACAAAATTCATCAATATGAGCTAATTATGCCAGCTGTATCCACTACATTTGTAAACATTTATCCCTTAGTTTGCCTTAACTTTTCAACAGATCCTTGTCCGGATATATTCCTTATTTATAATTTCACTATAGTACAGATCCTTCTCTGGGCTTGCTGCATGCAGGTATTTAACAAGTCTTTATTTTGATAACCTGTCTGCTGCCCTAGTGTTACTTTTCATCATCAGTGTAAACTAACATTCAGTGCAGATAAATGACAGTTCTCACTTCTCCAACATGTGTGTGTGTGCAGTACAGCCTTGTATCAGATTTGCCACTTTCAGCAGTATAGTAACTATTGTAATCACTTCAGAGACTGGGTGCTTCATAAACTTTTATAACAAAAAAAAAATTTTATTGAAAATGTACACTCTCATTGTTATTAAGATACAAGCTTCCAAAGACTTCAGTCTGTACATAATTTAGTATGTTACTTTTAAAAGTAATTATATGTCAGCTTGACTGAAAACATTTTTACATAAATTACTGGTATAGCTCACCTTGTCTCTTGTGGCATTAACACTTAACAGCATTAACAGTCATCTGCATATACTCAAAGTCAAAGATAAGGCAGTCTGTGGGGACTCCATAAACCTTACAACACCATGCTATCTATGTTCACGGTCTGCAGTTCCTCAACAGGAAATGGGGCCATGCATAAGTGAATGAGGCCACATGTACTCAGTAATCGTGCAGGAATGATGAAGTAGACACCTGTTTGTAAAGTGTTGAAAGATATGCTAAGACCTCTTGTTTTTCAGAGGAGGAGGGGGGTTACAGCAGCTCTCTAGCTTTAAACAGAAATGAATATTTGAAAGGTAATTACAATTCTTAATAATAATCATTTGCATATTTTTTGGAGTACAAATGTTTAATGACATTTAATTTTGCTCCCTCAAAACTGAAGTTAGCCTATAGACAGATGTAATATGGAAAAGTGTTAGAATGGTCCTGGTTCTTCAAACAGGATTGAAGTTATTCTGTAGCCAGATGTAATGCAGAAAATTTTTAGAATGGCCCCTGTTCCTCAAACAGGATGCTACACATGCTGCCAGATGCCGAATCTACATGTGGAGTTAGAAATCACTACGCATGGTATTGCATTTCAGGACATACCTCTCAGCCTCTCAGAGCAAGAAATCTGACAGAGCCAAAATAATGGGGAACAAAGGCCCAAAAATTGGGACAGATTTTAAATACTGCCTTTATAAACTAGCTAGAATAACAGGCTTTGTATTTAGTGTATTTTTCTGAAGTATATGAAGTCTGAAACTCAAATGTCTGTCATTATTTATTATTGTTTTGTGAATTTAATCTTCAATGATAAGCCAGAAAAAAACACATTTTATGAGGAACAGAACAAAAATATGAGGCAAAAATCTGGACAGTTGAAAGGTATGTGTCAGTGCTGTGCCTGAGGGAAGCTGTTTATGTCTGGGAAAGACAAAGGGAGGCAACAATGGTTTGAAAACCAGTTTCAGTCAGGAAAGCTAACAGGCTAATAAAACACACAGCCATTTAAACTAGCCACAAGAAGCTGTAGTAGGAGTGTTGGCAGACAAGCAGAGGGAGAACAGTTTTTTTTTAACTGAGCACAACATACTGTTTAGCATTTATATCAATTTATCACTGAAAACAGGAAGCTGCATCTCAGTGGCTCCTAACTGGTTAACATAACATACTAACAAACCTTTCTCGATTGCAAATTTATTGTAAAATCAACTCAGACCTGAAGAGGGCTCTAACACTGACAGCACACAAGTTATCCTTTATAACTTTCTGTCCTGGATAACCATATCTAATGGATTTCCCTGATAGACAGTAGTGAAGCAAGTGTGGGAGACAATGATTCTAAGACTATAAGCATACATGGCAATGCCAAACCAGCTTATTGATGTCACAGTCTGGTATCATTTTTATATTTTAGTTTTGTTTTGGGGTCCCACTGACACTGATCATCATCATCATCATCATCTATCCCATGACCACCATGCAGTGTGGCCTACATGTCTGCCTTGCCTCCTCTCCCCAGATTATGCCAGCAGAAGGGAAAACATGAATGCAAGTGTGAAGACTGGTAGAGATGGGTGAAGGCTGCCAGCCTAGTCAAATAGAATTTGGTACATAATTCTATCATTTGTAAATACTGTGAAATGTTGAAATGCAGGCTTGCATCGTAAATGAAAGAATATGCTGTGAAAGGTTGAACTTACAGCAATGTGGCAACATTGCCATCTGCTGTAAAGAAAGCTAAGTCACGCATTTCTTGTTGGTCCTTTGAAATTAAAATTATTTCATCATTGCCTTTGATGTTTTACAATTCTGCTCCAGCTGGGCTAGCTGAAGGCTTCCTGCCTATTGTTTGAAGGCTAAAGTTAATGACCAGAATTTACATGTGGAATGTCCTTTATTGCTCTAAGTGTAAAAGAATGTAAATGCAGTTTCTGTCAGCCTGGGAACACCAGGAAAGTGTGAAATAATGTAATGTTTTATCAGAACTGCGGTTTTAATTTAAACAGAGAGAACCAGAAGGCATAAACCATTTTTGTCTGGGCATCTAACTCAGCACTCTGCCTGTTGCATTAAGTAAGTTATCTTAGACTTGTGTTTTCTTGTAGATAGCTAGAAATATTAGACTAAGTGTTTTTCTGTGATGTCAGAACTGCACTACTGATTTATTTTAAGCATTTCTGTGTGATCTCTGAACTCTTGACTAGCACTGACTGTGTAGTAGAAAGTATTGTCTTGTGGTTTTAATTATTTATTATTAAATATTTTAAAACCTTTTAACTGTGACTGGTTTGTGTAGAGATAATTTAAGCTCTAGAGTGCATTGCATATTTATAGTGATTATTGTACAAAGCTACTCTAATAAGCTTTGACTGTTTAGTTACACTTACCAACTGGATAATAATATTGCACAGTAATAATTGGACACCCTTTTAAGGGCCTTTTTTAGCTGGGTTGTGGCAAGTGGTACTACCGTATAGTCTGGATAAAAGGGGCACAGCTGGAGATCCTGTTCCAGCCTTTCCCAGAAGTGTCTGTGTGATTATGTAAACTCTTATCTTAAAGTGTGTGTGTGGCAGCTACTTGGGCGGGGACACAAAGCACTGGTTGGACAGAGGGTGCTGGAGATTATAGCTTGCCCAGCTAGGCTGAGATCTGGACCCTATAGCTGTGCCAGTGGGGAATCTTATTGGGGACCTGGGGAGCAAGGGAGTGACCAGCCCCTGACTGACTGTGATCTCTGTGTGCTCTTCAGGGAAATTGTATTTTACTGTGTGTTTTTGTTATCATTTCCTCCTATATGAGATGCCCTCTCCGGTGTTAGTGGTGAGGATTGAGGCTCCTTGATTGCTGGGCCACGGCACGGGTGTCACACATTAATTGGTGGCAGTGGTTAGGATATCCACCTCACATATTAACTGGTGGCAGTGGTCGGGATATCCTCACATATTAATTGTTTGGCAGCAGTGGGATATCCACATCACATATTAATTAGTTGGCAAATACTAATTGGCATTTAGTGGTGTGGGTAGAGTGAATCCTGTAGCTTGTGTACAGTGAGCTTTGAAGGTGTTTTTTTTACTCTAAAACAGCCATGCAGTGAATACTCAGAGTTCAGATCACAATTGTTTTATTTATTTTGTTAGCTCAGTTAGTCAGGTTGAGCAGGCAGCATGTCAGCAGAGGAGTATGGAAAGCTGACAAGGAGCCAGCTGGCGGAGATGTGCCAGGCTAGGGGACTGGTGCATGGAAACCTGGCTAAGGCAGACCAGATTGCAGCCTTGGTTACAGCTGCATCAGAAAACAGCAACCAGGAGGACAGACTGGCAGTGGAGATATAATTCCCTCGGAGAATGGACAGCTCAACCTTTCTGCAGTGGACTTAAAAATCCAGCTGAATCTAAAGAGACTTGAATTGGAGGCCAGGCGTGTGGAATTAGAAGCAAATGAGAGACTGTGACATTTGCAGGCTGAGGAAAATGAGAAACTGTTACTTCTGCAAGCTGAGGAGCAAGAGAGGCAGAGGCAGCATGAGAAGGAGATGCTGACTCTTCAACAGAGTCATGGAGGTAATGAAGAAGGGAGTAACTGGACCCCAGAAGCACAAAAGGTCAGTAAATTTCTTCCGCAGCTTAAAGAGGGAGATAACTTTGATAGTTTCATTCATATGTTTGAGAGGGTATGTAAACAGTATGAAGTTGACCAAGGGCTCTGGGTACGGTTCCTGACCCCCTTACTCCATGGTAAAGTTGTAACTGTTCTGTCCAAAATGTCTGACATTGCATGTTATGATTATACTGCTGTAAAGAAATGCCTTTTAGAACTGTTTACGCTAAAACCTTAAACGTATAGGAAAAAGTTTCGTGAGCACAGACGCAAGGCAGATGAAAGTGTGTGTGAACATGTTGCTAAATTGAGCACTTATTTCCATAGGTGGGTGAGTGGATATCAGGTCACCACCTTTGAAGGGCTGGCAGACCTTTTGGTGAGGGAACAAGTCCTTAGCACTTTGCCTGAGGACATGAGGATCTGGTTAGCTGATAGACAATGTGCTACTTCAGATGAGTTGGGAAAGAAGGGAGACCTATACCTGGCAAGCAGGGCAGCCCTGCACAGGAATGGGACCCATAGTACTGCTCATGGGTCTAAAGGAACCATTGGTGGGCAGCTCAGACTGCCACAACAGAATATTCCAGTAGCAGTTGAAGCCACTAGTCCAGGTTCATGTCCAGGAGCTAGGTTTAAACGTTTTGAATGCAACCAGTGGGACTATGTGGCATACAGGTGTCCATGGAGGCAAGGTGGGGAACCAAAGGTGAGGGAGCCAGTAAGTGGGAAAGACAAAATGCCAATAGTAGGTTGTCTTGAGACAACAGAGGTACTAAACTACCATCCTGCAGATGTCCTGAGAGGGAAGGATTTGGATGAGGCAGTACCATGTGCTTATGCACAAGCAAGTGGTTCTAGTAGCCTGGGGGAGACCCAGACAGATCGCATACTTGTAGCCAGGACTGGTGAGACGATTACTTCAGGGAGGGAGCTGAACTGAAGGTGAGCCACAGCTGCTTGGGGGTACTGATGGTCCCTTGGACAGGGTGACTGCAAAGGTAGAGGTGAGTAGTAGTACCAAGGCTGTAAGTGAGGCACCACTGTCAGAGGATGCCAGACCTCCTGTGGAAGGGGAGCTGGGAAGGATTACGAGGAGGGAGTTGAGACAGGCTCAGCTCTCAGACCCTACATTGCAAAGCCTGAGGCAGGTAGCTAAGGAGGCACCTGATTCTCAAGGAAAGGGGGAATCTATATTGGGACAAAGGGTTACTATACACAGAATGGATCCCTGAAGGAGGGCTAGAAGGTGAGAGAGTACAGCAGTTGGTCGTACCTAGAGCCTACTGCCTGGTGCTTCTAGCCATAGCCCATGATATTCCCTTCCCAGGTCATATGGGTATAAAACGTACAAAGAGGCATATTATGCAGAACTTCTATTGGCCTTGAATTTCCAAAAATGTAACAGGGTATTGCAGGACCTGTGAGCAATGCCAAAAGTTAGGCAAGGCAGGAGACAATGTGAGACCTCCTTTGATGCGTTTGTCTGTGATTGAGGAGCCATTTTAGAGGGTAGCTATGGATATTGTGGGTCCTCTGAGTACCCTACGTTCCAAGGGAAAAAGTATATACTAGTGGATTATGCTACACGATACCCCGAAGCAGTGGCTTTGTCCTCCACTAAGGCAAAGATGGTGGCAGATGCTTTGTTGATTTTCAGCAGGGTAGGTTTCCCAAAAGAAATACTGACTGACAGAGGTGCCAATTTCATGTCAGACCTGCTGGCTTGTCTGTGGAAGTCCATGTGGGATGAAGCACATGGAAGACCACCCCCTACCATCCCCAGGCTAATGGTTTTGTTTAGAGGTTAAACTCTACAATCAAGTTCATGCTATGGGCATTTGCAGATCAGTTTAAGAGGGAGTGGGACAAATATTTGCCCCATCTGTTTGCTTACACAGAGGATCCCCAGAAATCCACTGTTTTTTCACCCTTTGAGTTGCTGTATGGGCATAGGGTAAGGGGACCTCTACATTTAATTTGAGATGAGTGGGAAGGTGAGTGTGAGTCTCACAAGGAGTCTGTTGTGGCATACATCCTAAACCTCAGAACAAGGCTCAGGATACACATGGGCTTGGTCCAGGAAAACCTGGCAGAATCCCAACAATGGAAAAAGGTGTGGTATGACAGAAATGCTTGAGCTAGAGAGTATGCTGTGGGGCAACAAGTAATGCTTCTCATTCCTGTCAGACACAACAAACTGCAAGCAGCTTGGGAGGGTCCCTACAAGGTGGTAAGAAAAGTAAGTGATGTTAACTACATGGTGGAACTGTTGGGCAGATGGCAGGGGCACAAACTGTACCATGTTAATATGATGAAACCTTACCATGATAGGGAGACTCTTGTCCTGAGAATTTGCAGTGGATTGCAGGAGGAGCCTGAGGGAGATCTGGGGACTGATCTCCTCAGTGAGGCTCGGGCTGACACCTCAGTGGAAGGGGTAGCAATGTCCCAGCAGCTATCTCCAACCCAAATTCGAGACATCCGAGCAGTGTTGCAGGAATTTGGGGACATGTTCACTGGGAAACCAGGGTGCACTCACCTAGTGAATTACCAGGTGGATACAGGACCCCAAAGGCCTATTAGGCAGGCACCTTATAGAGTGCCTTTGAGAGTCAAATAGACTCTGAGGGAGGAGGAACAGGAGATGTTGGAAGTAGGGGTGATTCAAGAGTCCAACAGTCCCTGGGCCTCCCCAGTGATGCTGGTGCCAAAGAAGGATGGCAGCACCAGGTTCTGTGTGGACTACAGGAAATTAAATAGTCACACAGAGTCAGATGCTTACCCCATGCCTAGGACAGATAAGGCCCTAGAGCAGCTGGGTGGGGCTAAGTATCTTACAACCATTGATCTTACCAAGGGTTACTGGCAGGTGCCCTTGACTCACAGTGCTAGACAGAAGTCAGCCTTTGTGACTCCTTTTGGCTTATATGAATTCACCAAGATGCCCTTTGGTATGCAGAATGCCCCAGTGACTTTCCAGAAGCTGGTAGATCATATCCTAGCAGGAGCAGGAGAGTTTTCCCTTGCTTACCTGGATGTTATTGCCATCTACAGCCATTCCTGGCCAGACCACCTTCAGCATGTCAGGGAGGTGCTGGGCAGACTACAGAGGGCAGGGTTGATCATTAAACCGAGCAAATGTCAGGTGGGTATGGCGGAGGTCTCCTACCTAGGACATAGAGTGGGGAGTGGTAAGATAAGTACAGAGCCTGCCAAAGTGGAAGCCATTCAGGCATGGCCTGCACCTGTTACTAAAAAGCAGATGAAGGCATTTTTAGGGACAGCAGGGTACTACAGAAAGTTCGCCCCCAGTTATAGTACCATAGCTGCTCCCCTCATAGACCTGACAAGGAAAAACAGGCCAGATAAGGTAGTGTGGACCCCAGCATGTGAGCAGGCATTCCAGAGGCTTAAAGAAGCTTTGGGAGGAACCCCTGTGTTAGCCAGTCCAGATTACAGCAAATAATTAGTTGTGCAAATGGATGCTTCAAACCATGGGGTGGGGGCTGTACTTATCCAGAGTTCTTCAGAGGGGGAAGAGCACCCAGTGGTTTATCTCAGTCATAGGCTCCAACCCAGGGAGGAATGCTATGCAGCTGTAGAAAAGGAATGTCTAGCTATAGTATGGGCATGGCAGAAATTCAGTCTTATCTGTATGGAAGTTAATTCCCTGTTATGACAGATCACAACCCTGTAACATGGTTAAAGAGAGCCAGTCAGCAAAATGCCAAGTTGCCAAGATGGAGCCTGGGGTTGCAAACATATATGTTAGTGCAGCATTGCAGTGGGAGCAGCAATGCCAATGCAGATGGGCTCTCAAGACAGGGGAGTGGGGTGAGGTATTCTCAGATAGACCTGACCCTCTCAAGTGGCGTTTCTCAAGGGTCACTTGAAAAACTAGCTTGAGTTCTCCGGGCGGGGACAAATGTGAAGACTAGTAGAGATGGGTGAAGGCTGCCAGCCTAGTCAAGTAGACTTTGGTACATAATTCTATAATTTGTAAATACTGTGAAATGTTGAAATGCAGGCTTGCTTCTTAAATGAAAGAATATGCTTGAAAGTTTGAACTTAAAACAATGTGGCAACATTGCCATCTCCTGTAAAGAAAGCTAAGTCAAGCATTTCTTGTTGTCCCTTTCAAATTAAAATTATTTCATCACTGCCTTTGATGTTTTACAATTCGGCTCCAGCCGGGCTAGATGAAGGCTTCCTGCCTATTGTTTTAAGGCTAAAGTTAATGACCAGAATTTACATATGGAATGTACTTTATTGCTATAAGTGTAAAATAAAGTAAATGCAGTTTCTTTCAGCCTGGGAACACCAGGAAAGCGTGAAATGATGTAATGTTTTATCAGAACTGCAGTTTCAATTTAATCAGCACTCTGCCTGTTGTCTTAAGTAAGTTATCTTAGACTTGTATTTTTTTGTAGACAGCTAGAAGCTAGAAATATTAGACTAAGTGTTTTTCTGTGATGTCAGAACTGTACTACTGATTTATTTTAAGTATTTCTGTGTGATCTCTGAACTCTTGACTAGCACTGAATGTGTAGTAGAAAGCATTGTCTTGTGGTTTTAATAATTTTTTATTAAATATTTTAAAACATTTTAAATGTGGCTGGTTTGTGTAGAGATAAATTAAGCTCTAGAGTACATAGCATATTTATAGTGATTACTGTACAAAGCCACTCTAATAAGCTTTGACTGTTTAGTCACATTTACCAACTGGATAATAATATTGCACAGTAATAATTGGACACCCTTTTAAGGGCCTTTGAGTAACTGATAATTGTTAGCTGGGTGGTGGCAAGTGGTACTACCATATACTCTGGGTAAAAGGGGCACAGCTGGAAAACCTGTGCCAGCCTTCCCCAGAAGTGTCTTTGTGGTTGTGTAAACTCTTATCTTAAAGTGTGTGTGTGTCAGCTACTTGGGCAGGGACACAAAGCACTGGTTGGACAGAGAGGGTGCTGGAGATTACAGCTTGCCCAGCTAGGCTGAGATCTGGACCCCATAGCTGTACCAGTGGGGAGTTTTATTGGGGACCTGGGGAGCAAGGGAGTGACCAGCCTCAGACTGACTGTGATCTCTGTGTACTCTTAAGGGAAGCTGCACTTTACTGTGTGTATTTGTTATCCTTTCCTCCTATATGAGATGCCCTCTCTGGTGTTAGAGGTGAGGATTGAGGCTCCTTGTATACTGGGCCAGGGCACGGGCATCACAGCAAGGACATCAGTACTTATGGACCAGGAAAAGGTGATGGAGTAGTCAACGTAATGTGCCATCCTTGGTAACCATAAGGATGTCTGTATGCCAAAGACAAAACATTCTCTGTGTTGTCTAGCAAGCATGGTGTAATGTTTGATATTAAGTTCAGCCATGTTTAGCAAGTTGGAAAGTAAAATAAACAAAAAGTCCAAAAGGTAATGCAGTTATACGTGTGTGCGTGCATGTGTGTGAAATATATAACATATATTTCTGAGACAAAATATTTCCTCCAACAATTACATATACTACAGCAATTCTGAAGCATTAGGCTGAGGAACTATTTTATATCAAAATATATTTAAAAAAGTACAGATTAATAAAAAAATAAAACAAATTTGAAACAATCTAACAGCCCACAAATATAAGTGAATAACACATTTCAGGGTGAGCATTACTGGGGAAATAATAGAACTTCCAGGGGTGTAGAGGGCTGATGCCTGCAACATCGGGTCTCACAACACCCCTTGATGGTCCTGTGATGATATGGGTAAGTGCCAGCATGGCCAGCTGGAGTTTTGTAAAGAATGATATGACCTTTAAATATCAAACTGATTTATACAAGATTCTTGTGTTACAAATGTATTAGAACTGTATGTCATTTGTGTATCAAACTGATTTTGTACAGATTTTTGTGCCGAAAATGTACTTGTGAGCTTTGCTTGTGTTGAAATGTAACCACAAGCCACACAAACATGTAGCACCAAAACACAAAAATAAAATCCACTGTTAAGCACAATAAAGGTTGTCCTCCAACACCACAATACTATAGAAAGGCGAACTCTTCCAAAGTAAAACCAAAGCTCCTTATTTCCACATAAAACAACCAGATTGAGCTCGCTTTCGTCTTGTATCACGAGACTTCGTCAGAATCCGTCACAGCAGCTCTTGGACACTTGCATTCTTCTTAGCCTGTTCCTGTGATTTCATTCACTCTCCTAGCAACTGCTTGTCTGGGATAGGGCTGGTGAAGGTGACCTTTCTATAGTATTGTGGTGTTGGAGGACAACCTTTATTGTGCCAAACAGTGGATTTTATTTTTGTGTTGAAATGTATCAACAGTGCACCCTGCTGAAATGAAGATAAATGTACATGTACTACTGTAGCTGAATTAAAGGTATATGTTTTAACAGAGGATACTGGCACTGCAGAGGTTAACTAAGAAAAATAAGGGAAATATACATGAGTTGTTAAACCATTGAAACAGACCCCACACAACTGAATAGGACCAGAGACAATAGGTCTGGGAAACAGCCTTTCTTCATTAGCTCATTTAAAAGAGGGGAGGCCCATGGCACTGCCATAAACATTTGGATGTGTATTGTAGCCATCTGTGCCAAATTCCCATCTCAGCTTCAAAGGGGAATACTGTGGGAACCTAGAGTTAGGTGACCTGAGGAGTCATTATGCCAGTGCCAGCCCTCTTGAAAATTACATTTTAGATATTAAAAAAAGAGAAATCTCACAGTATTGAGTGTTCTACTTGGGAAGCCTAACTAGAAAGACCCTCACCCACAGTATCTTGCCTTGCGGTAGTAAGTAGCTTAACTAGGGAACAGCTATTGTTATAGATCAGTCAGGAGTGCTTTCTGCCTCTTTAAACCAGGTGTCAATTACAGCAGAGATGTTGACAGTCTCCATTTTGAGGATAGCTTCGAGCGAGTGCATCTTGAGATTTAGACTTCTAGCATTGAGCAGCATGAACCTCAGATTGCTTTTGTTTGTAGCTGTTATGGTGGAATTTTGGTTTTTGGAACAGTGTCTAAAAAAGACACTATAGGGGTGGCAACAGCCTTAGCCAGCACCCAGAATTCCAGGGGTGACAGATGCAGGCCATCTCTGGCAAAGCATCGAGGTCTGTTGATCATGTTGTTCCAGGCAGACAGATACTGGATCCCCTTAGAATGACACCAGAAACAGCCAATTGAAGTAAATCATTTTCTGCTTGTACTGTGGTATCACTCTGGGGGATGGTAGAATACTGCTCATGGCTAGGGTCATACCTGCCTGGGCCACATAATCTGAGAGTTCCATCACATCTCCTTTCATGTAATCCAAGGAGGTATGTCTCGGGTAATTCGCACCCACATGGACAATGACCGAGTCATATTTGTACTTGTTGTAGAGTGACCTGAGTGCATGTGTTATGTGGCAGATCCTGGCAGCTGATAGACAACTGACTGTCACATTCTCCTTGTTCAACCTAGTGAGTGGGACATCAGTGTGCCTCACAATTGAGTCTCTTATGATTACTACAGTGTGCCTTACAATTGTGTCTCTTATGATTGCTACATTGGGCAAAGTGTTTTATCTTAAGGGCTTAGGTTGAGGGGCACACTGTGTTGGTGAGCTATGTGTTCTCGGGTTGTTGTTGTGTTGTGGTGGTCGAGTGCATTTCTGTCTCAGGGGTCTCTGTGGTTTGGGTAAAAATTTTTATTGAGAGCCTCTGCGAAGGTGGGTATATGGTTTGTGTTTCTGTGTGCGAATTGTGATGGTTGCTTTTTTCCAGAGCTGTGAGTTCTATGTAGTGAGTTGCAGGTGTTGACCTTCTCCTCTTGACCAGCTAGTCTGGTCTTGGTTGGAGCATGCACTGCTTCCAGTTTGGTGATATGAGTGCATCTCTCACAGGTATGAGTGTTGGAAGGTAAGAGGAGATTATTGTCTGTGTACATTAGACAGTTGCCACACTGAGAATGCCCAAGTGCACCAGGTTAGCAGGAAAAAGCACAGGAAATTTCCCTACAAACATCTCAGGAGGGGTGGTCATAACTAATAAGTACCGGTGCTGTTACTGCATAGGAACAGCTAGTGCTGATAGCAGTTAACTGTGCTACAATAAATGCTACAAAAGCCTGTTAAAGTGCTAGCCGATTAAGCTAACTGAAGTGCAAGATGTAAAAGAACAAGCACATTCTAAGGGAAAAATTGAAGAGCAGACTTTCTGGCACCTGTAATAGTTTACCTCAGCTGAGCGCTGCTGCGCGGTATGGAAACACAGGCTTTTAAACTAAAAAGATGAAAGGAATAGAAAAATGCCCAAATGGCCATTAAACTACAATTTCTGGACCAGAAACTAGTCCTCTTGTGGTACATGCGCTACCTAGTGCTTAACCACTCCCACTGATTAGCTAGAAGGCTTCCCTCCAACACAGGGTTCAGAAATGTACAAAATAGTCCTGGATACAGCAAACCTGTATCTGGCCTAGACTAGTTACAGGAAAGGTGGGAAACAAGCCTAGAACTTTTTTTTTTTTTTTTTTTTTTTTTGCAGAAAAGCACTTAGAACAGTAGCAAAAACACTTTAAATGTAGTACAAGCTAGCACACGAGTGTGTAGCAATATTAAGGCAAATACAGTTTAAATAAATACAGATAAATTAAAAATGACAAAAAACAAGTGCAGAGAGCAGTAAAGTATGAAAAAAATCAAAATGGAGACACTTAGAGTATCTCTTTCTCCTTCCTGTTGCTCATGTAGTCTGCAGGACTCCAAAACTGGATCTGCAGGGTTTAAACAAGTGCAAACCCACCCAAACACAGGCTTTTAAACCAGAAAGTTGAAAGAGATGGAAAAACTGCCCAAATGGCCAATACACTACAATTTCTGGGCCAGAAACCACTCATTTTGTGGCAGATAGACTACCTAGTGCTTACCACTCCCACTGATAAGCTAGAAGGCTACCCTCCAACATAGAAAGGTTTGGGGGGGGGGGTCAGAAACCTACAAAACAGTCCTGGATAAAGCAAATCTGTATCCGGACTAGACTAGTCACAGGAAAGGCAAGAAACAAGCTTAAAACTTTTGTTTTTGTTGTTTTTCTTTTTGCAGAAAAGCAGTTAAAACAGTAGCAAAATTACTTTACATGCAGTACAAACTAACACACTTGAGTGTGAAGCAATATAAAGGCAAATGCAGTTTAAGTAAATGCAAATAAGTTAAAAATGACAAAAAGCAAGTGCAGAGAGCAGTAAATTATGAAAAAACAAAATGGAGGCACTTACAGTATCTCTTTCTCTTCCTGTTGCTCTTGTAGTCTGCAGGACACCAAAACTGGATCCGCGGATCTTAAACAAGTGCAAACCTGTGCAAACACAGACTTTTAAACCAGAAAGTTGAAAGGGATGGAAAAGCTGCCCAAACGGCCAATAAACTACAATTTCTGGGCCATTTCATGGGTGAAATAATATGATCACACTGCAACCTAAAGAGTGGATGTGCATCACAAAGGTCCACTGCACAGCAACCCCTGCATGCCAAGAAGCATGTGCAAAGGGGTCATGACAATAACACAAGTAGGTCTCCCTCTGTGTGCTGACATGGAAGATCCCTGACCCTCACAAAACTTTCCATGGCTGCTCATTAAAACCACAGTCTGTTATGCCTCAAGATTCCTCATGGATTGAGTATGGGAGAAAGTTCTTGTACTGACGCAAAACAGCAGCCTATTGTAACAACTTGCCACACAGTGTGTTAAAATTTAAAGGTAGCAAGATTGCTTTACAGTACTTAAGATGGCCCTAAGAGTAAAACAAAAATATTTAAGGATTTTTATAATGCCTGAAAAGTGGTTACTAAAGTTGATTACTGTATCTTTTATAAGAGTCCGATCTTTTTTCATAATTATTAGATATTTTTAATTTTTAGATTTTTGGTTTAGAGATGTATTTTCTTCACAATTATTATTATGTAAATGCCACATACTGTGGAGATGTGTATTAAGGTTTTTATTGTGCTTTTCTTCAATAGTTTTGCATTTTCTCCACGTTCTATACTTTATCATTCTGCTTTTGGTACTAGCCGATGGCTAAAGTTTTTCCTCTAACACTTCTGGGATGGCTCATTTTTGTTTAGCAGGACACATTACCTAGATATAGATAAGCATCACTTGTCTGCAGTTTACTGCTTACATGTGAAATGACAGCATTTAGCTGCAGTTAATGCTTTCCAAGGCTATGCTTTTAACATCTGTAATTTGTACTGCAACAGATGTTGTAGCAGCAGAGCTGTTGGTCATCATGATAACACTTCTGATATTCATAGATATTCATAGATTAGTACTAAGCTAACTGCCCTTGCGAGCCATTTTAAGCCTAGCCAATTATCCCTTGTGAGACTCAAACCCTGCACCTTGTGTTTGTAAGGCAAACACCTTAACCATTAGGCCACTCTCCAATCCTTTGGAAACAGTCATTTACTGAATTTGGTAATGTTCTTGTAGTTGTAAACTGTTGTATATATTTGTAGAGTATCCATTCTGGAATAATGGATGCGCCTGTGTCATCATTAAACTTAGTGAGAATGAAGATCAGATGCCCAAGTTAAACAAATTAATTTATTTACTATTTGTCTATGTTGACAAGGAAAAATCCAATTGGGTGAAACCCATTTTCAGCGGAGTCCTGGGAAGAAAAACTCCACACTTAAGTTATACATATCGCACATTTATAACTGCAGGGTTAAATATCTGTACATGAGCTTATTTACAAGATTTTTAAATATTTTGTACATTAACATAGCATTGTAACACACACACACAAAAAGAGAAATTAACATATGCTGGCTAATTACTGAATAGAAAAATAAAATACAATAATTGTTAATGTATTTATATCATGATGGCTGCAGGGAAAAGATCAAATTTAGGTGTTTTTGAGGTTAGTAATAATTTCCAGACAGAGAAGTATTACTGCAGCTTAAAATTTGATTAGAAGAGATTTATTTATTTATTTCATTTGTTGATGGGGTATGTCCGACTAGGTTAGAGGCCCGTTTTCAGCGGAGACATGGGGAGAAAAGTTCCACAGTAATATATGACAATACAGAAACATAGTAACATTAGTACAATGAAATTATTTTATAGCATCCAGAAACAGTAAAAAAAATCAAAATCAAGGACCTTTTAACTAGTGGAGACCCAGGGGAAAGACTCCACAGTAGTACAATACCAACAAGTAGTAGTAAATAAAATATAATACAATCAGTAGAACTATCCAATTACATTTGCAGAGACAATCTAGTAGCAGTAAAATATAATACAATAAGTAGGACTGTACAAGAGTAAAAACAGTAGACAGAATATAAGTTAAAGTTTGCAAGATAGATGTTAGAAGGTCAGGTGAGGAAGGTAACCAAGGATGGGGAAGTAGATTAACCTGGGGAAAGGCAGGAGCACAGCCAGTGACTAGTGATATATGAAAGGAGAAATTATGGAAATGAGCAGAAGGATAAATGGACAGAGGAGGAATTGCAGTTAGTGACGGGGAGTGAGAGAAGGAAGAACAGTAAGAACTTAAGAAATTAGTGCAGTACGAGGAGGAGTAATAAGGTACAAATGATTGGGATGCAAAGTGGCTGTAAGAGTTGGAGAAAAGTACCCTGAGTAAAGCTAATCAGGTGCTAGCCTCTAACACTTTCAGTGATGCTACTGAGGCCTCTGAAAATTATGTTTTCAGACTGTTAGTGATGTTCTAGCTGTGTTGTGGTGACAGATAAGCTGCACTGACTCTGTAGGTTTTAGACAGATACAGGCTACTTTGCACTAAACTTATGTACTATTTTCTTACCATTTCTGCTCATCCTCATCATTTAGTTTTTCTTCTTCTTCTTGTTTCGGCTGCTCCAGTTAGGGGTCGCCATAGCAGATCAACTGTTTTCATTTCTTCCTGTCCTCTGCATCTTGCTCTGTCAAACCAACCACCTGCATGTCCTCTCTCACCACATCCATAAACCTTATCTTAGGCCTTCCTCTTTTCCTGTTACCTGGCAGCTTCATCCTTAGCATCTTTTTCCCAATATACTCTGCATCCCTCCTCAGCACATGTCCAAGCCAACGTAATCTTGCCTCTCTGGCTTTGTCTCCAAACCTTCCAACCTGGGCTGAGACTCTAATATACTTATTCCTAATCCTGTCTCTGACTCCTGCCTTCTTGTCAATGCCACTGTCTCCAACCCATATAACATAGCTGGTCTCACTACCCTCTTGTAGACCTTTCCTTTCACTCTTACTGGTACTCGTCTGTCACAAATCACTCCTGACACTCTTCTCCACCCACTCCATCCTGCCTGTACTCTCTTCTTCACCTCTCTTCCACACTCACCATTACTCTGAACTGTTGATCCCAAGTATTTAAACTCATCCACCTTCGCCAGCTCTACTCCCTGCATCCTCACCATTCCTCTATGCTCCCTCTCATTCGCACACATATATTCTGTCTTAGTCCTGCTGACCTTCATTCCTATTCTCTCTAGAGCATATCTCCACCTCTCCAGGGTCTCCTCCACCTGTTCTCTACTCTCACTACAGATCACAATGTCATCTGCAAACATCATCATTTAGTGCTCTGTTCTTATGACACATAGCACATCCTGACACAGTGGCATTAATATTTTGTATAAACTTCAGACATTTTCTGATACTGCCAAAATATGTGAGTTCAGGCCTCCAAAAAGTGAATTTCCATTATGTTATTAAATAACCTATAAACGTTCAAATGTACCATTATAAGTTCTTTTTCCAAAATGCAGCTCTGTTATGTGCCAATCTGGACTGGTTATGAGATTAGATTTCTAATAAGAAAACTAAAGAAGCCCTTCCCAAACCATTGATTCTAATTGCCATGATTGAAGACAGGTAGCAGACTTGCATCAAATCCTTTCATTGCAAGTCCAGTCTAGTCCATTCTGAGATGTAAAAGGCCATTTCAGTTTTCCTGACTATCCATACCAATTTTGATTGTGATGGACTGCCAATCTGGGTTCTCTCAATATGCTGTGAAAACAACTGTCAAGTGACAACTACAGGGGCTGAAGAACAAAGACAATACCCCTTCCTCAACAGACTGTCAGGATAAGACAAAAGCTATGCCACGAAAGTTCTGATGTGAATTATGACTGCTTTTATTTTAGCATATGCATCTATCTGGCATCTGGATTTTAATGCCTTTCAGGGAAAGATGCAAACATGTACTGTGACAGTGAGCATCACAAACTATTGGATTTGAGATAGTTTCCTGACTTGCATATAATAATTGCACATTGATTTCTGTACCACTGACAGTACCAGTGGATGGACCTCTTGGAGATTTTCATCACATAAGACCAAAAGAAAACATGTACTAATATGTGGTACCAAATAATGAATGATGTGGACTTGAAATTCTAAAAAAAAAAAAAAAAAAAAAAAAAACTCTGCACTTATACTCCACTCAAGTGATGATTTTTAAACATCCATTCAAGAACGCTGCATGCGATGGTCAAGGCCTAACATTGTAATATACTTCTGATGGAAAAGATTAGAAATGTAAAACAGAAATGATATCTCAATATGTCTAATATGGACCTCGGTGATGATGTCATTTCAGGAGCAGGACTTTTACTTGGTAGAGTGCAGAAAGGCAAAGCTCCTCGTGGTGCCCTGCAGGGTCCTACAAGCGGCCGAGAGACAAACAGAGACTTTGGAAGTGTTTAAGTATTGATTTTTTTCTTGCTGTATTCCTGAAACGCTAATTCCACTGAAAACGCGGTTATTCAGTGCTTCTATGGAACCCTACTGATATCTGCATCGCTTACTGTACTTAAAATTCATTGTTGCACTTTAAAAAGTTACTGTTTGACGTTTTTGCTTGTATATCTGTAACATAGTTGTAGGCTACACACTCAAGTGCGCTAGCCTCCTCTGTGTATTTAGAGTTATTTAAGTTGCTGCATTTCTGTTATCTGTGAAAAAAGAAAAAATACCAAAAAAAATAATCTCCCTGCTTTCCCGCCTTTCTGTACTAGTCTAGTCCAGTTTTCAGGCTTTGCTGAATCCAGGACTGTGGTTAAGGTTCCTGTGTTGCCCATATCATGCATGAATAGTTAGGTGGCTTCCTTGTTCACTGTGAGAGAGGGAACTCTGAGCAGCCTATCTGTCCCTGTATGAGTGGTCCCAGCCCAGCAACTTGTAGCTCATTGGCCATATTGGGCTAATTTCTATCCTTTTGTTCTCCCTGGTATAAAAATCGCTTAGGGTGGTTTTTGCGCTTATATACCGCTTAGCAAAGCTCCTTGTGGTGCCCTGCAGAGTCCTACAAGTGGCTGAGAGACAAAGAGAGACTCTGGAAGTGTTTAAGTATTGATTCTTTCTTGTTGTATCCCTGAAATGCTAATTCCGCTGAAAACGCGGTTATTCAGTGCTTCTGTGGAATCCTACTGATATCTGCATCGCTTACTGTACTTAAAATTCATTGTTGCACTTTAAAAAGTTACTGTTTGTCGTTTTTGCTTGTATATCTGTAACATAGTTGTAAGTTACACACTCAAGTGCACTAGCCTCCTCTGTGTATTTAGAGTTATTTAAGTTGCTGCATTTCTGTTATCTGTGAAAAAAGAAAAAATACAAAAAAATAATCTCCCTGTTTTCCCGCCTTTCTGTACTAGTCTAGTCTGGTTTTCAGGCTTTGCTGAATCCAGGACTGTGGTTAAGGTTCCTGTGTTGCCCATATCATACTTGAATAGTTAGGTGGCTTCCTTGTTCACTGTGAGAGAGGGAACTCTGAGCAGCCTATCTGTCCCTGTACGAGTAGTCCCAGCCCAGCAACTTGTAGCTCATTGGCCATATTGGGCTAATTTCTATCCTTTTGTTCTCCCTGGTATAAAAATCGCTTAGCGCGGCTTTGCGTGATTTTGTGCATCGGGCAGCGCTGGTTAATCGGGTTTAAACTATTCCTGGCTCCACAAAGTCTACTCTTCACTTTTTCCCTTGGAACTGCTCCAACTCTCAAATTAAACACTTTATTCTAAATCTAAAACCCTGCATTTGCTCATATAAGCAATTTCTATAAGTTAAGCACTAATAATCTAAATAAGCACTGCATCCTCATATACTCCCCTTGAGTACTTTATCCCCTATTGGTCCTTTCTGATTCAATTGCAAAGGAGTTCCCTATACTATTCTAGCATGTCCAAAGGTCAGTTACTGGTTTCCTCTCCAGTCCAGCTGGTGAATCTGGGAATCTTGAGGCAATGTTACAACTGCCTCATGTACACAGACAACCCTCTCCTCCTCCCAACAAGTACAAATATATGTGAGAGATGCAACCATTTAGCCAAACTGAAGGCTGAGCTCTCTCGACTCAGTACTGGCATAACCAGTCAGGAGGGGAAAGTAACCACACACACCACAAATCCAGTCTCACATAGTCCTACCACAACTGCAGACCAAACACATAAACACACAAAAACATACTCGGAGGCTCTAAATAAAAATCTGCCAAAACAGCAGAGACCTCCAAAGCAGACAACCAAGTGACCGCTACCCCAAAACGAAACACAGGCAACACATAGCTCACAAAGTCAGTGTGCCAAACAGCCACAGCCCTTAAGGCTTAACAACATACCAGATACACTTGTAATAGGTGACTCTATAGTCAGACACACTGACTACAGCTCACCAAGCTGAACAAAGAAAAAGTCACAGTGAGCTGCCTGTCGGGCGCTAGAATCCACCACATAACACAAGCACTCGGGTCACTCCAAAGAAAGTACAAATATGACTCAGTCATTGTCCATGCTGGTGTGAATGACCTGAGACGTACCTCCCTGGACTACATGAAAAGAGACAGAGGAGCTCTCTGATCATGTAGCCCAGGCCGGTATGACCCTGACCTTGAGCAGCATCTTACCCTCCCCAAGAATGATGCCTCCATATAAAGACAAAATGATCAATTTCAACAATTGGCTTAAGTATTGGTGTCATTCAAAGGGGATCCAGTATCTGTCTGCCAGGGATGACATGCTCGACAAGCCACGTTGCTTCGCAAGGGATGGCTTGCACCTGTCACCCCTGGGCTTTCGGATATTGGTAAAGGCTCTTGCCACCCCCATAGTGCCTTTTTTAGGCAAGTCTCAAAAGACAAACCCACCTCCTTAGACAACACATGTAGAAAGAAACTAAGGGTAATGCTGCTCAACGCCAGAAGTCTAAACCTCAAGATGCAAGCTCTCGAAGCCCTCCTCAGTATGGAGAACATCAATGTCTGTGCAGTGACAAAAACCAGGTTCAAGGCTCCCAAGAGCACCCCAGCACTACCAGGTTATACCTCATATCATGCTTTTCGGCCCCAAAACTCAGACCAAACCACAAAAGGAGGGGGAGTATCCATATTCATCAAGGACACTCACACCTCCAGGTTAGTGGCATTGCACGAAGCATCGGAGACCATCCATGTGCAACTAACAGTGGGCAAAACTGCCTTCCAGTTTGTAGCATGCTACAGACCACCCTCTCAAACTCAGGAACCCCACTCGGCCTTCCTGAAGACACTGGAGAATATGAAGGTCTCTCCCAAACACCATCATATTGGGGGACTTCAACTATCCAAACATAGACTGGGAGCATTACTCAAGCCCCAACACCCTAGCCCAGAGGTTCCTAGAATTCATAAACTCAAATGTTATGGAACAATTGGTCACCACTCCGACAAGAGGGGAAAACATACTAGATCTGATCATCACCAACATGGGGACACAATGTTCCATACCAGAAGTATACCCCTCATTGGTAAGATTGGACCATAAATTAATCTCACTAGAAATCCACATCCCGCCCCCACCCCCAGCACAAAAGACCACAGTGAAGAACTTCTCAAAAGCTAACTTCAAACTTATTAAAACCAAAGTGGAATCCTTCAAGGCCCCCAGGCCAGTGGAAACCATGGCCCTATCTGCTGAATCCTTTATAAATGCATTCTATGGACACCTTCAGGAATGCATGGATCATGTAATCCCAAATAAAACCAAGACCCATTCCCCAGAGGCAGGCATCCTATCTGGTGGACCCCAGCCACAAATAAGCTATACAACAGAAGGATGAAGCTACTACATGATTGAGCAAAATCCCTAAAAGGGAAGGCATCTCTGATCAGTACTAGCAAAAAACTACGATCACTCATAAAATCATCCAAGGCCACTTTCGAGAGAAAACTTGCACAAGCAACAAAAGATAATCATAAGGCTTTCTTTAGTTATGTTAGAAACCTGGGTGGCAACTCCCACATATGCTCAGAGTTAGTCCATAATAACAAAAAATACACTGAACCGTCAGACATTGCCAACATCCTGGCAGACAGGTTCAGTGCAAACTTCTCCCCCCAAAAGGACAAATATCTATACCAGCAGAGTGTTGCCTCCCTGACATCTCAGATGCCCAGGTGAGAGCCGCCCTCTCCAAAGCAAAAAACACAGCATCAATGGGACCAGACGGTGTCCCGGGCTGCATGTTACATGAACTCCAAGAAGAGCTATACCCTCACATAAAGCTGCTATTCAATCTTAGCCTTACTACAGGATATGTACCCAAAGAATGGCGTACAGCAACAGTGGTTCCACTCCACAAAGGAGGCGCCTCTGCAGACCCTGGAAACTACCGCCCCATAAGCCTGACTAGCCTGGTCTGCAAAGCTATGGAGAGGATCATTATGGAGCTCATAAACAAAGACATTGGGGACCTACAGACTCTGGATCCTACCCAATTCGGCTTTGTCAAGGGCAGATCCTGCCTCCTGAACCTGGTATATTTCTTTGAAACAGTCACCAAGGCCATTGATGAGGGTAAGGTGGTTCACACAGCCTACCTAGACCTTGCAAAAGCCTTTGACACAATACCCCACTCGGGCATTGTAGACAAACTCTCCAGCCTAAATATAAACCCCTGTCATAAGATGTGTTGCAAACTGGCTCAAGGACAGAACCCACATGGTCAGAATTGCTGGAGCCATGTCAGACTCTAAACCAGTTACAAGTGGCGTCCCACAGGGCTCAGTCCTGGGACCTCTCTTGTTCGGAATATATTTTTCTGAGGTACAGACTAACACGGGAGGACTGTGGCTGACCAAGTTCGCAGGTGACTGCAAACTGGGCGCCATAATTGACTCTCCAGCTGACACAAGCATCATCCAAAAGGGTCTCATAGAGACGGAAAACTGGTGCCAGAGCCTTGGCCTTAAACTAAACGCCAGAAAGTGTATAGTTATACCCTTTGGCAAAAACAAAGTGCCCACAAATTACCACATAGGAGGTAATCCATTAAGTACAGAAGAAGTAATTAGGGACCTGGGGACCCAAGTTGATAGTAACCTCTCCTTTGACAACCACATTGTCAAAGTGGTTAGAAAGACCTTCTATATAGCCCACCTTATCATGAAAGGATTCACATCTAGATCAAGGGAGGTCATTGTGCCCCTTTACTCATCCCTCATCAGGCCCATCATTGAGTACAATGCCCCATTTGGGATGTACCTTACCCGACACCTGTAGCAACTAGAAAGACCCCAAAAGTACCTCACTAAGAGGATCAAGGGACTCAAACAGATGCCATATGCTGCTCGGCTAAAAAACTCCAGCTCTACTCAGTTGCATACCGCCTACTCAGAGGCAATATATGCCTGACGTCCAAAGCCATGTCCAACCCGGAATTAATGGACATGCTCCACCTCAGAAAATCCAAATCCCTTAGAGCTATGCGATCAAGTGACTTGAACCTCAGCACAGAAATAAATAGGACATGCTGGAGGGACAGATTCATAACCCAGAGGCTCCCTTCACTCTGGAATAGAATCCCAGTCCATGTTAGGCAGAGCCCCTCACTGACTCTCTTCAAGAAAAATCTTGACGAGTGGATGGAAGATCGTAGGTTTACCCCGGGGATCACTTCTGTGTCACTACTAGACAGAGGCACAGTAAACACAACCTTAAAAAGGGCACAGTAAACTCATTCCAAGGGGTGGCGAAAGCCAAACACACTCTGGCTAGGCTTGTAAATGCCCTAGGGCAGATAGCCTAGTATGAACCTATGAACCTATATAGGACCTGCCTATATCATCTACTCAACATAGCAAATTTTAAGTAATGGAACATTTTAATCCATTGGCCAAAGTTATTATTGAAATGACAGTAAACAGAGCAGTCAAGTTGCAAAATTGCATGGCAATTAACTTCATACTGGAGAAGAAAGGTGGGATGTATACGCATCAGCCAAGAGTGCTGTACTTACATTCCTGATAAGGGAAACAGGAACGGTAATTATTTGGAAGTGATCCAAGAGGTAAATGAAAAGATCCTTTACCTTCTGATTTTCGAGTCAATTGAGTTATTAACATTCTCATCATGAGAAGAGATGGGATTGTAAACTTTTTATTTTGTATTTATAATACTCATTCTGCTTGATCATTTTCTTTACGCAAAACTGTTTTGTTCAAATGTGTTTTTAATGTAAGCCATGTGATGCTAGTACTTCTGATCTCTCATGAAACCTTAAGTGTAACTAAGAAACAAGGCAAAGATCCTCTCCATTTTGTTTATTTCAAATAATGTATAGTTATTTTTCCTAAGCAGTACTTTTCAATTGCTATAAAGTGCAATGCAAAATGTCTCAGCTCCAGTCACCACCACACCACAGCACCACTTACAGAAATACAGTCTGGACTTCAGAAGAACATTTACTGCAACATAATAGTTCTGTGTTGTTAAAATGTACCTTCTGTCTAAACAAATGCAAATCAAAATTGCAGCCAAGTACTGCAATTCCAAAATTTGTTTTTCTTGGAATTGTATAAAATGCACACACTCGCATGCACATTCACAGATGTGCATACACACAGCAATGCATATTCTCACACACACACACACACACACACACACATATATATATATATATATATATATATATATATATATATATATACAAAACACACAAAAACACACAGACAAAAGAGCCACATGGACTCACAGAGTCACAAGCAGATTATAAGAATCACTCATACACTCACAGATCTGCAGATCCACACACAGACTGGCAGAAAACAAACATACACCTTAACTATTATCTAGCCATTTTGAAAAGTACAATATGTTTAATATTTAAAATATTCTCAGATAAACAAACAAGGAGAGTAACTACTTTTTCCTAAGGGAAAATACACAAAGAAACAAAAAAAAATATTTTAAAAATACTCAACAATACAATTAAAAAAACTCATTAAAAAAGGAAATGTATAGGTCATGTGTTGGAATAATGTTCTCATGTAGAGAAATAATGGATCTTCCAAAGGTAACAAGCACGTAAATCCACAAAAAAGCTCACACCAGGTGTAGTGCAGCAAGTAAAACTGTAGTCCAAATTCAAACACAGTGCAGCAAACAACAGTGATGCAACAAGCAGAGATACATCCAACTTGGAACTCTATGTTTAATCCAAATTCAAAACGTAAGCGCTTTCATCTCTTAAAAGGTAACAAGCACCTCTTCTTACAGCACTGGGCCTCATAACACCCCTAAGAGGTTTCTTTACCTGAAACACCATGCTGTCAGGTATTACTGATTACTTAAATTCATAAAAATGTTTATCCAAACATGTTCCCATTATGACTTTTAGAGGCAAGTAAGACATGTTCCCAGTCAAAATGACAGCATTGCCAAAACTTCAGCCAGACAATGCAAACCATTTTAAGAGGGTTTTTTATCTCCCTAAGATGAGGCTTAGGCTGATGGCTTCTTTAACTGCCATTAAAAGCAGTAAGCAGTGAATGAAGGTAGTGAAGCTGGGAGCCTTGCATTTAACTTTCTAATATGACAAACTCTCTGAATCACCAGTTATCTAATGGCAAATGCATGACTATGTGAAGAAACATGATGCATACACACTAACACACATTCACTGCAAATGATGAGCTGTCAACCAAACACACCAACATACACATACTTTATACAACCTCAGACTCATTACCACAATCCCAATACAAATAGAAAAACAGAAAACATAAACAATTGCATTTTGCAATACGGCAGACCTCTCTGCACCCCACACATGGGGGGACCCCCACACCCCTGCAATAACTCAACAAAAAAAAAAAAACATAAGACAAAAGTTGAAAACTTAATACTCATCCTCTGCAATCTAACCCATCACATACATTCTTATTTAACCATTAATCCTCTTGGCAACAAAGCTGATCTGCCGACCAAAGTAATCATCAGGACACATAATGATTATATGTATGTTCAATCAGGATAGGCAAATCCACGTATGCACACATACACACACACATATATATATATATTTCCTTTACTTTTTCTTTACCAGCCAGATGTGTACTTTAGAAAAACGTGAGACCTGATAAGGATGCTGACTCAGGACAGTAGCTCTCAGGAAGTTGTTGTTTGTCTTTCGGCTTTTCCCAGTTAGGGGTCGCCACAGCGGAACTCCGGTCCGCTAATGACTGGCATTTTTTTTTTTTTTTTTTTTTTATGGTTTCGAGTTGCCAGCCCGACGCCCAACCTTCAACGAAGACACGCCCATTCAATGCATGTCTTTCGAACTCCAACTCGACCGCGGGGAGGACATGCAGACTCCACACTCAGGAAGTAATGGTTTATAAGGACAGTGTTCCTAGTGAGTAAGGACTGGCTAACTCTTCTTCTTCCTTCAGAGGCTGAATCTACACTGCAAAAACAAACCCAGTATTAACTGCTTATAGATAATTTAAATGCCAATAAGTTATTTATTTTGTACTATGTATTTATTTAAATTAACCTGGGTGGTGTAACTACTATTTGTGAAGTTAGGAACTCTTATTTCACAAGCATTATAAAGATCAAAGATCTGCTGTTATTGCATCCCACAGGTGTGGCCTTCTGTAATATCTTCCCTCAATTAGAGCACTGCATCATATTTATTACATAATCACTCACCTACACACCAAAAACCACTATAGGTCAAAGAATGACTCAAAACCACTCAACTAATTGACTTGATATGCTCATGAGTGAGACAAACCAAGAAATGAATCATGTGACCCCATTACATTTAGTACTTACAATATGAAAATAAAACTGGAAATAGTGCAACAGTTACTTAGTGCCCATGAGACTCGGTTAAATTAAGCCATATGATGTATGAATGTCACCAACCTTGTGATAACCATAGTTATAATCTTTAGTGGACAATATGCTGACTGTTATTCATCTCCATACACTTTAGAACTTCTGCAGGCATCTCTTTGACTCCCAGAGTCATATACCCTTAAATTCTACCTTGTACTGCTCATTTCTAACCATTCTCTCCTTTTCACTCTCTCTCTCTCTCTCTTTCGTGGTAAAATTTGCACTTCTAAAATGGAAGAATACCACTAAGAAATAATGACACATTCAAGTTAAATGTATATGACTGTGTTAGTCTTTCTGGAAATAAAATTGTAAACCTTATGAAATTAAGACAGCTATCATTCATCTGCCCAATACCAGTTTGCATGTTTTTTGTTTACTTACCGGTGACTTCTTGACATGCTGTTTACACTATTATCTGCACATTCAGTGAAGAATGCGGCATGTGCATGATCAAAGTGTATCACATTTTCTGAACTATGACACTGAGATGTCACACAGAAACAGTAAGATGTTTTTTAATGTTTGTTTGTGTGACAATCCACCATTGCACTAGTAATCAAAAAGCCTCAATCCTCACTAATGGCACCAGTGGGGGATGTACACTGTGAGGATGACAAGTACACACACACACTACTTCCAGATGTAGCTGTCTGCATCAACAGCAGTTTCCCATAAGAGCACATAGAGACCACAGTCAGTGAGTCTGGTTTATCAAGATCCCCAATAAGACTCCCCACCAGCACAGCTACAGAGTTGAGATCTCAGCTGAGTGACTAAACAAAGACCTCCCAGCACCCTCTCTGTCCAACTAGTGCTTCGTGTCCCTGCCCAAGTAGCTGACACACAAACCCTTTGAGGTTTGATTTATACACACACACACACACACACACACACACACACACACACACACACACACACACACACACACACACACACCTGGGAAAGGCTGGTGCAGGTTTACTAGCTATGCCCCTTTTGCCTGGACTATAAGGTAGTTTTCACTGCAACCAGTCACTCCATGACAGCTACTTTAAGGCCCTTAAAGGGTGACCAATTTTACTATGTAATGTTAGTATTAATACAAATGGTAGTTTTACCAAGAGCAAGGCTCTTAGGAGTGGCCCACATAGTGTCACAAAATAAATATGCAAGTACTCTCAAAACTTAAATATCTCTAATCAGACCAGCCACAATGAAATGTTTAAATATATTTAATAATAATAAATAAAAGAATAAGACAATACTAAATATATATTCACAGTGACATCAGAGATCAAAACCACCGGAAATATTTAAAACAACATTGCAGCACAGTCTCAAATAAATAAATAAAAATATCTAAATTAAGCTTCACTATATTCCTGACTGAATCTAAGAGAATTATGCTATAACCTAAGAACTTACTAATAGAGCTAGGCAGATGTGGTGAATGGATCATCTAGTTGTTGTCAGGTCCAAGACAGAATGCAGAATGCTCTGCCTCTCTAAGAGACTTCTCACTTTAATATCTACAATATTACTGCTGGGATTGCTTGCAGAATTACATCATTTCTTGTCATTTGACTTCTAGTTCCCAGGTGAAACCCCCACTGCTGGAAGCTGGCAGTATTTAGTATCTACTGGTAAAAATACATAAACCTCAGATCTTTGGCAGATTCTGGAAGTCATAAAACAATTACATTCCTTCATGCTTTCAAGACTAGTAATTAGTTAACTCCAAGAACAATACAGAAAGCTCTCCTGTACAGACATTGTGTCTCTAGCTGCATTGAAAACTTGAGATATAGTCTCTTTATTGTGCAGCCTATAAAGTAATTTAATATCAGCTATTGTTCTGAAGTTTGCTGGACTGAAGTTAACCCTCCAGTTTCCTCTGTTAAAATATGCATTTAAACTGTTACAATAGTGTATTTACATTTCTGTTCTCTTCCAGAAGAGCATACTATGGATGCATTACAAACACAAACACTATAAAATACCTTTTCAACACACACGTCTGTTCAGACTAGTTTGATATACACATAACATACAGTTGTAACACAAGCATCTTATATAAATCATGTTGATATTCACAAATGACATAATTATTTACAAAATGTCAGGTAGCTGTGCTGGCACTATTTGCTTTCATTACAGTTTGTAATTTAATAATTGCTGTATTTCACAGTTGCAGTGACCTCCAAGTCAAAAGATAACTATAATGGCAGTATGGGTGCAATTCCCTAAACTTCACTGATTTAATAATTTGATGACCACAACTATGCAAATGTACATGTAGGTGATGTGTGTTCATGAGCTGGTACATTCATGCAAATCTAGATGGAACACTGTATTCAGAACAGATGCATTTTGCCTGCATCTCTGACAATATATCATAGCTTATTATTTTTTTGATAAATTATTCAGCACAGATTAGCAAGTTTACATGTTGATGCTTAGTTGTACCGCAGCATTTTTTTTATAGTAAATCACCATTTTGAACATCAATGTCTTCTTGTTGTGTGTATAAAACTTTAGATCACAAGGGCATACACAACTTTAGCTGGTCAGCAATGCCTTTCAGTATTGAGGTATAATAATATGAGATCTGTTTGGAAATACTCATCACAAAATGTGTACCAGACATAAGCAATGCAAATTAATATACATTTAGAGACAACGGCAATATTTTCTTAAATGCTCAGCTGATAACTGTCATTGTGCTGTTTACTTCTCCTGTAAATATATATACAACAACATTGAGTGAAGTAAACAAGAGTGCAGTACACTGGTGCCTGAAGAAGTGCATTTGATAAATAGAACATAGTCTATGTCTGGACACTCTTTATTAGATCATGACTCACTGCAATAAAATTTCCATAAAATGGAAAACAAAATCCCTGTGTTTACTCTCAATAATTTATTTAAATTTATTTTTGAAGGCTAGGGCCATTACGGTATTATGCCTCATTATAGCAGTAAGGAGGAGCATTTTAATTAAAAAGGCATGCTGTCCACTACTTAAATATCACAATCCTTCAGCTTTACTATTTCTGAAAAAAAATGCATACAGTTATAATTATTATATCAAAGTGAATTTCAGAACAGTTCATGTTTCTTATACGACACATAACAAACCTAACTCTAATTTCAGAATTTATTTTCTTTTTAAATGCTTATTTGCTTTATCAGCACTTAGATAAGTAGATCATTGTTCCGATACAAAGATGCCCACATTTTTAACAACTTTAACTCTTCAGTATCAAAAACAGTAGATGGAGTTGACAGAAGATTATTCAATAAAAAGACTAATGCTAACCAGAAAATGAGCATATCATATATTAACTGTAATAAACAGTAATTCAAAAACTATGTACAAAAATGAAATTCAAGGATAGGATTAAAAGAAAGGTCCCATTACAATACAGTTATCAACCCTATATACATTTAGCAGATTACTTAAAAGGACTGTATTTCTGACATAGGGATTAATTTCATTAAGAACATAAATTAAAGGAGTAGGGTCACTAAACCTATGTGTGCGCATTTAACTCTATGAAATGTGTGTTTTACGTACAGAATGTTTCTGCTGTTTTTTTTTTTTTTTTTTTTTTTTACTTTCAGCTTTCATCTATTGACACTTTTGTGCAAAGTTTCAAAACTTTTGCCCCGTTTGTTCAATCCAAGTTCTAAGCCTTTACTCTAATAGATAGGTGGGAGTTCCCCATTCTTAAGTGATGTGTTCCGTTACAACTGCCGAAACTTGCAATATCCATTTTTTATACAAGGGAGCCTGCACTCTTGAATCTAGCATATTTCTCATACAAAAGGCTAACCTAGAGCAGACAACTGTGAAGTCCTAAAACTTGTGGAGTCATGTTGCGCAAACACTGTAGAATTATCTCACTGGCTACTTCCTGTTTCATAAGAGGAGTCTGCAAGAAAATGTTAATGCTGCTTTGACACTTTGAAATACTTTATTCTCAGTTTGCCACTACGTATAGTGTAGCTAAGTACCTCGTGGTGGTAGGGATTTTATTCTTAAAACAAAACTGTGGCACTTCTGAAAAAAAAAAGTGTCCAGCTTGCAGTATTTTAGTCCAGAAAAAGAAATTCCTTCTGATCACATAAGATGAAAGGGCAGCCCTCCTTGACCACACTCAAAATGCTCATTTTATCCTGTTCTGAAAGAAGCCTAATTTGTCTACAAAGTCCACCATTTTTTGATTGGGCCCATGGGGAGTGATGTACTTTCTATATAGTAACATACATTGCAGAAGAGAGGTACAATTCCTTAGGTAAATGTCTTTCTTAAAAGTTGGCCAAATTCTTCTTTTTCAATTTTCTCTAAGTCTCATCTATCTTTAAATTATTTTTCTGACAATAGTCATAGGTAGGTACTAGACTATCTGCCCGAAGGCATTTATAAGCCTAGCCGGAATGTGTTGGCTTTCGCCGCCCCCTTAGATTAGTTCCCTGTGCCTCTGTCCAGCAGAGCCATTGAAGAGATCCCTGGGGTAAACTTTCTGTTTCCCATCCACTCATCAAGGTTTCTCTTAAAGAGGGTTAGCGAGGAGCTCTGCCTAATGTAGATTGGAATCTTGTTCCAAAGCATGTGAAGTCTCTGGGACAGGAATCTATCCCTCCAGCATGTCCTATTTATTGTTGTGGTAAGGTTTAGATCCCTGGAGCGTGTGGCTCGAGGGGAAATGGTTTTCTTTAGGTGGAGTATGCCCATCAATTCTGGGTTGGACATGGCCTTGTACGTCAGGCAGAGATCACCTCTGAGTAGGCAGTATGCAAGAGTACAACTGGAGTTTCTTCAGTCGAGCTGCATAGGGCATCTAATTGAGGCCAGTGATCCTCTTGGTGAGGTACTTCTGTGGTCTTTCCAGTTGTTGCAGGTGTCTTGTAAGGTACATCCCAAATGGGGCATTGTACTCTATGATGGGTCTGATGAGTGATGCGTAGAGGAGCCCAATGACCTCTTTCGATCTGGATGCAAACCCTTTTGTGATTAGGTGGGCCACATAGAAGGATTTTCTAACCACTTTGGCAATGTGATTATCAAAGGAGAGATTATCATCTACTTGGGTCCCCAGATCCCTTATTACGTCTTCCGTATTTAGGGGGCTACCACCTATGTGGTAGTTTGTGGGTACTTTGTTTTTTCCAAAGGGGATGACTATGCACGTTTTGGCATTTAGCCTGAGGCCATGGTTTTGACACCAGGTATCTGTCTAAGTGAGACCCTTTTGGAGGATGTCTGTGTCAGCCGGAGAATCAATTATAGCCCCTAGTTTGCAGTCATCTACGAACCTGGTCAGCCATAGTCCTCCTGTGCTTGCCTGTACCTCTGAAAAGTATATGCCGAACAGGAGGAGTCCTAGGACTGAGCCCTGGGGAACACCACTTGTAACCGGTTTAGAGTCAGACCTAGCACCCACAACTCTTACCATGTGGGTTCTGTCCATGAGCCAGTTGGCAACCCATCTCATGATGTAGGGGTTTATGTTCAGGCTGGTGAGCTTGTCTATAACACCTGAGTGGGGAATGGTGTTGAAGGCCTTTTCGAGGTTTAGGTAGGCTGTGTGGACCACCTTTCCCTCATCTATAGCCTTGGTAACTGTCTTAAAGAACTCCACCAGGTTTAGGAGGCACGATCTGCCCTTAACAAAGCCGAACTGGGTAGAGTCCAGTGTTTGGAGGTTCCCAATGTCTCTGTTAATGAGATCCATGATGATGCATTCCATAGCTTTGCAGACCAAGCTAGTCAGGCTTATAGGGCGATAGTTCCCAGGGTCCACTGTGGCTCCACCTTTGTGGTGCAGAATAACCATTGCTGTGCGCCACTCTGTGGGCACGTAGCCTGTGGAGAGTCTGAGGTTAAACAGTGTGTTTAAGTGAGGGGTTAGTTCATCTTTGAGCTTGTGTAGGACACAGCCTAGGACACTGTCCGGTCCCACTGATGCTGTGTTTTTGGCTTTGGAGAGGGCTGTTTTAACCTGTCTGTGATTTTAGGGGCACTACATTCTTCTGGTATAGTTATGGGCCCTTTTGGGGGTGTAGTTTGCACTGAACCTGTCTGCCAGGATGTTGGTGATATCAGTCGGTTCAGTGTATTTTGTGCCATTTTGCACTAACTCTGAGCAGATCTGAGAATTGCCCCTTAGATTCTTGACATAGCTAAATAATGCCTTGTGGTTATCTTTGGAGTTCATGGCAATTTTTCTTTCAAAGCTAGCCTTGGATGACTTTATGAGGGAACGTAGTTTTTTGCTGATACTGATCAGAGATGTCTTCCCTTCATGGGATTTTACTCTCTTCTGTACTAGTTTCCTCTTTCTATTGTATAGCTAGTTTAAGGCAGGGGCCCACCAGACTTTTTTCCTTTTCTTGGAGGAGTGAGTCTTGGTTTTCTTTGGGATAGCATGATCCATGCATTCTTGTAGGTGCCCATAGAGTGCATTAGTAAAGGATTTTACAGCTTGGAAAGCATTATCCTTTAGCATGGGGGTTTGAAACTTCCCACCTCGGTCTTAAGTAACGTGAAGTTTGCTTTTGAAAAGTTTTTCATGGTGGTTTCTTTGACCGGGGGTGGTGGCGGAATGTGGATATCCAGAGTGATTAGTTTATGGTCAGATCTAACCAGTGAGGGGTTGACCATGTTGGTGATGACCAGGTCCAATATGTTGTCATCTCTGGTGAGGGTGTTGACCAGTTGATCCAAGACATTTAAGTTTATAAATTCTATGAAATGTTGGGCAAGGGAGTTTGTACTTGAGTAGTTCTCCCAGTTAATGTTTGGGTAATTGAAATCAACCAATATCAGGGTCTTTGGAAGGACTTTTTTGTTTCCCAGTGTTTCCAAGAATGTGGAGTGGGGGTCCTGGGACATGGTGGGTGATCTGTAGCAAGCTATAATCTGAATAGTAGTTTTGGGCACTGTTAGTTGCACGTGGATGATCTCTGAAGCATCGTGCTGTGCCGCTAACCAGGAGGTGTGGGTATCCTTGATGAATATGGATACTCCCCCGCCTTTTGTATTTCAGTCCAGGTTTTGTGGCCGAAATGTATGGTATGAGTTGTAGCCTAGTAGTGCTGGGGTGCTCTCTGGAGCCTTAAATCAGGTTTCTGTTACTGCCTTCTAAAGATATATGATCATTCAACAATTGAAGTTCCTGGTCAGTTGCGTGACAGCTTCTGAACAGTCCTGCAGCCTGGAGGCATGCATATGGCTGCCTCTGCAAGGCACGCCTCTACTGCTTCTTTAACCTGGAGGCTTTCTGACTTAATTGCAGCAGTATCAGTTAAAACTTGTGCTACCAACTTGTTGAGGATGTCTATTTTTGCTGCAATGACAATATTTGACAGTTGACAGGCATGAGATATCGAGCCCTCACTAACTGGTTGCATTTCAACCTGCTCTTCTATACCATCACAGCTTTTATACATTTCTCAGTTGTGACTTTAAAAAATACATAAAATGTAAATAAGAAACACCCACGGAGGGCTGTCTGGAAAAATAACTAGTATGAAGAAAAAACAAGTGTTTCGACATTATTGTACAGCTGTGTTTTCAGTATTTCGGCTTGTTTTTTCTTATTACTTTAAAAAATATGGTCAAAAAAGGTTAGCTTACAGGTCAAAGTCATAGGAATCTAGTAAAAACACTGTTCACACCATACTGTCCTAGCTGCAACATCACCCACCAAAGCTGCTCAACTTCGCTACCTAAACAACAAGGTGAGTGATAGAAACATTCCTATAAATCATACTTTTCAAAGCAAGCCCTAGGTCTGTTTTTTGGTGCATATATGTTCGGAAACTTTACCTCATTAGATAGGGCACTGCTTCAATTTACAAGCCTGTAAAACAGCATTTAAATGTATTTTAGCAGAGAATGTATTGACTTTTGCAAAGAATATATTTTTTTTCTGGTGTTTGTTTGGTTAGTAAACCATGGTCAAGGGTTGATCCCATTTATATGCAAATAAAAAACCGACAATTATCAAAAATGGATGAAAGCAAGACCTTTGCATCTTTAAATATACATAGTTAATGATAGGCAGACAGGTACCTCACGCAAAGGAGAGAAATAGCACATTTTTGAAGGCTAAAAATAGAAAACTGTCATTGTTGAAATACAACTGATTCTAGTTGGAGATTGTTTTAAGTTATATATTTTTGTCTATGTAGTAATTCTGTGAAGGCACATTGTTACAAACAGAATGCAAATGATTCTGTAAGGGAGGGCCGAGCTAAAGATGGAACAGATAAAATGACAAATTATATTGTCCCAGTCCCCTTCAATAAATACATCACACCTAATGACATTTGACAACATTTATTAAACTTCCATAAACATAATTTTGTTAACCAATATTTATTAATTACAACTGACACATGGTATAGTTGAGCATAACGTCCATGTAACGTTACTTAGGACAGCGTGAACCCACTTGTCTTGACCCAGTAAGCAGTGTACCACTGCCATTCTTCTAAACCCTACCCAGACTGATAAAATAATCACAATCCCCACTATTCCACCACAAAAAGAGAGGGAGGGCGGATAGCAAGTTCAAGCCAAAATGTGATTCCTTCCCCAGTTACACTTGCCCAAACCCCTTAAGCTCCTCCCTGCCCTTACCCCATTTCCTCCCACTCTTCCCTCATTCCCATTAAACCCTTTAATCCCCCCACCTTCTTAATTCCTGCTACTATGTTAATCTGACCCCACCTGAAGATGTCCCTGGACAAAATTGGTTTGTTACCAAACCTCATTTAGGTGATGGGTTATGGAAAACACAGTAGAATGTTTTTTTCTTTGAGAAAAGGCCAACAGCTGTCATTGGTCCATCTCTTTGATCTCACATGCCCAGAGTCAACTAACATTCTAGAAACTTTCCGATACTTATTCCATATTCAAAAAGGAGACTGAGGCATACAGACAAAGCGACAAAGTTGCTGCTACAGGGATTTTTTTTTTTTTTTGCCACCCTACAGTCACATTAACCCCCACACCCAACATACAATGATTTGACGCTATTAAGACAGAACATCTACTGGTGAGTGCAACAGTATTGTGAAAACAGAAAAAGTATCTGATATCACTGAAAATGCCTCCACTGCAGATTTCAGGTCCATTACAAGAATATGGATGGTATAAGGAAGCTAAGGAGTTAACGGAGTCATATTTTAGATTTCATTTGGGTATATTGAGATTTGCTTTACCTGTTTTTTTTCTGCCTTTTCTATTTATGCTGTGTTAAATGCATACTAATAAAGTTGCAGCTGAAGAAGGTTGTTTGGAGTAGGAGGATTATATCACTGACTTGGTATCAAAGGAAGAAACAGGGAGCAACTTAGGAGTAAAATATGAAAGTGGGAAAATCAGCTAATTCTTCATAGGGAGTCAGTTAATCAAAGACAAGCCTAAAGCCTAAGACCAACCTATGAACAATGAGATACAATGGTGCTTAAATTTGGGGGAACCATGGATAAATCTGTAGCTTTATCTAAGCTTGATTTGGTGGTCTATGTTCTTGAAGGCGATGTAAGTAGGGTTAAGAAGCCCATGCTCTAGCTGTGCTTAAAGAGTACGTTTACCTTCAGATGTTCTGTCTTCATATGTGAGAAACTGAGATTTTGTAACAGGAACCATCATTTGGCTTATTTTAAGCTTCAGATGGCTTATGTAGTTAAACCTAAATAGTGCTGTTAAGAAAAGTTACACATATTTAAAAACAGTAACCAGTGCAGTAATGTGGTCATTATATGATAGGAAATTAATATGGCACATCATGAATGAAGCTTAGAATGTATGCAATGTAAAAGCTCATGGTTCTGAGGTGATGTAAAGGCAGGGTAATACACTATATTTATCCACTGTATGCCCCCCAGCCATACCACTGGGACTGCAAGTGAGGGGGGAGCATCTAGGTCTAAATGAAAAAATGTCCTCCAGACAGATGCTCACACATGTTGAGCCTCTAGTTTCCTCATTACCAAATGGCTCCAGCATACAAGTCTGGGGGGGTGGTGGTGGTGGGGGGGTTAATCATGAAGGATGGAAGGGAGAATAAAGAAAGTCAAAAAAATGGATGCTGAAAAGATAACTAGATCTTGCACATGAAGAATGTAATTCAAGCAGAGGGCTAAGGGCAAGAAAGTAATGAAAAGGCCACAGAAAAGCGTACCTAAAATGGAACCCCTGGAACCTCTCCAGTGAATGAAAATGGTTGTGGAAAGATTAGATTTCAGCTTAACCTTGAAACATTTAATGGGCTGGTAAATTTTGAACCAGGATATTATGGTAAAGTAAAAGCTATGGAAATAAGGGAGGTAACTACAACATGCTGAATGATTATGTTGGAACATTTTATAAGGTGTACAAAGAAATTTTCTGTAAGTAAACCACCAACTAATGCTATGTGAATTAATTCAATGTCAGCAAGTGCAGTTTGTACATCTTCCCTTGAGAAAAGTGATTTTGATATCTGGGAAGAATATTTTGTTGGTTAAGATAGTAAGAGGTTGATTCTTAGATGGATTTCTTTAACATCCTTGCTTGGACAGAGAATGAAATGAGAAGACTGGTGGGTAGTTTGTGGTAGTTTAAGGAGAACTGTGATTTAAAAGCGGAAAGACAAACACTTCTTTTTCCTCATGTACAGAAAATGCCCTAACATGCAGAAACAGGAAATTACAGAGCAAATGAGAAATGCACAACTTGCATACTTTTATGAAAGTGATAGGGGTTGTCACAGCTGGGATTTCTATGGTCAGAAACAATTTCAGGTTGTGTTTTAAAGAAATACTACAATTGAGTGGTGCTGGGGGTTAGTTTAATAATGCTAAAGAACAAATTACGAAGTCCTCATGGCTGAAGATGGGTTGAAATGAGACTTTCAGGTCTGCCTTCGTTTCTGTTCAGAACATGCTGGATTTGTCTGTTTATCTTGGTAGAAAGTAGCTTATCTCCTGATGGTTGCTTTAGCCTGGTACCTGAAACTGATAAGAGAGTTGTATGGAATTACTGGAATGGTCCCCTTCTTAGATTTTCCAGGTAAGATGTTTTTGCTTTATTAGAAAAACAGAGACAGGATCAACCATGCTTCTCTCTGTTTTTTTTTTTTTTTTTGCTTTACCTAAAGACTGCAGATAAGTATTCGCTTGCAGATTAATAAGGATCTCACGAAAGACTGAACATACTGTGTAGAAGGATGACCAGCGTTTACTCACTAGGTTATTTTTAGGGCACACCCTTACATGGTATTTTAGGCCATACACTTGTTATTTTTAGGGCATACCCTTACTTGGAGGTACTCTTTTTAGAGAACACAAAAAGGGTGAGATTTAGTCTTCTTAGATGATCAGCTGAAAGTTATTAAGCAGTTGTCATTTAGTTTTGATGAGAAAATGTGGATGGAGTAAATTCTGTAATGTTTGTAACCACTTACAAAGGCCTAGGAGAGAGTGTTTATTACACAAAGTTTGGCCCCTTTGTTAGATGGTTTGGGAAATGAGATGCCTTAATCTGACAGGCATTTAAACTGACCATATTTAGCAGGCATGAAGTACTTGACATTAAAGTCTATCAATTATTTATTTATTTATTTTACATTTGTTGATGACAGACAAAACAGTAGTATAAGGACACATTTGATTTGTTCATATATATATATATATATATATATATATATATATATATATTTTTTTTTTTTACTACAGAAATCTGCATCTACCAATCAACTATTATAACAAACTGAATTGGTTCCTGTACCTTTCACCAAGTGCCATAACAAGCCCTGGATTTCCCATGACCAAAACTGAATATACCAGGTAGTCAAAGAATGAATGACTGATTAAAGGATGCTATGGCAAATGCAGGAAAAGCAGATTACTGACAAAAAACATCAGGTGTGTCAAATGTGCTCCCTTCACAGTGTCATCTCAAAACCGTACTGTATATCGACAATTCAATCTATCGTCATCTATCTTGGATTTAGGGCGGAACCTGTGACACCTTAAATTTGAGATGGGATTAATACAACTTCTGCAGAAGACTGCCCCCTATAATAGAAAGTCACTGAACTTTAATTATTGATTTACTGGTGTATTTCCCATAAATTAAAATAAGACATCCACATATGTGGTACGCATCATTTAAAGATGTACTTACCTACCAATAATGCTCTGATCCTTATGATTCTCTGTGCCACAACTATAGCCTAGCAATATAATTTGAGAAACTAGTACAAAACAATGGAATTAATCAACTATTCTGACTACATACACATGAATATAATGACTAAATGTTTAACTTTCTGCTTCCAAGTGAGCCCTACTAACTTATGGTCAAAACCATATAATATCATATTTACACAGGTACAGGCCCTTAACAACATGCATACAGTTCCAACACTTTCCATTTAGCTATATCTGCTATCTGCATATTTTAGGCTGCTTTGGAGCATCACAAAGCTGTAAACTGAGTAATAACACAATGGAATTCTCATTTTTGACAGAATATCACCACAAAGAAAAAATTTAGAAAGATGACAGCTGCTTGGCTCTACGGTTTTATTATCATTTAGGTGTCATCAAGAAAACCTGAAACAAAAATGTCCTGGAATAATTAAAAGGTGATTTACTTCCTTAACCTTTTCCTGAAAATATTCTTAAACTGATGGAAATATACAGCACTCTGATGTATAAATAATTCAAACAAACAATAAACCACAGCCACTGCTATGAACTTTCAACATGAAGTAAACTCCTTAAAACCTTATAGTATTTCCTGAACTAATGGTAAGGATACATTTACTTTTCTAACGTATATTCAGCTGAATTTTGCAATTTTGAATTGTTGCAGCTTTCATGCCTCACCTCTGGCGAGAACGGTTAAAGCTGAATTCTTATAGGGTACTTTTTACAATGCACAATAACTTTTTTAAGTTATGATTACCTTGATGGTTAAATTATGAGCATGAAGTTCATGACCTGAGTAGTAAAAAAGGCTGGCAGAGATGTTTCTGCCCTCTAACAGTAGAAAAGCTTATATCCTGTGCCAGTTTTGTGGAAAGATCAAATTGAGTTCAAGGTAAATATACATATCAAAAGGCAATACTATGGAAATGGCAATGCTCCAATGGCAATGCACAAGCTACTGACAAAGTACTGTTGAAGGAAAACACCATATCACCAGCAGCTGCAGTCATTTCATTCAGTCTGTCATTTGCAGTTTTCCTGTTTCCTGCTTCACGGACTTCTACGTTTTTTTTTTCTTCACCAGCCTGGATTCAAGACCAGTGTATGTCCCTTTAGAGAATACCATGTTCTCAAAGCAATGGACGTGCAAACTACAGACCTTAAAACATTTGCTCATCAGAATCCAGAAGGAACTAAGCAGAGGGCTGTTTGTCCATGTCTGCTTTGCAATCCTCTGTGACTCATTTCTGTTTTGTAACTATCACTGGCACAGGATCAAACACTACAAAAAGATAGAGAAAGTCTTGCAAAGCACTAATGAATAAACATTCTGATGCACACCAAGCAGAACAGAATAATTACAAAACCACGATTAAGTGTACGGAATAAAAAGTTAATACCAATTCTTAAAAACTCTTTGTTAAAGCAGGAATCCTGAATGCTTATTTTGAAGGATGTATATGAAAATTAGTTGTAAGCACCAGTCCATCAGAAATTGGAATTTGTGTTATCCTGCCTTCTCTGCAGGCAATCCATCTTGACTTGAATAATGTTGCTAAACTCGGATTAAATAAGAACCTAATATTCAGATACATTTTTGGGTTACAACAGACAGAAACAAGTCCACCCTCTGAAAAAAAAAAAAAGGAAGCATTTTCAAAAGTTGACAAAGTCAAATGGAAGAAGCAAGAATGTATTATTTGTAGCTGGGGAATAATGAACATGCTTGAAATGTGGATTTATCCTTGTAAAAACAGAAATACATGCATATTTTTTTTTAATTAAGTCAACTGATACAGCAGTATTTTGTAAACACAATGCAGATGTGGCTAGGGATTTCAGTTGAATAGTAGGCTGAATAAATGCATTCTGCTTTACTTCCTTCTCAGGATTATGAATAAATAAATGTCCAGGCATTCTTTTGTTATGGTTCTGTTCCTGAGCTTTTTAAACTGTAACAAACTACAAAGGTTTAAAAGAAAATCTCACAAAATGGCATTGTTAATCTGAGAAAAAAACAATCCCACAGGAGTTATCTGTGTCTCTATTTCTAGTCATAACCTTTTACAGTTAAATAGTCCAGCATGTGTGAAAAATTCAAGATATGGTCTTGTAATTGTGCCATTTGTCTGCTAACAGTGGACTGGTCTCATATTTTATTGCATTAATCTTTCTAATCAACATCAATATGTCTCGTGTTTCTCAACTCTACATTAAGTTCCATGCTGTTTTAAAGAATATAATATATATATATATATATATATATATATATATATATATATATATATAGCACGAGTACCATATTATTATATACAAATAAGCAATCAAGTAACAACATACTTTTTTTGATGCATGAAGCCTCAAACATTAAAAAGTACTCCCATTGTGTCTTCAGAGTAAGCATTCCTGCTACTGGAAGGAGTGTCCTTTCCTGTACATTAGTAAGGAAGAAAATAAAACACCTGCAAATGAGAGCACTCAGAAAGACAAAGGGTGATGGTAGGAAAGGTACATGCAGATTGTACTTGCTAAGTGCAATTTTATGCATGAACTAAGCCACTTTCAGTTACCCCAATATTGGCTGAATCTACCAGATTTAGAGAACTGCTGCATATCCAAGAATGGTTTAGGTAAAAAAGTGTTTTCTTCTGTGTTTTCTTGTTTATATGAAATTTCTTGTTATAAAGTTGTTACCCTACTGAATATTATGACCCCTTTCTAACTGGGAAAAGTCGAAAGGAGATGATGACTGTAATTCTAAGACATACAAATAAGTATGAGACCAAGAATTCAAGAAAAAGACCCAAAATACAAGAGAACAGCGAGTGTTAAATATCCGTTTTTTTTTTTTTTTTTTTTTTTTTTTTTTTTGAGGAAGGCCAAGCAACCTGCAACCCTGATGTACTGGACCCCCACCCCCAAAATTTATATATATCAACTCCAAAGTTTCCATATTCAAAGAAAAGGGAATACTCTGTGGAAAAGCAATCTTGGCCTTATATCTATCTATCTGTATATATTTTCGGCCTTATATCTATCTATCTGTATATATTTTCAGTCATTCAGTCTCACTATTCTAGGAATCATACTAACAAGTTTTGGAATATCAAATGGTCACTGAATATTAAAGACCACTACCTTTCAAAATATTTTGGATTTTAAAAAGATATTGGAGCAACTCTTCCATGTCTCATTATTGTCTTCTTTCTTCAAGGGTGTCCACATAAAATTCTACTAAGCTTTTCTGTAAGGCATATACAGTATATTATGCCATTTTATTGGTGAGCCTTTGAACCTTTTCAATTCTATATAATACTCTTGCAGCAAATTAAAAAAATAAGACAGACTTTAATTCAACAATTTAAATTTGTCATAATTTAACATTTAGATTTGTCACCCTACAAGCTGTTCATGATAATAAAAACTGGCAACCTGATACAGTACAGAATATCACCACAGATGCAACAAATGAAAGAGATTGTTTGCATTTAATACTATAGTTCCTATAGGCATAAACAATGAGATGCTGTAAAAAATATTTGGTTATACTGGTTTTCTTTATTTAAACCCATGTTTAATTCATGTATGTCTTAGTTGTCATTTTGTTTGAGGGTAAGGGCCTTCTGGCTTCTCCTCTGATTGCTCAATTAGTGTATTCCTGAGAAGCATATTTACTGTAAGTTTATTATATTCATTAATGTTTACATATACTGCATGCTTGTATTTTTACTATACTCTATACACACCATATCCCTGTAATAATTACATTGTAAATAAAATAATACAGTAGAAGGTTAGACCCAATTTTCATCACAGTATGTGCATTTATGTTAAATGATTTCAAGTACAAAATTGTTTTGTATTGCTAATCTAAGGGATGCATTCAGTCATTGCCACTTTCAAAAAGACTCTTTGCAAATATGACAGAGCATTAATCAAAGACAATAAGCATAAAAGTTACCCTTTTGTGACATCCATTTTTAATATTGTATAATATTTAAATAATATTTTTGCCTGGCTAAATATATGAACTATAATCTCTTTTGACTCGACATTCTCTTCCAAGACATCCTGGGATACCACACGTGTTCTTTATCAACTTACTCCAGTGATCTTCCATATGCAAGTTGTCAAAAATAAATGCTTCAGAGTTGCTTTCTGTTTTTGCTGCTGAAAACATTTTACTCTTCTGTGTAGCCTTTCCTCATTTTTTATTTCTAGAATGAATTAAGCTGCATTTATTGAAAGCTGACATTCTCTATATATTTAATTATTTTCTTGTCTGATTTCATCTTTTCCTCACTGCACAGTCTACAAAATGGCAGTTTATAACAGGGATGATTTGGGTGGCTGCCTTGGGCGAACACTTCCAAGGGGGTCCGAAGCTACCCAACCAGCATCATGTGCTCCATCTAAAATTATTTAAAATTCCCATGTTGCATTTATCACTGCTAACTCATTTAGCTTACATGCTGAATGTATCAATGGACAGTGATATTCCAAGGCTTTTGTTTTACATAAAAAAGGCACTTAAACAGCACTATGAGTATTTCCTTATAATTGGAAGATTAACTCCATTCAAACATACATGGCAGTGGTCAGGAATTTTCTAATGTGCATCTCTAAGGCACCAGCTATTCATTCATACACAGTATGAAGTAAATTGAGTACTGTGCATGGGTAAGCACATTAAGCTATGAGATATGGTGGTCTCATTCAAATGTTGTACATTTTCAACCCATTAGTGTAGTCCGTGCATGAGATGTTATAACAGTGTTTTAGCAGGTTAAGCAGTCCTGCCTTTAGTTGGAGAAGTAACAGTTTTGCTTGCCATAGCTTTCAACTGTTACTGATATCACAGAATATTTGTTATAATCACTGCATAGGTTTGCTCTAATCCTGTAAAACTTTATGGTTTTCTGGCACATTACTGACAATTACTGGTGCATTTATTTAATAATGACAGATATCTAATTTACAGACCAAAACATTTATAAACTGCATGCTTGCTATTCTAGATTTTTTTTAAACACGTAAAGGCAATACTTAAAATCTATTCCCAATTTGACTTACAAACTATGCAGATCTTTATAATATATATTTATGTTGTTGTTGTTGTTGTTGTTGTCTTTCGGCTTTTCCCGGTTAAGGGTCGCCACAGCGGAACTCCGGTCCGCTAATGATTGGCAGTTGATTTTTACGTGCTGAGTTGCCAGCCCTAATGCACAACCTTCAACGATGGTACGCCAATTCACGCACGTCTCCACGCAGAAGATGCTCTAGCTGAGAGTTGAACCGGTCAGCGTCTTACTGTGAGGCGACAACGCTACTACCCCCTATAATAATGCATTGTTCCATACTTTAACTTATTGTATTATTTCAAGAGATCTGTATTTAGCTATAACTATAGTCTGCATTTATGGCATAATAGTTATTAAACTGGATAAATCTAAATTTATTTAACTATGCTTTTAAAAACACACACAGCTATTTATGTACATTTAAGGAGTCGTATGTTTTTGTATCCCAATCATTATCTCTGTTTTATAACCTGATCAAAATATTAACTGTTGACTTTATTTGTGCAGTGATCTTAGTGATTTTTTTGTAATTATCACTGTGCAGTGTCAATTAATTTAGTCTGATAGTCAAAAATTCATATTACAGCATGCAAACCTTGAGGCTTACTCAGTGAGATATAGGTTTCTGATTCACAGATTGGTAGAGTGCCATTGCAGAAAGAAGGCTCTAGATGACAGCTCTACATTAATCTCATCATTGAAGGTCCTTTATGATTGCAGCAGTCCAGCCATCTGCACTTCCCAAGAATTTGTGCTGGGATCAGAATAGTGTGAAATTCAAAGAATATTTCTACTGTGCCATTTGGTCAGGGAAGTAAAAAAAAGTGTGTGCAGTCTTTTGACTACATATTCCTGTTCAGTCCTATGGCAGAAGCAGGGTTATTAACCTAATGGGAGGTAAGTACTACAAAGCTGTGTGTGTTGGTAGGATCATGTATGATGGTGTGTATGAGTTTGTGGTTCTGTAATGTGTCTTCACGCAAGGCATGACTGCCTTTGTTTGTGTGTGTGTGTTTGTTGGTGTCTGCGCGACTGTTTTCCTTTAACAGCAAAGTGTTTGATTCATCAACATAATATGAAGCCACTAACATGACAAACACTACTTTGCATAGTCCTAAATAACAACTGTGGGGAGCTCACAGATTGAAAATATCCCAGGGTCCAAAAGTACAAGCGTTTTACTTAACTGATTCTACCACCATCGAACATTCTGTTATTTCAGTCCCTCAGCAGGCACACTTACAGTGACACTAAAGGCAACTTTGCATAGCTGTTAAATGCGTCTAATCACAAAATGTTTTATTTTACTTTAACTATTAACTCATTACATCTGAGTGATGACTCCAAGTGCATCTGCAGTTAACGCCTTCTGACGCCTCTAGGTGTCAAATATGCTTGCTCATATTTGCATCAATAATTCCAAAACTATACTTGCACAATGGCAAACTCAACTGCATTAATATTTGACCTCGGTCTAGTGTAGGTAAATAGACATTAACTGTTGTTTGTACGATATTAATTTATATTGATATAATTTTTACATTTTTCTAAATATCTCAACAACAAAGTAACACAAACAGAACTCCTTAACCTGATATGAAAGCTTTCAGCTTGATGAATAAAATGTTGCTGGCAGTATGTGTGTAACTTGAGTGGTTGCTGAGATATTATAAGTTGCTTACAAGATATTCCAAATGTAATAATTACTATGTTTACTGTGACTTATAAAATTCGGTTTAAGACCAAGAACCTAAAGAATACTACCACTATAAAAATAGTTTACGCTGAAGAGTTTGCCATTTATACTTCTTTCATAATCCCTATGGTTCCACAAACTAATGATAAAATTAATAATACAAAACTCCAGTAAGTAATCATAATAGTACAGTATAAACAGTAAATTTAAAACCATTTGTATACAATTTTGGTATGAAGTTAACAATGGTAAGCTAAGAAATATAATGAATATAATGTAGTGAGATGTGCAGTTATCAGAGAAAAGGTTGAAAGGTTAGGACATGAAAACAAAATGCAAGAGACATGAATGTTTGTTAGAAATGTGAGCACTGTGAAGATATGTGAAGGCTGCCAGCCTAGCTAGACAGAATTTTGTAGATAATTCTATGTCATTGTAAATATGAATATAATCCACAGGCTTTGTCCTCTTAAATGCAAGAAAACTGTGCTAAATATTGAACTTCAAAAATGTAACCACAGTGCACTCTGCTGGAAGAAAGCTGATAAGTCAAGCATTGTATGACTGTTTGATCTCAAGGCTCGGAGACAATGTCTGGATTGAGGAATTCCTCCTATTGTTTTGAGACCAGAGTTAATTGCTAGATTTTACATATATAATGTCTGTTACTACTGTAGTTCCCTGGCCAGGTGCAAGATCAAAGAAATGTTAAAACTCTGATTTTCTGTTAGCCTGGGAACCAGGGAAGAAAGATGTCATCTAAAATGAGTCAGCAGTGATGTATTACTTTTAAGACTTTCTCAGAGACAGAGAATCAGAAAGCATTTTGGATTTTGTCTGAAGAACATCACTCACCAGTACTCTGCCTTTGCTCTATATGTAAGTTTATTTAGAACTGTGACTGCTCATAAGAGTTAGATAGGAATTTAGTCAGATTAGTCTAGCTGTTTTCTATATTTATGTCAGACTATTCTACGGTATTATTTTAAGCATTTTCCTGTGATTGCTGAAGTCTTGACTAGCACTTTGTCGAATTGAGAAGACTTGTCTTGTGTTTTTATTATTAAATATTTTTAAACCTTTCAACTCTGGCTGTTTTGTGTAGTGATAATTTAAGCTTTAGAGTACATTGCATGTATATACTGATACTATACCAAGTCACTCCAAATAAGCATTGCTGTTCATCACACTTACTAATTGGATAATAATATTGCACAGTAATAATTGGGCACCCTTTGGTAAGGGCCTTTTTAGTAGCTGATAAGAGTAGTTGGTGGCAGTGATTACTACTTTATAGCCTGGCAGGAGGGGGCATAGCTGGACAACCAGTGCCAGTATTCCCCAGGAGTGTCTGTGTGTTTGTATATAAACCAAATCTCAAAGTGTGCGTGTCACCTACTTGGGCAGGGACACGAAACACTGGTTGGACAGAGAAGGCACTGGAGGTTTTAGCTTGACTACTCGGCTGAGATCTGTACCCTATAGTTGTGCCAGTGGGGAGTCTTATTGGGGATCTAGAGAGGAAAAGGAGAAATCAGCCCCATACTGACTGTGATCTCTGTATGTTCTCAAGGGAAACTGTATTATACTGTGTGTGTACTTGTTATTCCTCCCAATGTGGACTCCCCTCACTGGTGCTAGTGGTGAGGATTGAGGCTCCTTGATTACTGGGTCAGTGCACGGGTGTCACAAGCACATAATTTGACACTGTCAAAAGGTTTAGGCTCTGTCCATAGGAAATTACAGTGCAAACTTCCTGAGCTCCACTGGAGTGAATGAGTTAAAGCTTAAATACTATTTAAGTGTTAATGTCTGTTTATTTGAAATACAATGCATACAAACTATCCACAAGTATTACAGAGTTAAAAGGTTTACTGCTAATGCCCCTTATAAACTCATCTCGGCCCAAATATCGATAAACTGGATTGGCTTACAACCAAAACACAAAAATGCATATAAAGCCTTTCTAAGTACATGAATACATATATAAAACCTCCTTTCTTGCAACATCCAGATGAATATGCTGCATTTAGTTAACCACAAAGTGAGATGTATTAGTCCAAGAATTTAATCTAAAGCCCACTGATGCCACAATAAACCAGGCTGGGACTATGACTCTAACATGAAGAAATGACCCCCCCCTTAACTCAGACATACCAGTCATACTCAGTTTTCAAGCGCTCACATTAACAACATTCCTGATCTGTAGTAAAGATACAAGAAGTAGGGTCATTTCTAAGGGAAGTGAAAAAAGTGGTTCTCAACCCCAGTTCTCTCAGCGCTCTATGAGAGTGGCTGGGCAACTACCTTGTTCAACCTAGTCTAGGAACAGGCTGTTTGGGCATAGTATAATTTCCCAGTGCATTTTCTTACAACTCCAGTCTGGTTAATGGGTCAGACATATTGGCTGGTTCTCTTCTGGAAATGCCACTCATATGGTATCCTCTGGGTTTGGAATTAACAACCAAATTAAAATCATGTAAAAAGAGAGGACCAAAAAATTTTCAGCAGCTAAGCAAAGATCCAGTTCATGTACTCAGTATATAAAGAACAGCTTACTGCTATCATGATTGCTTAACTAAAGGAAAGAGCTATGTATGCATGCATATGAATCTGTATGCTCCTATATATGTATCCATATATACAAATATATATACACATACACACACATATATACATCATATGCACAGTCTCTCTCTCGCACACACACATATATATATATATATATATATATATACACACACATATATACATCCTATGCACACTCACACACACACACACATATACACATATACATATATATATATATATATATATATATATATATACGCAGACACACATCCTATACCTACACACACATACATACATATACATATATATATATATATATATATATATATATATATATATATATATATACATATACACACACACACACACACACACACATCCTATACCTACACACATAGATATATATATATATATATATACACACATACACACACACATATATATATATATATATATATATACACACACACACACACACACACACACATACACATATATATATATATATATATATATATATAGAGAGAGAGAGAGAGAGAGATAGATATAGAGATATAGATACAGATAGGGTAATCAGTTAAAATGTTGGGACTGACAATTCTGAGTCCTGGAATGTGGATAGTGAATGACCAAAAAAATGAACATGCATGCATTAAGTGAAGATTGACATTTCATGGAAAAGTTTCCTTTTCTACAATGTATGGTGATCTCAGAGTTGGTATACACAAGTTCTTGCAACAAACAAGATGAAAGAAGAACAGCAACAGTCAAAACCTGCTCTTTTCCTGCATTTTTGGTGCAAGTACTGACATTTTAATAGGGAGCTTAGCCTATATGTATAGTGAGAGAGATAGAGAGTTGTATAACATTTAGCAGTCCCAAAGCTTGGTATCAATGCATTGTAAATCTGTTACTTACCTTCTCTGAAGTTCCTTGATCCTCACCATCAGGTTAAGGTGACCTTGAGAATACTGCTCAATGACATCACGAACATCATATGGCTTTCGGGCTTGCTGTGAAGATAAAAAATAGGGAAATTGTAGAGAAGGAAACAAAACAAGCGCTCTAATAATGATTTTAATATATTTTGTTTACAACTTACATTGTTTAAATGCATGTATTATAAGAAACTCGCTTTGCAGAAGAAATGGGAGTGGTACTTCAAAGATTTATGTGCCATGACTTTATACTAAAAATAAAATGAGAGTTCCAAAATCGAAATGTTGCTTAGGTTCTGTGTCTTCTCAGCAAGTTCTGTTCCAGATATCAGAATATGCTAAATAAATAAATAAACTATAAATAAAACATACACCATATCTCTACCTAACTAAAGTGGCTAGTTTTTTCTATGTATTGCAGCAGGTTTTCACATGTAAATGAATGTTTTCCTGCAAATGGTGTAATCATTTGGTCTGAATGTGTGTAATTTTCTGATATATAGAGATAGACAGATACAGATATATATATATATATATATATATATATATATATATATATATAAAATATACCACTAAAATTCAGAACTAAAATTACATAATTATATTCACTGTGCTTATCGCCTTCAGTAAAGGTGTAGACTACAATTTAGGAATGTGTCTCAGATGTAAAACGTAAACAAATTAATGACCAAAACTAGAGCTATAATCTGTTTGCACACACAGTTCATTAGTCGAGTATTTTGTTTGGAGTCCTATAAGTGTCTAAATGAAAGAAAATTTAGAAACAGTTTTTTTTTTCTTAGCACAGAACAAATAAATGGAACTTATTTTAAGTGTAATGAAGACTTTGAAAACATGAACTGGTTTCTGGATGATATCAGCTATCATGGAACAAAAAGTCCTTGCGTAATTTCCAAAGAACTGCATTTCATTGCTTCAGCAACTGTTATTATTCATTACATTCACTCCCACAACAAGCACACTGATTATCTATGGTTAAAAAAAACAGGAACAGCAAATGTTGCAGTGACTTCAAGAGTAAACATCACAGATTAATCAAGACTTTAGAACACATTGTTTTAGGTCATTTTTCTTAATGGCTATTTCGTACCTTAGAAAACAGAAAATGAAAACACTTGGCCATTACACATTTTAGTTACATCAGTTGCTCTCAATTCAAGTGTACTTTTGTTACCTCTGGCACAAAGCATGAATCTTTGGCACCGCCTCATTGTTAAGCAAACCCTTTAACTAACTTAACAGTGAAGACTTTAGCTTAGCACATTCTTATTACATTCACTAGTTTACCCCAATCCCATATTCCTCTAATACCTTCCACATTGCCTCATGGCTCACTCTTTCAAATGGTTTTGCTACATTACATGTTGTTTATTTATTTAGTTATTTATTCATCATTGCCCATTTTCAGTGGAGGCCCAGAGAGAAAACTCCACCACAATACATTTATACTAACAAGTGAATTTCAGACAGTTCTCAGAAAAAAAACAACAGTAACATTTCTCATGAAACAAACATAATTACAAGACACATATATACAGTGAAATATTTACAGGAACAATTATAAGCCTATACAGTTGTTCCAGCTGTAAAATCTTGCAGAAGTCAATGGATTGACAGTGCAGAACAGAAACATTACTATAAATAAGTTTAGCACTCTTTCATTTCATAAAGAAAGATTTGCAAGGAGTTCAAGGTATGTAATAAAGTTAGTTATAAAATTATGTAGGAAGGGAGATTTCAGTATTGTATAGGTTTGTACAGAGTTCAAGAAATATATTAAAGTTTTAAAATTATGTAGGAGGGGGTGGAAGATATTGGTATTGCACAGGAGGATAGTGGTAATAAATATGACTGAGACAGCATGGCATATGATTGTGTCTATTTAGACTACCTCTTCAAAGTTATAAAATTATGTAGGAGGGGGTGGAAGATATTGGTATTGCACAGGAGGATAGTGGTAATAAATATGACTGAGACAGCATGGCATATGATTGTGTCTATTTAGACTACCTCTTCAAAGTTATAAAATTATGTAGGAGGGGGTGGGAGATATTGGTATTGCACAGGAGGATAGTGGTAATAAATATGACTGAGACAGCATGTCATATGATTGCGTCTATTTAGACTACCTGTTCAAAATTGGTGTATGTAGAAAGTTTATAACTTAGGCATGCAGCAGAGGAATGACAGGGGTAGAGCGGTGGATGGGGGTGGTTAGAAAAAGAGCAAC